>NC_067137.1:57775988-58097863 GCF_903995435.1 Acomys russatus | reverse complement strand
CTAGCCCAAGAAGCATGTCCCATGAAAGTCTTTACTTACCAGGAAATGGGGATAGATGTGAGGACATCCTATTGGGACTCTAGGTGAGAGAAGTAGGAGAGAATGGGGAAGTAGAAGGAACCAGAGTGTCCTAGAAACCTACAAGAAGAACATCATGATGGGCAGATCTGGGCCCAGGGGTTCTGCTCAAACTTCTGCACCAATCAAGGACAATGCATGCAGTAAATGTTGAACCCTTACTCAGATCTAGCGAATGGACAGAACATTCTTCACAATTGAGTGGAGAGTGGGGACTGACTCTGACATGAACTCTGGTGCTCCATGTTTGACCACTTCCCTTAGGTGGGGAGGCCTGGTGGCACTTGGAGAAAAGATAAGCACGCTACCAAGATGAGACTCGATAGGCTGTGACCATATAATGGGGGAGGAGGTGCCCCTTAGTCACAGACATAATGGAGGGGAATAGGGCAAAAGAGGGAGGGAGGGAGAAACGGGAGAATACACGGATGGGATAACAATTGAGATGCAATCTGAATAAGTTAATTAAATAAATAAAAAAGCATGCAACCATGCATTCCTTTAAAAGGTATCTTAATGATTATCTTCATTATTGTGTTTGGCTATACCAAGGTGTGATTGAGTTGGGATAATTTTTAAATGTCCATATAATTTCTTTCTGCATTTTCCTGAGTCACCAAAGCAGGAGCATTGCTAAAGAGTTCAAGGCCAGTCTGAGTTACATAGTAAGTTTGGAACCACTTTAGAGTATAGAGTAAGAAACTTTTTCAATAAAAGGAAGAAAAGGGAAAAGGAGAAATATGGCAGAGTCCTGCGGATCCTAGTGTCTAAGGGCTGGAAAACACTCTATTGATGTTCTGTAAAATGGACTGTCATTAAAAATATGCACTGCGAATACTATATAAGCTTAGAATTTCAAGGAGGCCAATTTTGAACATTGGAAACCCAATGATGAGTATGGAGTAATAGGAAAACATGGCCAGAAGCCTCTGGAGATGGCTGTACTGATGAAGTGCTACCACTCAAGCATGATGAGTGGCATTCAATTCATGAAACACAAATAAAAGCAGGGTGGGTGTGAAAATCCACCTGGAATTATGGAACACTCAGGTGCATGCAAGAAGTCCTCAGAACAAATGAACTCACCTGACTAGTCTAAATGATAAGTTCCAGATTCAGCAAGAAATGAGGAAGACATCTGACTCTTATTTTGACCTCAGACCTCCACATTCCCATGCACCCCAACCCATGAGAAGACATATAAGAAGAGGCATGCATCTCATCTACTTATATGTCTATACATTTAAATAAACTTGTATTGAGACTGTATGGCTGTCTCTTTTCCTCTACACGGTGATTGGATTTGATGTGCTCACTTACAGCTTCTCTCCCTGTCTATGGACACCCAGTAATTGATAAGAAATTAATAGCTCCTGTACTTGCAATATTTTTAGAGAGTATGGACATAGCAAGTAATCTTCTCAAAAGGATATGTAGACTTTCAGATGAAAGATGCAAATGTACTGTAGTGTGAACACACACACAGACAGAGGCACGCTCACATGCACACACATACTTGTACACATGCACGTATACACATGGATTTACACATATTCACACACACAAACATACACACAAACAAACATACATAAACTCACATAAACTCACACATGCAAATATACAGTCACACTCAAACAAGCACACACACTCACATCCATGGAGAGGCACACACATTCACACTCACAAACATACTCAAACATACACAATCACATAAATTCATACAAACACCACACTCAATCACAATCACATACACTCACGAACACACAGAGACACACATGCATGCACACACACACAAACATATACTCACACACATTCACACACACAGACACAATCACACATACAAGGGCACATGAACACACCAACTCACACACATACCAACACATACTCACATACACACATGCAATCTCTCTCTCTCTCTCTCTCTCTCTCTCCCTCTCTCTCTCTCTGTGTCACACACACACACACACACACACACACACACACACACACAGGCATGAATCCATGCCCACACACACATGTAGGTACCTAGAACTAATACACAGGACTCAGAGAGAAGCCTGAAGAAACCACAGCTCAGCAAAGCCTGACTTTAAAACTGGGTCACCACGCTGAACTAAGTCCAGGAGCAAAACTTGGCTTCCTTTCCTGGGTAAATTGTTACATTTTAAGAGCAATATTTGGTAAAATTATAGAGAAAACATCTACTACTAACTATCGTCAGCTCTCTGGTCTTTTCAGTCCATTTTCCAAAACCTTATAAGATAGCTGAAAATACAGTAGAAGATGTGTGTCCAGGGAAGAGATGAATGCATGGAGGAATTGAATGGAAATGATAAAGATCACTCATATAGTTTTATTGAAATAATTAAATATGAAGTAGAACAGAGAATGGCAAGTGAATTCTGATAGTAATTGAATTGGCACTTAGGTGCATTAGCTACCTTATCTGCCTTGCCATAACTCAAAACTCCCTACACTGTTTTCTGTCAATTCCCATCATATTAATTGTGTCTCTTCTCCACCATCTTTCTTGTGAGCAATCTAGTTAGTATGCGAAGAAACACTGAGCTATTCTAACAAAGCTCAGAAAGTTACTATCAATTCCAGCTAACAATGACATCCCTGTCTCCATCACACTAGAAACACCTAACATACATATTGGCTGCCAAGGGGCTTTTATCTCTTGGCTCCATGGAAAAATGAAGACTCCTGTTAAACTCTTGTTCTACCATCTCCATTTTGAGGAAAAACCATGGAGCTTTATTCTTGTCAACTCCACTTTCAAGTGTTTGACGTCCCACACTCAGTTTTCATTTGTGTGTATATGTGAGTATTGGGGACGTCACTGTGCATTTATCTGCACAGGTCTCACCTGGTGCAGGGTTTGTGGAAGACCTGTAGATTCGTTGAGTGAAGTGGCTCTTGTTATATAAAGTTTTCTATTAAAACATTTTTCTTTCATTTCATTGCTTCAATTTAGAGAGGCTAGAAAATTATTGATCTAGAGTTATCAGCCAATCAAATTCGTCTGTCTCTAAATGTCATTCTTTCTTTGGATGGGGAAATAAAATGTCAGCTGCTTCCTACTGTAGACAGAATTTTTTTCAGTGTTTGGTTTTAACATCAGCCAATGGGTTGGAGAAATGGGGATTTGGCTAGTTGAAATCCCATTTATTTTATTCTGTTTGATTAGCTCCAGAAAGAAAAGCACAAAGGTGATGCTGGAGCTTCTAACTAAGATTAACCTATGTCCTATAAGTAAATTAATCACAAAGGATGTAAAGCAACTAGCTAAGATAATAGAAGTTGATGGTAGGTTTACTGAGCTCTTGGTCTATATGAACTTAATTCCCATCTGATAGTAACCTTATTCACTACCACAGTAACTTAATTGGCCAGCATGCCTGATGAAGACTTGGGCCTCAGGATCAAGATGCTGTTCTTTTGATTCTGTTTTGATGAAAGTCTGATCCTCCTTGAAATAAAAGTATAATCTTGAATTACCTAATTTGATTAGCTGTAATCTGTATTTATTAAATTAGCAAGTTGTAGCTAAATATACATTCTAACTTAGTCTTGGGGAACATGGAAGCAATGTCACAGGCTTCAAAGAGAACAAAACTCTTAATGATGTGTGGAATGAATGATTTAACACTAGCTGTGTGATTTAACAAATGGAATGACACTGTAAATGGCAGCAAAGGAGGAAAAATCCTTGCATTACTGTAAAAAAAAAAAAACAAGTTAAGATGGATAAAATATATTAAGTCCTATAAATGAGAAAGAAAAAAGTTGTAAGAAAAATCTTAAATTCTAGTGCAGAAAAATCAGCTTAGTAGAAATTGAAAATGCATGTAATAAAACTAATTCAAGCAGGATATTAATCTTGTGTAAAAAAAGATAAAAGCATGTTAAAGCCTGATTGTAAAATATTAATGTGCTAAACCATCATAAAACTTCACATATGCCCTTTGGCGATAGTATTGTTAATGATGATAAAAACTTATTTGCAAATTCTTCTTTTATGAAGTCTGGAAAAAGAAAATCAGAAAAATGAAGAGTGATGTAGTCATCTGCTTCATGTAAAGACAGGGAAACGTGGGGAAGTGAGGTTAAGATGACTGCTTTCTTGAGATTGAAGTGTGGTACAGAGCAACAGCCTGGTGCTGTCTCTGGGATGACTCAGGGTGATCTGGGTTTGCCCCTGGTAATATCTGTGTGTTCTTAGTTTCCTTACATGTGCTTTCACATACATAGAGTGCATCTGCAATTATACTTACATCGATTCACTAAATATCCATGAAAACTTATTTTTCAACTTTTCTTTTCCTCAGAAGCCCAGCTTAATGAAAATAAAGAGGGATGTATGCATACCAAGCCTATTTCTGTTTTTCTATTATTATGTTACCAATTCTGAATTTTAGGAGAATGACGTGGTCAAATTACAGGCAGCTCAGAAAACATTCTGTATAATTGTAAGAAGCAAATGTCATAGAAGGAAATAGCAAACAATGAATAGATGAAAATCTCTTTGGCTGAATGTGAATCCCCATTATGACACTTAGACAGTTGATGTGGATTAATATAATAATAATAATTATTATTATTGTTATTATTATTGTTGTTGCTGGTGGTGGTGGTGGTGGTGGTTGCTGTTACTGTTGAGGCAGGGTCTCACTATGCATCATTGGCTGGCCTGGAACTCACTACATAGTTCAGGCTGGTGTCAAATTCACAGAGTTATGCTTGCCTTTGCTGTCTGGGTGGTGGGATTAAAGACACGTGTCACCACATCCAGCATATTCTAAGCATTTTAAAAAGGACACATCTTATATTTTAAATATAATTTCAGAATCCACCTATTTTGTGGTATGCCATTGTCTGATTTATTTTATTTTGACATATCAATGTTTAATCACATATTAATATGTGTCCTATGTACATTTCTGGTACTTTTTGAAGTCCAAAGAAGGTGCCAGGTCACCTGAAACTGCAGTTATAGATTATTGTGAGCCTCCATGTAGGTGATAAAGCACTGAATCCAGTTCCTATGCAAGAGAAGCAAGTGCTTTTAACCACTGAGTCATGTCTTCAGCCCTGCATGTCATTATTTCAAATGTAGGTATAACTGGTAATAGGCCAATGACTATACTTTTTGTTACTGACCTCACAAACCCACCACTTAGGGTTAAGAATATAGGGGAGTGACAGAGTGCTTGTTTAGCATGGATGAAGGAGTGAGGGCAATTATATATATATATATATATATATATATATATATATATATATATATATATATATATATATATATATATATATTTCCATCATCCACATGATAGTGACATATGCAATGATCATTCTCAGACTTATTGCTATGTACATTTATCTACTATTTCCTTCAATTTAACATTTTCCGCTGTTATCTTTTTTTTATCTTTTTTTTTATTAATTTATTCTTGTTACATCTCAATGTTTATCCCATCCCTTGTATCCTCCCATCCCCCCCCCATTTTCCCATTATTCCCCTCCCCTATGACTGTTCCTGAGGGGGATTACCTCCCCCTATATATTCTCATAGGGTATCAAGTCTTTTCTTGGCTACCTGCTGTCCTTCCTCTGAGTGCCACCGGGTCTTCCCCTCCAGGAGACATGGTCAAACGTGAGAAAGTCATATCACACTCTCCACTCAACTGTGGAGAATATTCTGACCATTGGCTAGATCTGGGAAGGGGTTTAAAGTTTACCTCCTGTATTGTCCTTGGCTGGTGCCTTAGTTTGAGCGGGACCCCTGGGCCCAAATCTGCCTATCATATTGTTCTACTTGTAGATTTCTAGGACCCTCTGTATCCTTTTATTTTGCTATTCTCCCATGCGTCTCTCATTTAGAGTCCCAATAGGATGCCTTCACTGTTATCTTTGATTCCTCCTTTAATCTGCTTTAATACCATCAACTTGTCAGTCTTAGAGCAAAAGGAGGAAAAAAGGAAAAGATGCTATACTTTCATCACTAGCTTTCCATTCTGCTTTTTCTGCCCTAGTGGTTTTTGTTCTTGAAGATCTAGAGAGATGATGTTACACTGCCTCACTCAGTTCAGGGAACCTAGAATTCAGGAGTAAAACACATAGGTGAAGATATAATACATAGGAGGAACATCCCAAAAACAAAGTCTAGCATTTGCAAGTTATTTTTCCCATCACTTTAAACAAAAATCATGACAATAGACAACTTAAGGGGGGCAAGGATTGTTCTGAGTCTCAATGTGAGAGGGAAGGGTTCATGGTGATTGGAAGGCATAGCAGAGCTTATGGTGTCAGGAATAGGTGACAGCGACTGCTCATATTCCTGTCAGACTAGAAAACACAGAGAGGTGAATTGTTGTTATTGTTGTTGTTATTTTGCATTTTATCCAGTTTAGTACCTCCAAGAAGTAGGTGCTGTCATTCACATCTGAGGTGGCTCTTCTTGATTCAGTTAATATTCTCTGGAAACTTCTTTAAATGCACATCCACGGTTGTGTTTAAGAGGTGAATCCAGCCTTCTGGCCTGTTATCGAGAGTTTTCAGTGACTGTTTAGGCAATAAACTGTCTCTCTCATCTTCTCATTTTGGAAGCTGCTAACCTGAACTTTCTATATACTGAGGTGATTAATTTTATTCCTTCTCAAGTCTCTGATGGAGTTGAAGACAGTTCAGTTTCACAGTTAAGCTTAGTTGTTCAAAGGTTAAGGTGTTTTTAGGTCTAATTAGATGTTTGAAATTGATAATGATGAGATGTTATAGGTATTTATTTATATTCAGAATTATAGATTCACCAAGAAAGGCAAGATGTTTTATGCAAGGCTGCCAAATACAAATAACCAAAATACTATGAATGTAACATTTATATACTCCCTGATTGTTTTATGGTTCTTCTTGCTCTAGGTTGTTTATTGTATATACGTGTAATAATATAAATGCATATTTAAAAACATAAAAATAAAAAACAAAAATAAAAAAATTTAAAAAGAAAAGAAAAAAAAAGTGAACCGAAATCTAATTTATTGATGATGAAGTTGAACTACCACAGGTGCACAGCTAGATTTGCTGTACAGAACCAGACACTTGCCAGGGAGCATGGAGCTGCCTGTATGACCTTCGAAAGGGACAGAAGTCAACATTATAGCACTTTGTTAGTTTAATTAAAACTTTACAACAAAAAGAAAGGCAACTGAAAAATATTTTAAGTCACTGGATTTATTGTCTTGAGCTTTGTGTTCTTGTTTGTATTATAACTGCTTGTGACTGATTTGTCTGCTAATTCTTGTTTGGAAATCTAGTGCATGGGTACATCAAAATAACCACTACCATAGTCTATCATTTGTTTAATTAGAGATAAGCCTCAATAAAACATGGTTTGCATAATCAAGCTTTAGACATGATCCTGTGATCATGTCACTCTGAATGCTGTTTGGATTATAACATCAGTAAATGTTAGTCTTCTTCATGTGGCGAAATGTTTCTAGGTTGCATCAGGAAATATCTTGGATATGATAGATTAGATTTAACAGGAAAAGCCACTGGTTAAGTCTGTCCATTTATTCTGTATCTTTAAATGTTCAAACATGCTTGTGTAGAGAACCCACACAGGCATTAACCCTGGATCTCCATTCGGTAGCATAGGATTAGTGTTACTTTGCTTTGTTCTTTTATTGGATTCATGATTTCAGCAACAGTAAGATTGGATCAATCTGATTATGGCCCTGAACCTATTCTTTGGATTGGGCTTTAGGTTGTCTATGTGGGAGGCATTGAAGGAGGCATGGCAGTCCCATTAATGCATCACTGAGGAAAGGACTTTACACTGTTGCGGTCCAAGTTAGAGCAGAGTTTTGAAGACTGAAGGTCTCTTGGCACTAAACTGTGAACTGTCGCTGCACCTGGCAGAACTTCTCAAAACAGTTACACACACCTCCATAGGAATACTTACAGTTTGCTTTTCACAAATGCTTCCAAACTGATCACTCAGTGCAACTAGTGAAGTTGTATGAAAGACACAATAACCCTCTACCTGAGTTTCCATTTCTGTGAGAAAACAATAATTATTCATGCCTTTCTAAGTCAGAAAAGCTCTCCGAGGCTTATATGAGATAGGTGTCTAAGTTGTTAGGCTCCACACAGATATCAAATACTATTATTGTGAAAACTGACATCCCCAAATATCTTTTTCTTTTAGACAGCATTAATATAATGAAGTCCAATGCCACACATTCTCTGAAGCAATATTTTATTGTGGTTTAAACAAGTACGCTATTTGGAAGACCTTCAAACAATTTTAGTTGTAGTTTATAGTCCATGAGAATCAAAAATTTGATTTTGTGTTTTTCTTCATATGGATGAGATGGAACCCATTTTATTCTCTGAAGGAAAATAGATTTCTGTACGCAGCACATTTCTCATTATTCTATATAAAAGCTCAAAGAAGTGTTTATGATCAGAAGTCCTATTATGTTACTTTTTTCTAAGATTTCTTTTAATACACATGTATAAAAACTAAAACTATAACTAAAATATCATTTTCATGATAAAATTTGTACTATTTATTCTTATTCTGAGTTTCATTAAGTTTTTTCCACTCCTTAATTTTGAAATTTGTTAAGGAATTACACTTTTGAATAAAATATGTGGAGACTAATGACAATTACTAGATTTTCTTAGGGTAACAAAGAGAAAGTAAATTGGACAATCAGCTTTTAACTTTCAGTTGTTGATAACTCTCAGAAGGAAACACAAGGGCTAATACTAAAATATTTTCCTTTGGACATCAGGTCCCTACTGTGAAGTCTCAAAAATAGAATCATACCAAAGAACATATGAGTCACATACCTCTTTGATAAGAAGTGATAAGAAGTTCTCATTTACCAGCAAAAACTAACCATTGTCCTATCAGTGAACCAATAAACAAAAGAATATAGACAATATTACAAACATAGAGAAGAAGAACATTTAAACATTCTTATTTATGCCCCTTAGTGTACCCTTCCAAATCAAAGTCTTCATTATGTAAATTATACTGAATAGAATGAGTGTTATTAGAGACTCCAATCTCATCACAACTTTGATGTGTATTTCCTGTTTAAAGGCTAATGGAAGTTTCCCAGAGCTTAACTCATTTAGAATCTCACCACAATTTAACCATGTTGCTGCCTCTTCCTTCTCTGTCCTCTCAGTGCAGACATCTTATTTTCTGCCTCCTTGCTTGTCCAAGTGCAGACATCTTGTTTTCTGCCTTCTTTATGTCCACTGAAGAGTGTCCTTCCGGTGCCTGAAGAGCAGATGTTTGTGTGGCTGAGGGCTCTTGTCTTTTTTCTTTGGTCACAGGGTTCTCCTATGGGAAATTGAAATATACATTTGTGCTAATCACTCCAGATCTAGCAGAAGCCTCTTGCTGAGCTTAGGACTCAGAAAGCCTGATGCCCGAGGACATGTGTGCTCTCCTTCCCTGTTCCAGATTTTGTATGTTCAACAGTGACTTTGAAACCTTTTTTATCAGTTCTAAAGTCTTTCTGTCCTTCTGTTTTCCATTCAATAAATGGAACATGATGGATTCTTAGGCTTTACATGTTATCCTTCACTGTGTTATAAATAGCAATTCTAAAGCTGAAGATAGATCCGTGATGACAGTAGGCATGTTCTTGTTTACTATTACTAAAACTGTCTCATGGTTCTAACAACAGGGCTATGGTGACATCATCTAATCTCACCAGACGTCTTCATGACTTATTGTTTTTCTACAGTCCAACAAAGGGCATATTTGTCATAGAATGTGACCAAGACTTTTTGGATACAGTCAACTTATCAACATTTCTGGCATACTATTTCATACCTTCTGTGCTTGGCAAAGTGTACGCTGAAATAAAAGTAGAGCTAGCAATACCTCCAGAGAAATAGAGAACACAATTTCCTAGATACAAGCTACTTTCACAGATTTTATCACTATCCAAGTTGTGAACTTCCTAATTTATATTATTTGAATTTTAGGATTTATTAGATTTCCTATCTGAACAAGTTTTAAGTAAGAAATTACAATTACAATGCATAAGTGAGCTAAATGTTTCCCCTATTGGGAACTTAAAAGACAGTATATTTCTTGGCATTTCCTAAGGGTTACTAGAGACATAAAATTGCATTTCATCAAAATGAATATTAGGAAAATTCTGCTACAATAAAATATATGTGTGGTGTAAAAATAATCACCAGTAAACTATTTGAATTTTAAAAATAGATGATAAATAAGGCAAAAATAATTACATTTTTCTAAGTTACCAACAGAAATCTGATTATACACAGATAACACAGATACAGGTACAGTTCAAAACTGTATAAGCTTGTGATTACTATGCAACATTTTGATATATGACAGAAGCTGAACAAAAGCATCTATGTGACTATAACTGATCCTCAAAAAAAAGCATGCAGTGGTTTTCTAGGCAAGGAGATAAATGTCTGGAAAATTTATGATTTACCCAGGTTTGACCAAGTCAAAATGTAAACCCAATTACATCTGTTTGTCCATAAAACTTGTGCTATTTCTATAATTAATAGAAAAGATTGTGTGGTCAAGTTTAAATAATTGAATCCTTTTCTGGATGTGGATAAATATTGTTGGTAGGAAAAATTTCCAGATAGTTACCAAAATGGGAAGGGTAATAATAGCATATACAGGAAGTAGGAGCTTGTGTGTTTTCATTGCATGCCAAGTCAAGAATGGAAGATATGCTGTGTTCAATTTAGAAAGATAACTAATTTGAACTTAACTCACTGTTCTATGGGGAGCCATGCTAGTTTTCTGAGAAGCATAATTACTGACATGTAGCTGTGTTCTAGGACAGTTAATCTGACATTAGAATATAAAATGAATAGATATGTGAGAGAGGAAATTGAAAGATCATTGTAGAAGTGTATTGAAATATGTGTATAGTGACCTGAGAAAGATTGGTGGGAACACCAAAAGGTAGGAGAAAAGGTACATCTTCTGATTCCTAGACACCCCGCCCCGAAGTTTGAGAACACATCATGGTTGATCCTCAAAAAACAAATTTTAGCTTGGCTTGTTGGAACAACCTGTTGTCCTAGCACTCAGGAAGGAGACTCAAAAGACTTGGAGGTTCAAAGCCATCTGTACTTACAAAACAAATTTGACATT
This sequence comes from Acomys russatus, assembly GCF_903995435.1. Classification (NCBI taxonomy): domain Eukaryota; kingdom Metazoa; phylum Chordata; class Mammalia; order Rodentia; family Muridae; genus Acomys; species Acomys russatus. The sequence goes on along the minus strand of NC_067137.1, from coordinate 58,086,603 downwards.
AGTATGGACTACATGAGAGTATGTCTCTCAGAAAAACAACAGCAACAACAATAGAATAGACTATGGTTATTCTGAAGCCTGTAGTTTTGGGAACACAATATTTCCATTTAGAATCAAATTACTCTTTTCTCTTTTTTCTTTTTTCCTGAGGTAGGAACTCACTGGAAGCCAAAATGACTTGACTGAAGTTTACTCTGTATTCCAGCCTGGCCTCAAATTCATAGTAATCATTTTTTCTTAGCCTCCAGGATGTTATAATTAGAAGCATGAGGCACCATACTCTGCCCAAATTACTTTAAAAATTTTTATTTATTTATTTATTTATTTATTTATTTATTTATTTATTTATTTATTTATTCACTTTACATCCTGGTCATGACACCTTTTCTCCTCCCATCCTGGTCTCATCCTCCCTCTGCTACCATCCCTCCTCAACTCCTTAGAAGAGAGAAGCTCCCCTAACCATCCATCCAAGGTCATTAAGTTGCATCAAGACTTTTCCCCTGTGGCCTAACAAAGCAGTCCTGTCAAGGAGAAATGATAAAAAAGAATCAGGAAACAGAGTCCATGTCAGAGGCAGCCCATGCTCCGTTTACTAGTGGACCCATGTGAAGCTTGAGCTGTCTATTAGCTACATCTATGTAGAAGACCTAGGTCCAGTCCATGTATGGTCTTTGTTTGGTGCTTCAGACTCCACAGCCCCTCTGAGCCCTAGTTAGTTGGATCTTTGGCCTTCTTGTGAAACTCTTGTCACCTATAAGTCCTTTTATCCTTTCCCCCATTTTTCTTCTAGACTCCCTATGTTCCCCCAGTATTTGTGTGTGAGTCTTAGCATCTGTTTTGAACCACTGCTGGGTGGAGCCTCTCAGAGGACAACACTAATAGGCTCCAGTCTAAAAGCATAGCAGAGAATATGAATAGTGTCAGAGGTTGGGCTCTCTTCCCTAAAGTTGGTCTTGGCTTGGCCAGGTATTGGTTGGACATTTCTTCATTCTCTGCTCTTTTTGTTTTATCTTTATCCCTAGATAAAAGCAGGGATTTTAGGCAAGATAAGCTTTGGATGAAAGCTTTTGTGGATGGGTTGGTGTTCTCCTCTTTCTGCTAGGAGTCTTGACTAGTTAGAGAGTGTCCTTCACTCTTCATGGCCCCTGCTACTAGGAGTCACAGCTGGAGTTCCCTTAATATGCCACCTCCATGATTTTTAAAATATACATATTTGGAATAATATCTTGTGCATGCTAAGTAGTAACTCATTCCTTAAAGTACATTGATTTTTCTGATAAGGGACTTATACAACTACATAGTCAAACATCCAGGCTTTTGGTTAGACCCTACCTTTACTTTATATTCTCGGTTCCTTGACTTAATCTATATATATATATATATATATATATATATATATATATATATATATATATATATATATATATTTCTTCTAAGATTTTAGATTTATGAAGATGTTCATGTTTGGAAAAGTATATAATAATTATAATAATTATTATTTGTCTTACTTTTCTAGGCTGTTACATAATATATTGAAAGAGATACTAATGCTAAAGTCCTCTAGACAATAAAGAAATCCCTCTACTTTTAACAGAGACTCCTATCTCTTCATAGTCTTTATAGTATTGCTTTAAACTCTCAGTCGGAGCTAGATTGTTTGAGTATGTGGATGCATAAAGTAGTTTGGCAGAAGAATGACATTACTCCCAGGAGTATGTCACAAGTATGAGTGCATATTTAGACCTAAATTATAGTCTAGAATCACAAGGACAAGAATGAAACACCAGACAGATTAGGGAACTTGAAAGTAAAGCATAGACATTTTATTTCTGCTAATATTTCTGTTGTAGAATCTTTAAAGACTACTATGGTATAAATATGTAAAAAGTACTAAGTAAAGGTTTACTAGTGAAGAAATCATATGGGCTACAGAATCCCCAAACAATTAAATCCCACAAAATAGGTGTTTCACTTACTATGTCTGGGGGCCATAGGACAGAAAAAAAAAAGTTATAGTTATTGTATGGCTTACGGTGAAGGAAATAACAGCTTCCCATGGCATGGTGTTCTAAAAAAGGGAAAAGTGAAGGGTGTCGTTCAAGGGGAAGAGGCAAGCCATGTATCGTCATCCACAATTACTTATTAATCACATAAATAGGTACTAAGGAAACCAGGCCACAAATGTCAAGTATAGATACTCTAAAGATAACAGCGAAACTCACAGGTATTGGAAGGATACAAGCACACGATAAACTGTGTTTCTTACAAATGCTAAACACACAGTTAAAAAAAAAATCGTGCAACTTTTAAGCTATAACAAGAATGGTTGTTTTCTAAAGATGTTTTCACTAAATTAAGCAAATTTACTTCCACAACAGATAGAAGACCAAGGTATTTTTTAAAAGAAGATAAAAAGAAAGAGGTGCTTTAGAAGGGGTATGGTAGGAAGACCATGAAGGGAATTGGGGGGTGGGGAATGAGAGTAGATATACTCATATTTAATTGTATTCATGTATACAGTTCTCAAAACTGAAAAATAAAACAAATGATATGAGAATCAGTAAGCTTGATTTGTGGTTAGTTAAATAATCTCCATTCTAAAAATGACTTCATTTAATTTTTCAGGATTCTTATCATGTGAGGCATGGGTTTAAAGGAATTAAACAGCTTTCCACAAGTCTCAATAGTGAATCTTTGTTTCTCAGTGTCACAGAGAACATGAGCAAAAATAATTAGATTTTACACAAAGGCTAAGGATATTTGAAGCAATCTACAGAGATACAAGCAGACTGGAAACAAAACCGGAAGAATTTAGCCGGCTCAACATGGGGACACAGCAAAGAAAAAGAGATAGGCTATGCTTTCCTGGAGAAGCTTAGAAAAAAAAAAAAGGAAGCCAAGGGAGTGAACATGTCTGGGGGAGACTCAGCTGAAAGCCATGACCATCCATCCACTTCCCACACTCTAACCTGAGGACAATATTTCCCTCCTCCTGCCCATTTCACAATGCTTCCTCATTTCGGCTCATACATTCATTGCCAATATGTGAGATTTATACATAAACATGTAGCCAGCACCTAGGAAAGACTGAACAAAAAAGGCTTGCACACAAACAGAAAGGCTGAGACAAAGAAAGAAATAGGAGACAGGGCAAGTAAAAGAAGAAGAACATCCAGGGTTTGTTTTTCATTATTATGTTTTCTATTGACTAAAATAACATCGTGCTCTCTTGGAGGTAGGTCCTTGGTTGAGAAGACAGCTACACACCTCTGTGTGGTCTGAATGACATATTCACTTTTTAAGATTTTTTTTTTTTTTTTTTTTTTTTTTTTTTTTTTTTGGCTTGCAATCTTCTAAGATTCTCCTTTATAGAAAATTGTAACATCAGACCTACAACACTTTTATTTTCGTCAATAAAAAAATGTGTCAACGCAGTGTTTGGTGACATTTTAAATGCAATCATGACTTTTAATATTCATAGACACACCACACTAAAAAAAGAAACTGCTGTTTTCCCTCAAATTTGGAAACATGGAAGGCATTTACCCGACGCCTCTTCAAGGGAGGCGTCTCAGTTTTTAGCTTCATAATGGACTTGGAATCACACTGTGCATCTGCATGTCACTGACAAAGGAGAACATTAGAGGCTTCTTATTTCAGGATTCTTCTGACTATTGCCCTTCAGAGATATTTAGAGACGGAATAATGGTGTCTCATAATTTCAGCCAACCTAGATATTTAGCACAGCTTCTGCCAGGCAGTAATTCACTGATATTTATTTTTCTCAGAATGCAACAGTAGTCTGAATTAAACATGATGATACATACCTGTACCAGCATAAACTATTTTTTCAAATTTTCCTAGTCAAGATTTCTTTCTCAGAGAAGAAAATTAGACAGGTGCAGCACACCAAATGAGATGAACTTTGTCCTCAAAGAAAATTGGTTTTTCCTTTTCAATTTCATTTCAAAGAGATCTGACAAGTGTGGCTTTGAACAAACTTTAACAGCACAATATCCTTTGTGTAAGTTTTCCCTTGTCAGCTTTTCCATTCCGGCAGGAACTTAGAACAAAGTGGCTGCTGCCCTTTGAGTTGAGAACTTCATCAGTTGAATGAACACTAGCATAGTGCAGCAAAATTGAGGGCATACTCTCTCTTAGAGTCTCAGCAGCACAGTGTCTCAACAAATATAATTTCTCTATCTGCTGCAAAAAGAGACACTCACCATGCAGTTACTTTCAGACATTCTTCTTTCTTCTTCATAGCCAAACCCAAGCTATTTGGTAACATACCCACTTGAGACTTTACAGTCCACACCATAGAGTCTCCTGCTGTGTGTGGAGTGAAACCAGCTTATTTGTGATACTGTTTAATCTGGCTTTATGTTATCTCAGTATGATAGGGAACCTGGTTACTAGATATACAAGAATCAAACTTCCAGCTATGTGTGGAGGGCTTTGTTATTTATATGGAAGGAAAGAAATGTAATTTTCTATTTGTTTGGCTTTTGTTTCATTTTTAACCTCTTTTGTAGCTTAGTGATGATTTAAAAGAAAAACTCAAATGCATAGGGGAAAGGAACCATAAAAATCTGCCTCCCAGAGATTCTGATCTTTATTGCACATGAGCTTGCATGGCTCCTCACTCCTTGGAGCTTTACGTTGTTGTAAATTGTCCTACTCTATACTGGGAACTGCTGTCTTGACAAGTTTATTTTTCTTTGCAGTGCCCTAACTTTCTGAGGGATTGTGTTACAATTGCTTCATGCTATCATTTATTTTCTCTTGGCTTCAGCTATTCCTTTAATCTCTTTTCCCCCTTCCACATTAATATTTAAAGTCTGTAGCAGTGTCAAACATTCATGTAGATACAACTTAAATGCAAAGTGAATAAGGTTACAAAGTAAGTCCATGCCCAATTTAATTACAGCATTTTGATTAACACAGATTGTAAGTAGTTTGAACTAAGAATTTTAAGTTGCTCAGCTTGAATATTACAAAGACTAACTAGAGATTCAGGATAACTTTGACTCAGAAACTACCAGAAAACACTCTGATTAACCAATTTAGACATACTATCTAATTAAGGCTCTAAATATCTTTGGGATCACAGAAATTCATGTTTATTGATAAGATAAAATATTTATTACTCAGAGAGCTGAATTAGCAAAAAGAGAATCCTAATCAGTTGCTCTGTCCCAGAAAAGAAAGAAAAGATTGGTTCAAGTTGAGAACATGATACATATGAGCAGTGCTGGGTTATTTATTCAGAAACCACAGTGCAAGCAAACTGGATCCTTCAAAGCTGGTGTTGATGAAGTCTGTGACCAAATTTCTAAACTGGTTCGATGGATAATGACTGTGCATGGCAGTCTCTAATTGAGAATAATGACTAGGCAAAGAGGAGTGGGCACAGAGAAGAGATCTAAAAAGCTCCAAGGACAAGAGCAAAGGACCGTATGACTTTCAGACTCATTAAATGTCTTTAGCACAGCAAATGTTTTCTTTTTTCTTTTTGGGGTTACTCTAGGGTTTTTTAAATTAAAACAACACAATTATACAAATTACAAATATACAGGAGAGAAGAGACATGTCAAGGATCTATAAGGTACATCCTAAAGACTGCAACAAGTATGCTCAGAGAAAGCAACTAGTGAGCTTGCGACTCCAGAACCGACAGTAATGTAGAGGTGACTGATTTCTCCTTACAAGGTTTGGTTTAACCTGCCTTCCTGATTCCTTGAGGCATTCCCACTGGAGGTAAAACCAGGATTAGGCTCTGTAAAGTTAGAATGCAAGAAGCAAAGCAATTGCTAGTCTAAGAGTCTTTCTTCATTTGTAAATGTTTAAAAATGTTATGTATACAACTCTTTAATGTATAGATTTTACTATATCAATCAAGACTTCTGATCGAATGAAATGGAAAGAAGGAGGCATCTCAATCAAAGCAGGCTTACACTCCACTGTTTTTCAAGGTTAGTGTGTTATCAATTGAGATTGGCCAAATAACACCATCTGCCTGTTGGCAATTTTATTCAAATAATAATTAGAAATTGAAACATACACACAAGCTTTGGTGATTATAACTCCAATCTAATAATTGAAAGAAATAAAGTCTTAGACTTTAATTGGTCTAGTCTTCTGCCATAATCGACACCCTCATTCTGAAATCTATAAATTTTATTTTGGAACAAAATAGTGTGTGTGTGTGTGTGTGTGTGTGTGTGTGTGTGTGTGTGTGTGTGTGTGTGCGCGCGCGCGCGCGCGCGTGCGCGCACGCTTTCCTATATTGCCCTTCAATAATTTGAAGCAGCTTTTCTCACTGGATGCAGAATTTGCTAATTCTAGCTCCTTTAGTTAGTCAGACTACCCCAGGTCCCCTGTTCTTGTTTCTGGAGTATTGGGATCACAGGCAGCTGTCACACTGAATAAGGTTTTACTTAGGTTCTAGGGATGTGAACTCTGGCCCTCATAATTTCAGGCTCAGCCATTTTCTACTAAGCAATCTCTGGAGGAAAGGCTGGAATGTAAAGAACAGGAGAAGAGAGTGTAAGGCCTTGCCTTGGCCTGGTAATGCCTTGATTTTCTCTTAGTCTTCACACTAGTATTTAGTCGTAAGAAAATAGCTCCTAACATCTTAGCTGAGAAATAATGAATCCTTAAAATGCTACACAGTAGGTTATTATAACATCTTATTTATTTGCTAGTTAGTTAGTTAGTTAGTTTTGTGACACCCATTTCTACATAGAATTGTTCATTCAAAGAAGTCATTAGGCTGCCAATGGTGTTGCAGTAACAAGTTCTTTTGTCCTCTGTCTAAAAGGGGGCTGGGATTACTGAATGCAGAAGACTAACATTTTTGTTTATATTTTAAAAGTCTTCCAACTATGGCTTCTACACTTAAAACAAAACCAAAAACCCCAAAATGAGATGTTTGTTCGTGTCTCTGTTTAGCTGGAGGAAAGGAGCAATTATAGATATTATAAAAATCCATTTCTCTAATATTCCCTTACATAGATTGTGACATATGTTGGCTCATGCTTGTAATTCCAGCACATGGGAAGCTGAGGCAGGAGAATGGCAATATTAGCTTGATGGCAGCCTTATCTACATAGTGAGTTTCACTCTAGTTTTGTGTACGAAATTGTATATATATATTTTTTTCAGGGTGGCCTCCCCTCATAGAGCTTGGAGATGACAATGTACGCAGAAAGCACTTGATGGCTGTTTGTCTTAACTTGTCCAGCAACACCAGAGCTCCCTGGGACCAGGTGCTGAATGCAGATGTTGTGGAAGGGAAAGGATGCTGACCATCTTAACATTTAGGTTTAAATATAGGTCTAGGTTTGGAACTTTTAGCTATAAGCAGATGCTCTGAGGCAGCTCTGGAACTAACAGCCCAAACATCACTATAAATGCCTTCTCACCTGTAAAGAAGAATTATCTTATTTTGCTATATTTGGAATTGTTGAAAGAAAATGTATGCTAATTAAATTATTCATAAATTATGAAATGTTATATGATAATATTTCTACTAATGTTTCATTTCAATGCCCTCTTCCACTCCAGTACAAGACTAGTAGTCTGTGGGAACACAAATCTACTGTTGCAATAAAATCTTGGTGTACAGCAGGTGGCCAAGAAGAGACTTGATACCCTATGAGCATATACAGGGGGAGGTAATCCCCCTCAGGAACAGTCATAGGGGAGGGGAATAATGGGAAAATGGGGGGGAGAGGAATGGGAGGATACAAGGGATGGGATAAACATTGAGATGTAACAAGAATAAATTAATTTAAAAAAATCTCATATATCAAAGCAAAAATAAATAAATAAATAAAATCTTGGTGTATGCATACCACTTTTTGAATAGCAGTGATGGAATTCAGGGAAAATATGGACAATAAATGATTGGAAAAAGACTGAAGTCTTAGTTTCTAAAAATCAAAATTAAATAGCAATATTACTAAGCCTCCCACATGGGTCCCCAGATGAGGCTCCAAAAGATGACAGTGATGTCAGCACTGCATTGCACTCTGGGAAGAATAGATATTAGTGACAGGTTCTTTCAAAGCTGTATAGTCACCTTCACAAAGAGATATAAAAAGCTTCAGCGAAGACGATATTTTTTTATTAGAGGTTAAATGTAGATTTAAAAAATTGAAATTTTAAGTCCATGAAAAGATGTTTTTAAAAGTAGTTTATGCATAAAGCATCTGTTACAGAATTAATGTCATAATAAGGTTTCAAAGTTGGCATGACTAGATATGAGAGCTAATAAGTAAGACATGGCTCATAACTTAGTAAAAAAGAATAAACAATGTCTTCAGCAAAGCTTGTTCTTTTGAATTTTCAACTCAATAAGTAAAAACAAAGGAGTTGCCCACTTTATAAAACACAGAGTCCTTAGGAGGAATGGAACCTCAAAACTTCTAAATATGCACTTTCAGAATTTTATCTTAAAGATTCACATAAAGATTTCTATTTAACCTAGCATTTCACTACTAAATTCTGAAGCCATGTAAGGTGTTGGTTCTAATTGAAGCTAATAAAAGATCATATATATTTATGAGCTCTATTGTAATGTGTGATGACAGTACTGATAGAGGAAGTAAGACAATAACTATATAATTAAAAGATACTAAAATATGGAAATATAATATAAAAGTCAGTATAATTTAAGTAATTAATTTAATGAGTAAAGTATCCAAACCCTTAATTGCATTATTAGTGAGTTACTTTAAATACTTTCATAAATTTAGATTTTTATCTTTACTTTGTACTGTTTTATTAAATAAAAATTTAAAAATTCATATGCATGTTTAGTTTTAGAAAAGAGGTTGGTAGATTTTATAGTGGAGAGATCCTAAAAATAATTGTTAATATTAAATATATGCAGGCAGTTTGACTGCATTTTTTATTTTCTCCTTTTTCCTCTTTTGTCTATTGTCAAAGAAAGTACCACAAAATACTCCAAAGTAAAATCTTCAGACAAAATTTAGGCAACATCCTTCAGATTTTACACATTTATGTTCACTCAATTATAGAAATGATAGTCTGTTTCTATTGTCACATGGAAACAGGCAAAAACATAACTTTCTGCTTTATTCTGGGTTTCTGCTGAGGCCTGAGCATCAACTTTTTGGTGTATAAGAGATGTTTTGCAGGCCACTGCACTGTTCTCACTCCCAAGTTTGATACTTCAGCTTCATAGAGCTAAAAAGGACTTTAAAGATATAACATTGATAGCTCCATGCTTGCTACACTAGGAATTCAAAGATATATAAACATACAAACTTAGGTCAGCTCTCTAGAAAAAAATAATGAAGATTTGTCTTATAAGATGTAATATGATTACAATGACATAAATGTAGAAGAAACAAAAAGAATTGAAAGGGATTTGGAGAGGACTGATCTGGTGAAGCGCAGAAGACTGGTTCGAGTGGAAGCTCATCTGCAGATGTAGACAGAAATATTGGCCAAAAATATAATGAAAACAAACCAATATATAAATAAATTAAACCATGAATATCCAGGAAAAGTGGATCCTTCTATTTGGGTAGGTTGTGAGAAAAATGACAGACAAATTTGCTGAGACATATTTATCAAAAGTTCTAAATTTAGAATGGAAAATGGAATTTAGAGAAATTCCTGGAGCTGCAAAATTGCATAGTTTAAAGAAACAAAACTTCTAGGAGATTCTTTTGGTGTTGTTGTTCTGAAACATTTATAGAAAACCAAATCAGTGGAGATCATAGAAGCAACAGAACAGAATCCCAAAGTCATTTTAGCATTTCCACTTATATGGCCTGAAAATAGTTTTGTGTGTATTACAAATGGGATGGGAGAGTCTATCCTATAGGAGAATTCTATGCTGCACTGCTTTGGCAGGAGAAAAAATATTCTTCATCCAACTTGCCATGGAGTTTGGCATTTGTCTTCATGTTGCTCTTAGGAAGACTACCCTGTGCGTGCATTGAACATAAACAAATGAAATCATGCTTCACTTGTGGGTGTGCATTTGGAATATCAAGTTCTGTCTACAAAGGCTGTGGTTATGATATATTACTTGAGTGTATAGGAAGAACTGTAATCAGCATCCAGTGAATGATAATGTGTTGATGATGACGACAGTAGATGCATCAGTGGTACAATAATACTATCTACTAGTATGAGTGTGACTTTAAAATTTTTAATTATGTTTCTTTTTTAACATATACATTTATTTATTACACATAAATAAAATAAACTACATACAGAAGGAAAAACCAAGAAACAATCATGAGTTATATAAATGTCGCATTCATGGTGATTTGGCTATTTGTATTTGTCAAACTTTCAATAGCCAGGGCTCACAACAATATTCAGGGAAACTAACATGAATGGGTCAATAAAGGTTTTGTAGAATGTAGAGTGATTGGTGCTTGATACCTTGATGACCTCACAAAATGGAAACAATAGTTGAAATTGACTTGTATTATAGTGAACACAACAAAAGCGTAATTGCATTCATGTCTGAAGTAGTAGACCAGGAAGTAAAGTTATGAAGAGATGTCAAAATTTTTCTTCTAGGAGTCCTGTGATGTTGACTGACAATGAGGTATCCATGTAGAAATGTTCAACAAGAAACTGAAAAAGTGGAATTTAATCCCGCAGTGAGGATACAGCTGAACCTGATATGAGATTCAAGTGTATAATAAAACTATAAAAACTGGCATGAACACTGAATAAAGATATGCAAAAAAGGAGGGGAGAAAATATATACAAAAATGAGAAGACCCTTGGGTAAAATCACAAATTCATTCTTGTTCAGTTCCAAAGGGACCACATTCATAGCAGAGCTGGTGCAAGTCAATTCCAGAAACAGAGCGTTGGGTCTCAGCCACATATTTAGGAACTGTTGCACATAGTAATTCTCTGTCAACTCAGCAAAAGAAAGAGTGGCTAAAAGATGGGGAAGAAAAATAAGAATTTAAAGTATTGCTCCCAAAGTAGTAAATTTATCATGATTTACCTCCATTGTCTCTGAGCCTAAACACCATACAGTGAAAGCCTAGAAGAGGCCATCAAGGACAGATACAGGAGAGGCTAGCATCTCTGGCTGAAAGATTCCTTGTGTTCTGAGAACTTTATGTATTTTTTTCTCTATCTCTCCTTTTCTGCATCCCTCAGTGAAGCATTTCTGGCAGGCAACTATACAACAGGAAGCCACAAAGCCAACAGGAATGGAAGAATTTTTCCTTTTTGTAAACAGACATACAAGTCTAAGACCTGTGTTGATATTTTTTCTTGTTCTTACCTTTGGACTCCCCCTATTAAATTGAAATATAGAAAGAAAAATAAATGAGAAGAAAATCTACCAAGGAAAATGGCAAAATGCAGGAAAAAAACCCCACCCTTATCCTCTTCAGATTTCCTATTTGACCTGAAAGTGTAAAAATAAATTCTGCCCTCTCAGCTCAAGTAATTTCAAGCCACTTCTCTGATACTGAGAAAGGCTGAAAAGAATGTATAAAAAGAAGGAAATATAAAGAGCGTAGTGTGGGCCCTAGGGAGTGGGAAACATTTAAACTGTGAAAGACAGAGGAAAACTAGAAAAGATTCTGGGATGTAAGATTTGAAAGATACAAGAGGCAGAAAAGTAAGAGTATAGTTTGTTCATTGAAAAGGTGAGATATTATATAGATACCACCAGAAATGTGTAGGCTGTGATGCATTCAGCCATGCCTAAGTGGCCAAAACAAAGTTTTCAGATTTGGCCCTTCTTTCCAGGAGCAGGAATCTTGTATTCTATCCAATTAAATAAATTTCCATCATATTATTTTTTAAAAGGTCTATTACTTACAAGTAGATAGTATTGGGTCATCCAGTTGAGTCCAGCTCATCATTCTGTTATATATGCAGATGATGCCCTCCAGTTTGAAAATTTTCCTAGAAAAATCTGTCCAGAGTGATGAGATCTACAGTATATTATTTCAACTCCCTGCTTTCAGGATGATATACATTTTGGCTCCTAATTGGCAGCCATTGGACCAATAAATAGAGTCACCGGCCCACTGTGTGTGCATGAGACTCTGAACCAGCCAGGGCTACTGACCTCTCAGCACATGTGTTCAATGTGTAATAAAGAAGGAAGGCAGATGTAATTGTTCTGTAGGCACACACAAGAAGATGTTCTGTGGTCTTTCTTTGAAAGTGAAACATAATTTCAAATATTTCAAAGTGAAGAGTCAACTACAAGATATGGTTTTTTTCCCTGGGGTGAAGTTACGGAAAGAAAAACAAAAGGATATTTAAATAATGATTAGTAAAAGTAATGCCCAGTGCCCATCTCCAATTAATAATAATCATAATAATAGTAATAATAATAGCAACAGCAACAACTTAATGAAAGATAGCAAACCTTCAATATCATAGAACCTGAAAATATCTGGAGTTCTGTCTAAGAAGAATTTGTATTTTGAGCTGTTTTTCATTGTTTTAACTGTGATTTTTCTTAACTCAGTAATTTTCTTTGTTCAATAATATGTCAATGTATGGTTTGGCAATTTTTAAAACATCTTTTATTTATTTTTCCAATCAAACCAAAAAGTCCCCACAGGAATCATCAGAGTCCATTGATTTAAACATGTTTTCAATCATCTGCTTCTTTAAAAGATTTCTTATTTACTAACAGACACTAATGACTTCATCCAATTTAATCTAGTTCATCTTGTCATTGTGTATTTATGGCAAGTCTTGCATATCAAAACGTCTCTTGGGAATTCTGTACACAATGCTAAGATCGAGGAACATTGGTTAAAATTCCTGTTTACAGGATTATATGCCTTTTGCCCCCTAGGGAAGATCAGCAATTTGCTTCTTGCTCCAGTATTTCTCAGGCAAAACCAATTCTGATTCATTGTATAGATGACTGGGCTACACTGGAAAGACTCATCTCCAGGTAGATGGGTAACAACAGAGAGTCTAGATCATTAAGCGGGCTGTGAGGAAGAACAGGGGTGCACAGTTGCCTCTATGAAAACCACTGCCACATGACTAACAACAGGCTTACAAAGCACCATATTCCAAGAACACTAAAACTAAAAGGAGCTAGGAGCTGGCAATACACAGACCCACTACTTTTATCCTACACTCACTCCATTTTACTTCTTTCATTTTAAGATAAAACCAAAAAATTAACTCTGTATTTTAAAACTAAAAATATTCCTATTGAATTATAGTTTTTACAAAACTATACTCCCTCCCCTGCCCTGCCCCCCGCCGTGTGTGTGTGTGTGTGTGTGTGTGTGTGTGTGTGTGTGTAAGAGCACATAGGCATGGATGAGTAGCCACAGTGCATATGTGGTGGCCAGAGCACAACCTGCAGCAGTCAGTCCTTCCTTTCCACCATCTTGGTTCTGGGGATTGAACTCAGGCTTGTTGAAAACTTACTTTCACCCATTGAGCCAACTTATAAGCCCAATTTTTTTCTTGTGTCTGTAAGAAGGACTATTTAATAAAGTGCTTATTGCATTGGCTATATGTAACATTATATATTGGTTATATGAAATATATATGTAATACTGTATATTTGCTATATGAAAATATATATGTCTACAGAAGGTGACATTTAGGGAAAATACATAGAAATGATTACTAAATCATATTAAAGAGACAGATACCTCTAAAAAAGCTATACAGGCAGTAAGTAACACCCGTTTTCAAGATGCTTGCCACCCAATTAACTACTCACTACCTACTGGATTCATCCATGAAGGGTGGACCAGATAGTATTCCTTAAAAAGTCTCTGATGGGGTTGAAGACCTAATAGTTTATTTAGTCTTACAATTAAACTTAGTTGGTTAGGGTTTAAGATATTTTTAGATCAAGATAGATGTTTTAAGTTAATAGAGAAGAGATGTGATAGATACTGATTTTTCATTCAGAAATTTAGACCCTGCAAGAACGAAAGATGCTTTCTTCAAGTTTAACGAATACAAATAGCCAAATCACTATGAATGTAACATTTGTATAACTCCTAATTGTCTTGTGGTTCTTCCTGCTATATGTAGTTTATTTAATTCATGTGTAATAATATAAATGCATAACTTAAAAATTAAAAAGTAATAAGCGAGTCCTCAGTAGTTCCTGCCTCACAAATATGTCTGTCAGATATATTGGCCCAGAAAGCTGAAAATGATGCCCCAACATTATAGAGTTTTGAGTGACTGATCAGGCAGCAAATTATCTCTGTCATTTTCTCATTTTGGAAGCTGCTAACCTGCACTTCCTGTATACTCAGGTGATTAATTTTACTCCTTCTCGACTTTATGGAAGGGTTGAAGACTGGACAGTTTGGTTTTACAATTAAGCTTAGTTTGTTAGGGGTTAAGTATGTTTAAGTCTAGATAGATGTTTTAAGTTGATAGATATGAAATATGATAGATGTTGATTTACATTCAGAATTTTAGATGCACCAAGATAGGAACGATGTTTTCCTCAAGGTTGCCAAGTACGAATAGCCAAAACACTATAAATGTAACATTTATATGTAATTCCTGATTGTTTCATGGTTCTTTTTGCTGTACATAGATTATTATATATATGTGAAATAATATAAATGTATATGTTTTTAAAAGTACCACATTTCCTAGCATTTATTAGATTTAGAGCATTGTTATTGGATCAGTAAGTCTAACACAGATCTTAACAAGCAACCAAAAGTGTGGTGAAGAGCCATTAACTGATCAAGGAAGCCAACAGCAGGAATGCTTTGAAGTGGGAAGCGTTAATGAAACTTCTCAAAATCACGTGTCCAGAAGCTGTTTGCACTCATGCCTGAAGCTTGCCAAAGGAAGCAGGTTTGTGATGACTGCTCAGGTCCTGAGAGAACTCTCCTAAGCCATCCAACCTTCCTTTAAAGACATACTTTGAATAAAAAGCTCAAGGAGTCATGAATGAGTTTCTTGAGAACTATAGATGCTTAATTTTCTGTAGTCTTCATATTTTTCTTTTGTTCCAGACAATTCCAGACTCCATTCCCATATTTTTCTCTCTATGTGCAAAACCTAAGGCTTTGTGCACTCTGTTGCTATGGAAACAGGAGAGAGGGAAACAGTTTATGTATTTCAAAAGCTGTCAGCCTATATACTGTGGATTTTGACAACTAAACCTGAGCAGGAACACTCCTTCCTCTACTCCTCACGCTTGACACCACAACATTTATTTCTGATACCCATGTGATTCACTTAAGAAAATTAAGCATCTGTTTTTGTAGCTTTGTTGCAATCCATTTTATACTTAAAAGTGTCCAGAGGACAAAGAGTGGCTTCGGTGACACCGTTACAGAAAAAAAAAATGTTCTTAATAAGCACTTATTACATCAAAATGAAAACAGAGTTAGCAAGCATCACCACTCAATCTATTGCCCAAATAAAAAAAGATTGAAACTCTATTAATTTTAAAACAGATCTGAATGTTGCCTGCCTTATATTTCATAGAAATGTAATGTCTGCTATCCCCTCTTCAGCTCTCTAATAAAAGAGCTATTTTGAAATTACAAAATACACTGTGTTCTCCCCCAAGAGAACTCGATTCAATAGCTTATTGATTTTCCCTGGCATCCTTATTCTGGTGTGAAGGGGCTTTTAGGCTCCTGAACCTGGAAGGAGAGAGATTGTTTGTAATTGCCTTGGATTCTGCACAGCAACGCTCCCTCCCACTGCCCTACCCCAGCATCTTGATTAGAGTCCAGCCCATTAAGTGCTTGCCTTCCTACTATTCTCAGTTGCTTTCCAACATTTTCTAATATTTTCACTAAAATGACTGCCATTGTAAGGTCATTTTCATCAAGTTTAAATGATGCAGTTAAACGGACCAGGAAAAACGCATCAGAACTTCAACCTTCAAATCTAGAGTGCACTTCAGTAGTTAAAGGGTCTGTTGGGCTCTCTGCTTATAAGGCCTGCTTCCCAGGTCTATACATGATGTACTTAAGCCTGAAATCAGACTCTTATTCCAAAGTGTTTGTGCCTCCACTGTTCATGAGCACACAGGAGCTGTCATTGACCTGTGAATGAAAGGATGAGAGAAGCACAAATAATAAAATAATAAAGAGCTGGTGATATGTTCTGTTTAACCCCTTCTCTCTCCTTTCTTTCCTTTTTTCATTTTCCTCCATTCACAAAAAGAAATGTCCCTGGTGTTACAGAAATAAAAAGGAAACCATCATGTTGTATCGCTTAGTTTTCTTGTACTGTAGAGTCTTTTACCCAGTAAGTAAAAGTAGTCACAGAGGGATTAGGACCATTTAAATGTCAATTATTTTGTAATTTCTGATAATTGAAGAAATAGAGCCCCCTTTTTCCCAGTGAACTCAAAGTACTGAATTGACCTTATCTTACAAACATTTTCCCTGTCTTGATAAATGATAAACTTATTATATTCTTTTAAATTTCTCAGAATAAATGAAGCCAGAGAAACCTATCAAGCAACAGTTTACATATGTGAAGTGGGGGAGAAAGGCCTTGTTGATGGTACTATTCTTATGTACATTGTATGTACTCCTGGTAATTCTGGAAGAAATTTCTGTACAGTGTCAGTGGGCTCTGCTTTCAGTGGCCTTCTTCTCTCTTTAAATATTCTTGGTTACTTGAACAAGAATATTAAATAGATATTTACCAAATTTCCAGATCATATGTGCCCTGAGAAGTAGAAAATTTGTTGTGTAGTAGAATCAAAACCCCAATCCTAAAAGATAATAACATCTCCTGAGACAATCAAAATTCAATTTTGTAGAAACAGAATGCCTTATCTTAGGTTAGAAAAAAATTAGAAATAACAATGTGAATAGTTGTGGGTGTTATTTTTATAGATTTTTATAGCAATAGCATCAATAAGAATCTGACATGTATTACATTTGATAAAAGAGCATACATGACCTTGGGCAGCATTCACAAATTGTAGTTATAAGACTGAAAATAACAAAGATGCTGGTTTACTTAATCATAGAGTATAAAAATACTCACACTTATTTTATCTTATAAATAACCTGTGCTTCTTGAGACAACATCTACTGGGGAAGATACAGAGAAGACAGAGGCTTACATCAAACAACTGAGAAAAAAAAAATCTGAGAGCTATTAGACTTGTATCCTAGCAGTGTCAATGCTTTAGACAGCATACCCAGAGTATAAAGTCATGTTCATAATGATCACTATCTGTCTTAGTTATAGTTTCTATTGCTAAGAAGAGACACCATGGCCACAGCAACTCTTACAGTAAAACATTTAATTGAGGCTGGCTCACAGTTCAGAAGTTTAGTGCATTATCATCATGGTGGGAGGCATGGTGGCACATAGGCAGATGTGGTCCTGGAAAGGTAGCTGAAAGTTCTACATCTGGCTTGGCTGGCAGCAGCAAGAGAGTAAGACTCTGGACTTGGCTTGAGCATCTGATATCTCAAAGCACACTTTGAGTGACACCTACTCCAAGAAGGCCACATCTCCTAATAGTACCACTCCCTATGGGTACATAGGGGTCATTTTCATTCAAACCACCACAGTATCCCAGGGCTGGAGATATTTGTCAGTTCAGGTATGTTCAGCTAAGAACACTGGGTGCTCTTCCAGAGGAACAAGTTTCAAGTCCCAGTACTGCCATGGTCCTCTTCTGCCTCTGCAGGTACTACAGACATATGAATACAGATGTGTATGCAGAAAAAAACAGTCATAGATATAATTCTGTTATAAATGGGGTGATTTCTTTTGGGAGGGTAGAGAGGGAAGGAGAGAGGACAAATAACATTAAAAATGCTTTAAGAATCCATAAAGAGTTGTATTATTTTATGTAAGGGTATATGTGCGTGCGCGAGCATGCACGCGAGCGCGCGCGCGCAGGTGTGTGTTAAATTTAAGTAAAATGATCACACCTCACATGATAATGCTCTCATCAAGTTATAGTCTGTCTTACAAAACCCACAGTACTAGGCATGAGAAAAGTCCTTTTAGGTTATTCCTCAGGGAAGTCCAAGAGACTTTCCAAACAACGTACTCTTGCATCCCAAAAGCTGAAGGTGAGTTCCTATTAATAAATACACCTCTCACTTCAGACAGAGCACTCAGTGGACTCAAGCTGCATCTCATTCCAAAGTGTTCTCTGTGATGAGTAGCTTTAGTAATACTGGATGGTTCTATGTAAACTACCAACGGAAGAAAACATTCAGTAGTCTTACTGTCTGTGTTACTTTTTTATTGATGTGATAAAACACAACCATGAAAGCTACTTATAGAACAAAGTGTTCAATTTGGACTTACATTTCTCACAGGGCTAGAATCTATGACAGGAGTAGTAAAGACCTAGCAGCAGGAACAGCTGCGATCTCACACCTTAGCCTATAAGTTGGAAGCAGTGAAAAAGATAGAATGGTATTAGGTTTTTGAAATATGAAAACCCTAAGTAACACAGCTCATTCAATAAGCCCACATCTCCTAACCCTTCACAAACATTTCTACCAAATATTTGAATATATGAACCTATGGGGGCCGTTGTCATTCAAACCACCATACCACTACAGAATAGCACAACCAGTCAAATTCTTAAATAACTGACTATGGAGTTGTTCATCCTCAACTGGTACTCTTACAACACAACCCTTGAAGAAAAAGCTCAAGGAACATCAGTAAGATGGGGGGAGGAAAGATTGACAAAACCCAGAGAACCAGGGAGTCTGCTGCAAGATTGAGTCTTCTGAGTCTGACAAGAAAATTACACCTATGAAATCTCAACAATATGGCCACTTAAACAAGATCTAAACAATTGACTACCCTCACTGACTTGCCAGCATGGATGAAGAAAATCACATAGGGCCCCAGCCCAGGTGAAGAGCTACAACTAAAAACTGCTGAGAAAGAGAATTGCTTTTCCCTAAAGGGATTCTGTGGTTCCCCTCTTTGCTAATGACTTAACAAATAAAACCCTTTCCTGATACTGGAGGTTTTATTTGGTGGCATACGCTGTCTAGTCCAAGCCTTATCTCTCCCATTATGTAATAACTCCATTTAAATTCCATGCATCTATGTATGTATTTAGGAGACATCTATAGTAGTAGGTATCCATGTGGCTTTTCAAAAAAGCTTTAGTATTAATTAGTTCTCTTCATCTTTCTTCCTCCTCATTGCTCTTTCCCTGCTCTCCCTGTTTAATCTTCATTTATTCTAATTTCTCCTTTATCCCTTCATAACAGAAACTTTATGTTCCCTTCCTTGAAAAATCCCCTTCACTTCTGTGGTCTCATACAAGCACTATGTATTTTTCTTATATGTGGGTGTTAGCTCTTGAGCTTTAGATATATGTGTTTCATTCACAATGTCCATGATTCTAACTTCTTTTAAAAATCACCAATGATACTAAAGGGCTTTTATTTTTGTGAGTTATCCCTACCATAATTTACTATGAGAAATAGTGCTGAGAATTTAGAAAAGTATTTCCCTCTAACTCACTTAAAGTTATACTACACTGGTTTTTAAATCATGTATACCTGGTGATGAACAATATAACTGCTAGTCTACTAGTATCTTTTGGTAGCTGTGTAGATCCACCATTATAGTCCACAGTGTTCAGCCCCTCCTTTTCTGCATCAATTTCAAAACTAATGGAGGGAAAGAAATAGCATCTAGGTGTTATTTATGGAAGCAGTGTTGACCCTCAGCCCTGAAAGAGTCTTATATTCCATCAAGGATCTGCAGACGGTGCCCTGAAAATCTTACATCCCCAGAAATTCAGTGTTTATCCATGGAAGTAACACAGAATTCAGTGTGGATGTTAATGGCTGAGACAGTAACTATGGTCATCTTGCTATCAAGTATGTAACAAGTTGTGCATATATGTCGATTCCTGATCAGACATCAACAAGTTTTATTCTGTGATTAGCTTCACTTTATAAATGAGGGATAGGAATAATGTAAAAAAGGGATTAAAGTGCTTGATCAATCTCACAAAATCAGTGAGGGCAAATTCCATTCTATTCTTCAGATCTTTTTCTAAATAAAGACAAACATGCTTTTGGAATAAGCTAAGATATTTGAGGTGACTTTATATTAAGAACAGTGTCTGAGTGGTGGCCTAGGTCTGTGTCTGTAACCCCAGCACCTGGAGTGACAGAGGAAGGCAAATCTCTATGAGTTCAAGGCCAGCCTGGTATACAAAGTATGTCCAGGTCTGCAAAGGCTACACAGAGAAATCTAACTTGAAAACTCAAAAGCAGAGAATAATAATGTCTGAAAGTTACCAAGGTTATGCTTGCCTGAAGGAACACTCTTATCCTATTCCAACAATATATCTCAATAAGTTATTCTAATGTAGCTTGCAACTTTTATATATCCATTCCTGTAATTTCTTGAGTTTTGTTTTCTCTAGTGGGAGTAAAGTAAAATTAATGATGTCTTTTGCTTTATGCCTGTTGCTTGCTTTGTGGATGGTCCCTTGCAATGACCACAGTTACTGCAATTCATTCAGCCATGGGAATGACATATCCATGTGCCTGTTTGGTATACTCTAGAGAAAAGATGTTATCCCCTACAAACAGAAAGAAAAAAAAACATATTACACTATAAGCTTTGTGTGATTCGAAGAGATGCAGAGAGTTGCCATAATAAGACAGGAATGTCCCCATACAAATGCTCATATGCTCAAATATTTAACACCATTATATAGCTAAAATAGTTTGCTTTTCCATATATTTTGGTGTTGAGGATTTAAGCTTCAGAAAGAAACTATTGGAATTCAGAGAAAATTACCGCACATTCAGTATCTATGCTATGTTCCCATTCATTTCATCCTCCTTTTCATACATTTTCCCACCCCAAAGTCCAGCAATTTTGTCTGCAAAGTATAGCAGTACATCTTGTTTGATATATTTCTTTTATCTGATTTCAAAGAAAGAAGTACATTCAGAGGGGCTGAGTTACTGGCTCATGGTCATTCGTATCTTAAGTTGTATGCCAGCCAGAGTTTTGATCTAAGGCTTCTAACACCAAGTCCAGTAAAACAAGAGAACAGAGGGAACAATGACCAAACAGCAAGCACATGACATTCTATATTTTAGATGTGCCTTAATCTTTATGAATGGTATAATATATACTGTAATGCAGCAAGATGCCTTGTTGTATCCAATAACTCATATGCTTATAAACCAGAAAGCATCCTGAGCTAATCAGAGCTAGTTCTGTCACAATATTGGTGATTCCATTCCTTCTAAATAGTAAGGAATTACAGTTACAGTCTTTGTAACTGGTATAGAGAAAATTGCAGACAAGTTCTGCCATTCCTTTCTGTGTTGTTTAGCATAGATTTCTCTTCTGTTGAACCCTGAGGTTGCTTCAATACTCTTCTCAACACAGGGCTCCAAACAGCTACTACAAATTGATCACAGTTAACAATGCAAGGTGAAAGCAGTTTTCTTCTCTGATTTAAAGTGAGTCTTTGTGTAAGCAACTTAGATGCAGGATTTGGCTTTACAAGATTAATAGATGAGAATAACACATCCATTGTCTACATATGTTTGGAATTTCATTGCTATTTATTATCATAAAAACAACATTTACCATTTAATGGGTACTCAGTGAATAATCACTTAGTCTGGGCAAAATTTCCATTACTAAAGAGCTATCCTCTTATATCAGGGCCTAATGTCAGCTACTTGACACATCTGTCTCTTCTAAGTTCTCCAGTAAGTCAAAAGAAAGTAAGAATCAGAGATATATTCCAAAAGGATCCAAAGAAAATATTTTTTATGCCTTAATAGTGTGTCAGAATACTTGTTCATTTGCTTGCATGTCACCAAAGAAAACGGATCAGAGTTAGAGATTGGATGAGTTCCACAGAAGTCATCTCTGGACATATCTTAATGACTCTTAATCAACTTCCTTAGGTTTTTCAGAAAAAGTAGACAAGGACTGAAGAAAACCCTCTCATAAAAATTAAAATGATTATTCAGTGCAGTACAATAAGAGAATCAACATTTCCTGATAGGCAGCAGAGACTTGAACAATTAAACACTAAAATTAGAGTTCTTCCACAGGTGCTTTCAAGCCTCAATCAGGGTGGAGATAAGAGAATTTCATTGGAAATGTGGGGTGGCTTATGGCTCAGGTGAGTTGGTCAAACAAAAGAGTCACATCTTAAAGGGTGTCTAAGTGTAGAGAAACACAACAAAAAAGAAGAGAGAAAGCAGCCCCACACTTCCAGTGCTCTCATGGAGGCTCTCCTGCTCATCCCACTCCCCCATACCTCCAGCGCTCTCATGGAAACTCTCCTAATCATTCCACTCCAGTCCCTGAGATTGTGAAGAAGGAGTGAAGCTTTCACTACTCAGGCTAGTATGCTGTTCTATTCTCAAGCTCATAACAGGAAGTAAAACAGAAAGGTCCCTGTCTGCTCTGCTAAGTAATTTCCACACTAAGGCTCTAAGCAAAGATGTCATGTCATTTTTAACATCTACCATGGCATCCAGGAGCCAAAGTAAGCTACTTAAGGAGTCACATTGCTTCTTTCTTGCTCTTCTTATAACACCTCTGATGGCCTTCAGGTTATTTATAAAGAAAACTAGACTGAACTCCTTAAGGAGTTGTCAGTTTGATGCATGTGATGCAACTGAAGGTGAGGCAAAAAGGTTTATTTGTGGCTATGGAAGCACTCTGGCCTCTTGTATTCCTTGGAAAGAGGGAAGAGGTAGTATCATTTGGAGATGGAAGGAATTTCAAGAACCAAAGCAGAAGCATGATGTGTGGAGCAGAAGTTTCCAACTGAAGTACAAAAGCCTCTGGGATTCTTAACCTTCAACACCACACAATTGCTGGAACAGTGATAGTAGACAATTTTCTCTCAGGAGAATATGCCTCAACAGTAACATGAAGGTCAATAACTTTGCTGAGTCCTATAGCACTAGAATTCTGGCAGTAATTTTTGGTTTTCTACATATCTTAAAACTCATACCCAAGAAACATGCTACTTATTGGTTTTTTTGTATTTTAATTTTTTATGAGTACTGTATTTACATCATTTTCTCCTTTTTTCTTTTTCTACTTCTCCTTTGTCCTGTTCTCAAATTCATACCCTTTTTTCTTTGCTGTTGATAATATATTATGTATTATTAACATATATTATATATAAACATATATATGTCCTTTGTTTAGTTCATTTACTGCTACTCTTATGTATATGTGTTTGGTGACTGGAATTAGATAATATAACAGGTGGCTTGTCCCAGAGAAAATTGATTCTCTTTCTCTTTCCTGCATAGAGCTCTTCATCCACCACTGGGGCCTTGTGCAATTTACTCCATTCACATTATGATATCAAATGGTACTGTCACTATACAGGTCATATTTGGGCAGTAATGCTGTTGATCTTTCATGAGTGCAGCTTCCTCATCATCTCTAGAGTACCCAGCTCCAACGGATACATCTGTAGTATAACTTCTATACCTAAAACTCATAGTTAATCAAAGAAGAAGGGGCAGGAAGATTGTAAAAGCTAGAGAGCCAGAACATGTGATGCTCACTCTTCATACACATACCCATTACCTGAGGAGTTTGTTGGAATGAGAATTTAGATCTAAACCTTTCGGTGGTACTAAAAATTCACATATAGAGTTGCAGATACGTCTGGTGTGCTCTATACCTTCAACCTTCTAAATAATGCTTTTCTGGACCAAAGTTTGTCTCCTGAAACAACCTTCATTTCATGTTCTCATTTCTCTTATGACTGTGACATCCCTTAATAAAATATTTCAGACTGTAGGCATACTATACACACATAATCTTACCAGAAGAATCTTATCCATCATATACATTTGAAAAAGAAAACCATAAAGCAAACTTCTTCCAGACTCTGTTAGATGTGGACAACTGCTTTTTGATGTGTGGGGTGAAGTTAAGCTTAGATGACTCTATGTCAAGTCATATACCTATGGAACAGATGGCATAGTCAAATAGCCCAGGGAACTGGGAAATAGAGATATGAAACCTTCTAAAAACCTGTAGCTAAGAAAGCATCCAGGTGAAACAAGGCACATCAAAGTCAGTAGACATTGCCTAATAGGTAAAGTCTTAGGGCCTCTATCAGTGTGTCACTTGGCCTCATGGCTTATTATGATTAGTGCCTCCCATCTGAATTTTTTCATACCATGTTGGTCCTAACACAGTGCCACAGAGGCTACAAAACATGAGGAAGGACTGAGATCATCTCATGACGCTTGGCAGGGGCATAGAGGTGCAGAGAGTGATGGCTGTTCTTTTTCCTTTCACGTGTTGCTATTATTTTTCTGCAAAATCTACACAGGATTGGTTTTGTTGTAGCAATGTTAGATTTTAAAAATAGCTATATCTAACAGACAATGACTGACTGTCAAAGAGAATAATTTTAATCACATTTGTATCAAGTGATCCTCATACGGAAGCAGTTTTAAAATTTTCTTGCTGTCCTCTCTATATACAAAACGTTCTGCCTTATTCACAAAAGGATTCTGCTACATTGCCTCTCTGAAAGAGTCATCTGTATTCCTTTGTACATTTTACAGATATATGGATAAGATCAGGCACATGAGGTGACTGCCCGAACCCAGGCCTGGAATGAGAAGCAGGGCCTAGGCCCTCTCCTCTCCTCCTTAATCAACTGATGCATGCTAGCTCTGCAGCCTCCTTGCTCTATGTGCTCGCTCACCAAGCCTGCCAACCACACTAACAGCCAGCAACGATTGAGTCAGCATGAGTTTCTATGTAGGAAAAAGAAAATGTGAGCCAGATTTGTATGCCATATAACTATACAGGAACTTTAAATCACAAAATGCCAACCTGGGATCTCTCCTGAATGCCCTGGCTCTCAGACATAGACAGAGAAGTTGGGCTTTGAGGAAACATAGTGTGCTGATCTTAAATACAGAGGTCAGAAATGGAACTTGCCTCTCCAGAGCTTGAAAGTGGCCCTTTGAGATATGTTAATGAACCTTTTTGGAAAGCTTGGCACTAGAGAAGTTCTAGGGTCCATATCTGTAAGTTGCAAAGAGAACAGGCTTAGCAGAACACAATTTATGTCCAATCTTCAATTTCCTTAACTCCACAATGGACAAGTTAGTCAACCTTGCTAAGCCTCTGTGTTCTAATTGAAGATGTAAAGATTTCAGGAACATTTTTATGATGACATAACTAGAACTTGTTATACCTTAATAACTATATTATAGACTCATAATAGTTACTCAGTTAATTTTCTGTTTTTCTTATTCCTTAATGATATTTGTGAGTGAAGTATATGGTAACTATTGGGCAAAAAATTAATACTAATATATTAATCTTATTTTAATAAGCATTCACTCTCGGCCAAAAATATATCGACAAGTTACCTCCTATTGAAGCAAGTTAATTGAGAGAAATTAATTTGGATAAATAGAATATCAAAAGGGAGTTGGTTAATTGTCCTGAAGCAAATGAACTGTTTTTATTCAATAAATTATGGTTTCCTATTAGTTTTCACCACTAAAGAAAGACACAATAAAATATGTTCAGATTAAGCAATAAAGGTAAGATTCCTGAAGGTAGCATGAGGAATCTAAAATATTTCTAGGAGAGGCTATTCAGGTATAGATGAACCCATGTAAGAAAACACAATCTATGAAAGCCTGCAGTCATACTCAAGTTCTTTTTTTCTTTTTCTTTTATTAATTTATTCTTGTTACATCTCAATGGTTATCCCATCCCTTGTATTCTCCCAGTCTTCCCTCCCTCCCATTTTCCCCTTATTCCCCTCCCCTATGACTGTGCCTGAGGGGGATTACCTCCCCCTGTATATGCTCATAGGGTATCAAGTCTCTTCTTGGCAACCTGCTGTCCTTCCTCTGAGTGCCACCAGGTCTCCCCCTCCAGGGGACATGGTCAAATGTGAGGCACCAGAGTTCGTGTGAAAGTCATGCCCCATTCTCCACTCAAGTGTGGAGAATGTTCTGTTCATTGGCTAGATCTGGGTAGGGGTTTAAAGTTTACCGCCTGTATTGTCCTTGGCTGGTGCCTTAGTTTGAGCGGGACCCCTGGGCCCAAATCTGCCTATCATAATGTTCTACTTGTAGGTTTCTAGGACCCTCTGGATCCTTCTACTTTGCCATTCTCCCATGCTTCTCTCATCTAGAGTCCCAATAGGATGTCCTCCCCTCTGCCTCAGTTTCCGGGTAAGTGAAGAAATTTGCTCAGCCATGTTCATAGCAGCCTTATTCATAATAGCCAGAAATGGAAACAGCCTAAGTGTCCCTCAGTAGAAGAGTGGATAAAGAAACTGTGGTACATATACACTATGGAATACTACTCAGCTATTAAAAACAAGGAATTCCCGAAATTTGTGGACAAATGGATTGAGCTAGAAATGATCATACTGAGTGAGTTAACCCAGAAGCAGAAAGAATGAAATGGCATATACTCACTTCTATCTGCACACTAGCCCAAGGGGCGTGTCCCATAAAAGCCTTCATACTCATGTTCTTAACTAATAATAAATACAAAGTATCATCCAATTAAGAAAATGTTAGTGAAAATAAAGGACTCATAGAAACAGCTTAAACAATAGTGGAAACGGTAACAGGTTTCTTTCCCTCCTGTTTTGTCAGTGGCTACTTTTTGTATTTGTACAACTTAAGTGTTTAGTCCCAGGTATCCACATATTTCTGGGATGGCTGTGTTAACATTTTTATGATAATTTTAAGTATGAAGTTGTCTTTCTGGTTTAAGACGTATCTAGAATTACAAACTTAAGGGCACTTTCAGCTCCTTTTTTAGCATCAGACATCTTTGCAAGATGAGATATGTCTGTAATATAAATTTCTGTCTATTTAAATTGACCAAGACAGTGTTTCAGTCTGGAAGCAGGATGACGGAGTCAAGGTCACGGTGCACAGCACAGTGAATCTTTGCCTGCCACATAGATCTGCAATACAATTTTGAGTAAAAATATATGAGCAGATAATCCCAGGTATTAGCTGTACAGTGTGTTCAAGCATACATTGGTCAAACAGGACACATTTTTTCTAGTAATGTATTCCTTTCAGGCACATTTTTGCAGGTAGTATATTCATTTGGAGTGGTAGTTAGATGTGATGTGAGCACTGGTTTAATTCTTTGAAAATAACCTGCCACTATTCAACATAGGATTTTTCTCATAGTCTCAAAAGCAAATGAAATCTAATGATTTTTTTTTATCATAACATAAAAGCTGTGAAGGATGCCTGTTGACCTTAGCTTACAGTTTGTACCCAGTGGCACAGGCTCTTAATTAGGAGATTTGGGGAAAAACCAAAGGCTAGAAGAATTTCAAGGAAGAAGGAATTGCCTTTCAGCCTTTAGGGATTGCAGTGGTAGGGCATAGCAAAGCACTGCATTGAATGGGAACTTGGAGAGAAAAATGATTTTTCTGCGATGTGGAGACTCTTTTAATGTGTACCATGTAGCATACATTTCTCCACCCAAACTAAAAATAGTAAAGTGGACAAAAGGAACAGAAATAATGTCTGCAGGTACATTTACCTGGGGATTTAACATGAAGGATGGCTTCCAAATGAAGTCATGACTGGGAGGACTAGCAAAGCAAAGGCAAGGAACATGTAGGTGTGCAGAGTGTCATTTTGGTGGGTGAGTCACTCTGTAGGTTTCTCTCCTGCAAATGGTATTGTCACATTGTCTGCTTTAGTTATTTGATTCAAGCTTTAAAAAGAAACATAGCAACTCTTTCCTTCAGAAAGAAGACCCTAAGGAGTTTAAGAGAAGTTATAGTTTTTCTTTAGCATTTCTACAGCCCTGTTGCCACTAGCACTAATTACTGTAGCTTCCACAACCTGTACTCCTTCTGCAATTTACGGCTTCAAGAATCCTCAAAGCTGAACAGGAGATATCCAACACTGATCTGCGGGTTTTTTCCCCTCTCATTTAAGAATGCATTATATAAGAGAGAGAATCCTTATCTGGAACTACAGGTTTTAACACACCATAGGTCTTAAGTTAGACTTTTTTTTTTCTTTTGAAGCTCAGTTACAGAGCTGTAGATAGGAACCCAGATAGAGCTGAAAGTCATATTCTGCTGATAGTGCTGCTGCGCCTTTTGATTAGGGGAGTTAGAAGAAGAGGAGTAAAAGCTAGCACTCTGTAGAAACTGAACAGCTAAGCTTATTTGAGGAAAAACTACCCACTACGGAGAATATTTCCTTGAGATTTATTTCTAGGATGTGTCCATATGGAAGCCTCTTTGACTAGTCATTGGTGGGAGCTATTTCCTCCCATATGAGAAATAAACACATTTCATGGTAGCGCTGCTAAGTAGAATCATAGCAAATCCCAAACAAAAGTCCAATCTGAAATTTGCAACAATAGTGTTTTGCTTTTGCTTTCTCCTAGGGTATCATATCTCCCTATGCATAAAAGCCGATTTATGTTAATCTCATTTATTCTCTAATAATAATTTTTATTAATTATCTTTCCTTTTATGCCTTTATAATCTAATGCAGGATATAATGGAGGGAAACAGTCATGGGATTCGGAGTATAGCTTAATAGAGCATCAACTCACTATGTGAGAGGCCTTGGCTTCAATTCCCAGGTCCAGGATTCAGGGGAAGAAGGAGAGTGATAAAGAGATGAGAAGAGGAGGAAAAAAGAGAAGGAGGAAGAGGAAAGAAAGAAGAGAGATGCCTCTGTGTGAGAGAGAGAAAGAAAGAGACAGAGACAGAGGGAGATGCAGAGAGAGAGATAGAGAGACAGAGAGATACAGACACAGAGACAGACAGTATAGATAGAGAAGTTAAAATTCATAATTTCACTGTCTTGAACAACAAATATTACTTAGGAAATGAATATATTGAAAGAAAGATACAAATAAAAAGATCTAAACTTGAATGTAAATTTACATTTTAATTACAACATAAAATTATGCTCAGAACATATTTAAAAATATTATCTCTTATGTTTAAATTTTTTGAAAAGCCATAGCAATTAATACAACTATTTCGATTACAAAGACTGGATTAATTTTGAAGACAAATGTCTAGCTCAGGCTGGACTAGTTATAACATATTTTGATGTAAAGCCAGAAAGGAGCTGCATATTTTCCCTGTATCAGAAATTGTGTTGAAAATTGCCTTGAAAATATTTTCTAAATTGTGGTTCTGATGAAAATCTTTGAAGAAAGTCTCTGTGATTTTTAAAGGCAGATATCAATTTTTCAAGGTGAATATAAGAACAAACATATCTCAAGTGACCCCTAGTCTATTAGGATTTAAGACATGTAAGCCTGTCATTTTTCTGTATTGGCAGGTAAGATCAAAAGACAACCTTCTAGAAACATTACAGAACCCTTCATAGGCAAAATATGCAAATGTAAATTTTCAGAATTGAGCTGATATAAACTTGTGGGTATTAAAAAGAATCAGTACCCTAGATATTCTAAAACAAGGTTTCTCTCTTTTTACCTCTAAATGAAAACATGATATAATCTCCCAAATTAATTTTTAATGTTCCATTTGCCTA
Organism: Acomys russatus; assembly: GCF_903995435.1. Classification (NCBI taxonomy): domain Eukaryota; kingdom Metazoa; phylum Chordata; class Mammalia; order Rodentia; family Muridae; genus Acomys; species Acomys russatus. The sequence continues at coordinate 58,057,066 of NC_067137.1, read as the reverse complement.
CAGCACTGAAGCTGTGCCTCAAAGACTCTAAAAGATACTTGTATCCTCATGGGATTTAGTGACAACCAAGAGGGTGGGTTGGGGTTCTGAAAAGTTGTTTACTTCACGTGTCGGATGCTAGAACCTCAAGTTGCTTATGCAGTGTTCTGTTGGCTTTAAGTAAAGGGTTGTATTACAGATGCGTCAGTTGGTCTGGGCACTGTACAGTCACTTATTCTCTTAATTTCTCTGTAATAGTGTCCATTTATTGAAAAAAAATAAGATTCTCTGATAAGGGATTCGATCAATGCTTAGCTATGAGTAAGATAACATCTGTTTAGGACACAGTTAGAAATTATATTGGTTAAGGAAAACGGCATTTGCGGCTTTGCCTTTCAGGTCTATGACCTCTCAAGTCATACATAGTTGGCCAATTTTATAGTGCCAGGCATGGATTCTCTCCCATTAAGTAGGTCTTAAGTCCAATTAGACATATGTTGGTTATCCTTAAGACAAAAGTGCCACTATTGCATGATTGTAGACATTTTGCCAAGCCTGTCATTGTTATAGTATGTAGGCTTTACTATTGATTGCCAAGGGAGAGCCCTTGGCATTTTTGTAGCACCTTTCTGTAATGTGAGGGCTGCTCCACTGAGAAGAAGCTTCCTTGTCAGATCCAGCTTGACTCTTCTGAGTCCTGTGTCCAAAGTAGGTGATTTTTACCTTTCAGCCTGCATGATCCCTGATGGCAATGACAATGGCTCATTTTGTTTTGGGCAACTCTTGTATTTACCTATCGAACAACTCTATGGAAGGTTTTTCATGCTGGAAACATTTTTATTTTTATTTGTTTTGTTTTCTTTTGTTTCAAATAGTGAATGGCTCTTGGGAGAATTCCATACACAAGTACACATATATGTGTACACACATACACACAAGCATGTACAACATATACACATATATTTTAGTAAGATTATAACCACTTACCTGTAGTCCCAGCATACTCAAGTAATCAAGTTTATTCCTTCTCATGTCTCTGATGGTGTTGAAGACCAGATAGTTTAGTTTTACGGTGAAGCTTTGTTGTTTAGGGGTTAAGATGTTTTTAGGTCTAAATAGATGTTTTAAGTTGATAATGACAAGATGTGATGGAGATTGATTTACATTCAGAATTTTAGACACACCAAGGTAGTAAAGATTATTTTTTCAAAACTGTGAAATACAAATAGCCAAAACACTAAGAACGCAACATTTATATACTTCCTGATTGTGTCACGGTTCTTCTGGCTATAGGTAGTTTATTGCATATATGTGTAATAGTATAAATGTATATGTAAAAAATAAAAAATGTTTATTTAAAAAAGAAAAATAATAAAATGTTTTCATATGGGTTTTTAAAATATATTTAGTGCTCTTTAGTTCTCCTTCCCTCTTCGCTTGTATCCCCTTTCCCCTTCCTCCATAGCTCAATTTCCTCCACTGTTATTCCCATTATTCTATTTAGAAGTAATTCTTGAAGCTAGACAGATTTCAACAGGGCGTTCTAAGTACTAGGAACTCTCTATCTAAAATGTCACAAAAACACTGCTTGGTGGGCAGTAAGGAGTGGGTGGTATATGATGTTTGATGATATGGGAATGCTAGTCAAGGATGTCGCTGAGTAAAATTTTGAGAGGAAAAACACTGCCTGGGTGGAAAAGTATAAACTTTGATTCCATCCCATTTGAGATGGAAAGCCATGATGGCCAGGAAATGTGAATATTCTACTTACAGTGTAGATAGACTCTATAATTCCCAGACCTGCTTGAGCAACACAATAAGGTCTTGTCCATAAGCAAGCAAGCAAGCAAGCAAACAAACAAATAAATAGAAAAATTGGTGAGTGGGTCACAATAACTAGTATAATTAATGAATTGAAGGAAGACAAACTATCTTTAGGAATGCCAATTAGAAGGACGTTACACTGAAATAATCTGCAGGTGATTAAGGAGCAGCAAAAGAGACCAAAATTATACAAGAAATATATATTAAGGTTAAAAATCAATGAAATCATACAAACTCCTAGACAGGATATGGTTAATGAGGTAAAAAGTGGAATCTATGACAAACCCAGATTTCTGCTTGGGAGCTGAATATGAAAAGTAGCTCCACAAGAAGACCATCAAGGCCAGATGATCAGGATCCAGGGGGCCCTGCACTCACTGATGCACCAACCAAGGACATTGCAAGCAGAGAATCTCGAGCCCCTGTTTAGACTCATTCTCCAGCTCATTCTCTACCTTGACAGTGGGGGAAGAGAGGGAATTGTCTCTGACAGGAACTCTGGTACCCGTGATTCCATCACTGCCCCTTGGCAGGGCAGCCTTGTGGGCAGACAGAAGAAAGGGATGCAGGCTACTCTGATGAGATCGGATAGGCTGAGGTCAGACAGTTGGGGAGAAGTGCCGTGCCCCACCCACAGACAGTCAGAGACCTAGAGGAGGGGGATAGGACAGACAAGGGAGGGAGGGTGGGACATAGAAGATAAGAGCGAGTGGATAACAATTGAGATGTAATTTGAATAAATTATAATAAATAAAAAACTTTTAAATGAAAGTAGTTTTGAAACTGAGTTCTAGTTAGATTGATGGGAATAGAGATAACAAAGTGACTTCCAATCCACAAGTGTATTATTGTACAGTATGGATCCACTGCTTGAAGAATGATGGACATTCTTGAAATAGACAATTGTGAGTCATCAGTAAATAATGTAAATTGAAGAAGCGTCTTTAGCAGATCTAATATGATGGAGCTATGGAAACATTTCACTGAGGTGAAAGGCACGGCTGCAGAATACACACCAGTTCCCCACTGTGAAGTGAACTAAGACACGTCATCAATTAATGTAAGCATGCTTCTTTTGTCTTTCGTCTCCACACAGTCATCAAGTATCTGAGATACAAGCTGAAGACCACTTTGGTTATCTGGCACAGAAGTCTGGGGCAAAGGAGAGAGAGTAATAACTAAACAAAAATATTAACTCTTTTCCCTAAAATAGTGGTCTGGAGTTCCATAGCTTGACCAATATAGGTTAAATAAACAAACAAAAAAAAGTTGATATCATGACATTCTTTTGTAGTGCTCTACTTAGAAGGGCTATCCTAAGGTTGGAGATTTGAAGTACAGGTTATGGCGGAACTAGAGGGCATTTTCTAGGGAAGAGGCACAGTGTTGTCCTGAATTGCAAAGATTAAAGTTGGGTAATTTCTGGCCCAAAACTCAGCCTCAAGGATTATTTCTTTGTTATTTTAATGTCATTCATTCAAATATAACCTGCTCAAAGTCTATCTCGACACATAATATATAATACTTGAATTGCTTGGCTAATACAATGTTGAAAGTGTTGAGTTTAAACTCAGAACACCTCACATTGTTTTATCCCTGTTAACAGCCTAGTTAGAGGAATGGTAACTTTAACCATACCTCTAGTATAATAATTAGATGAGAGAACCACTAAATTTCATTAATTACTTCTAGAAGGTGTTGGTAGGCAGACATGAATAAATATTTATCCATCTACTACTTCACTTCTTCATGAATTATTGGATTAAAAATATTAGGTATTATAGTTGTACAATTATAGACTGCAGATAATAGTGAGACTTTGATACATTTTTGAAAATACGTTTTCTTAAAAAACCAATTCTTCCAGGTTGTGGGTCCTTTTTTATGAGTCAGGCTTGGCACATAGGTTGCTCTGGAGGAGCAAAAGAATTTATTGTCCAAAGTGATATCCTGAGAAAGTAATCTTGAAACTGCAGAGACCGAGGGTCACAAAATAACCACACTTCAGGGAACTTTTAGCAGAGATAGTTGCCAATAGTTCACAGCTAAAAAGACATCCTGGTAACGGAGGAATCTTAAAACAGCAAGACTCGACCTTTTCAAGGTACATTGGAAGATAGGTGATCAGAGATACAAGAATCAGACTCCGATGTAGTCCTGAGCTCTGTCTGTGGGCACAGAGCCCTCTCAGCATAGATCTGCCTAGTGGAGACACTAAGAGGGCTAATACGTGCTTGCAAACCACTTTACATCTTTCCCAGACTCTCTTCTCCACCTGCTTTATCAAATGAAATAAGTTACATGTCTACAAATTACCAGGGCATCTTTACCCATTTTAACAGAGGTAAGACACAGGGGAGATGGGAAAGTGCTTTAAGAGATACCAGCTTTTGAACTCAGAGTGATCTGACAGGGAAATACAGTGTGCTATCTCAGGGATTTATGCTGATTTCTTCTCTTTTCTTTTTTTCCTTGTCCCGTCTCTTTCTTTCTTTTATCCCTTCCTTTCTTTGTTTGGATCCATGAATCTAATTGTTGTTTTAAGGAACTATTCTTCCACAATTCTGTCTTGATGCAGTAACCAGTGGGTAAGCTAAGGGCTCATGTTTAGCCAGTTGGTTGTACTTTCTTGGCATGTCGAGGTATCAGGAGAGATGCTGGTGCTGGGTAAGCTCCTGACACAGAGCTCTAAAGAGAAAGTTACTTACTTTGGTTACCTTGAAACAACTTCAGATCCCACCTTTCCACATTTGTATTTCATCTCGGGCCTCTTATCTATATAATTTTTCAATAAATTTGTTTACAGTAGAAATCTGTTTCTCCTGTTCATAAGGAGCTAAAGCCTCTTCAATATCTCTAACTCAAAGCATTGAACTCTTTCTATTGAGAGGAAGGTTAAGGAACTGAAGACATTTTGAAGAATTTAGACATCTACATTTTGATTGTCTAATAAAGAAGACACTAGGAGGGTTGGAGAGCCCCAGGTTTGACTGGTTTAAGGAAAAACAATAAGATTCCGTGTCATTGAAAGAGTACAGAAGCTTATTTGTGGCAGCTGCATTATAAAGAGACTAGCTAACGAAGCAGATATCTGTCTGTTCAGCACAGAGGTTTCTATAGAATGGTTCACAGTCCCCTATTCACTACCCTAAGTGAGGCTTCCAGCAGGTAAGGCTGCCTCCTGCACAACACCCACAATTCCCCCTCAGCTCTTTCTATGGTTCTTAAACAAGAGAATTCCACTATCTTCCACTCTTTCCTCAGCCATGTCTACAAGTCATTTATTATATTACAGCAATTCCCGAAACTTAGCAAATTCTTGAAAAGGAAGATTTAATTTCCTCAGGAGAAGCTCAGAGAGATTTATGGATGCCTATTCTTAACATGTCAGAATGTGGCTTAGCTGCTAAATTTACTGGGCCGCCTACATAGCTGAGGGTTTCTGTGACTCTGCTGGAAATAATGTCTTTAAGATGCAACCAGAAGCATTTGAGAAAATATTTGAGAGGAAACAGGCTTGCAGTTGCACAAGATTTTCTTGTTTTGTAAAAGAACATTACATTTTAAGGAGTTCATTAAGTTGTTTTCTCTTATGTTTGACCCCAAATTAGAGTTTGAATTTCTTAATTTTCTCTTCCAAAATCATCTGCAAGATAGTAGTAATGAGCTTCTAAGTTTTGAAATGCCACACAAAATGAAACCATTAATTCCTAAGTAGTAGTGTGGACCAAATTGAAATTTCTTAGGTACCCTTTACAGTCCTCATTTTGCCCCATGTTTAATCATTGCAGGTAATTTAAAAAGAAACACTTGTGCGAGTGAATCAATAGAAATATCTTAATCATTGAACAAAAGGCTAAAAACTCAGTTATGCTGTGTGTTAGATATTTTTCTGTGTTAGCACTTTTTTTACTTGTGTGGAATCTTTACTAGTGCTAGCACTTGGTTTCTCCTCAAATGCATTAGGTTTTTCTTACCTCCCTTTCATGAAAGAGAACAGCACTCTGTGTTACACAGATATGTTACCTGTGTCTTCGGAAACTCCAATCAGTTGGTCCTGGCACAAGGAATAGGTAATGAAATTCCCCCCCCCCCCATACATGTAGACGTATCAATCACATTAAGTGGAAACAATCATTCCTCAAGCCATTTGGAGCCAACATCTCTGAACACAGAAGCAGCACCAGTGCTTTCTGTTGCTAAAAGCAGCCTTTCCATGTGATGCTTAAGGTTCACCATCCAACTTATGCCACTGAGTACAAGACAAGCAGATCTCCTGATAGCATTTGACTTGAGCGGAGGGGATGTTAAGAAGTGAGTTCTGTAATCTGGACTTAGAGCTGACTGAAGATTGGACCTCAAAGAAGAGAGGGTAATGCAGAGTCTTGCTGCCATCCCCACTGCATTTCACAACCTCTGCCCAGGTCAGGTGTGGTGACACAGAGAATTTGTTTCTTTTCCATGGTATGGAGACTCAGTTCTAGGAGACTCAGCATTACCTACACAGCTCACTTTGTTTTCCTCCCTCCTACATAACAGAATGATTTTGAATTTCTGATGCTATCTTTTTCTCCAGAATCATTACATGTGTTCAGCTTTTGTCCTGGTATGTTAGTATAATAGGGAATACTTGGTATTTAGGCAGTATTTTAGGAAACTGATACCAGAAGACACATAAAATAAGGCATTTATTATAACCATCCCTGTCCGGCATGCCTCCTTACCTGTAACTGACTTTAAAGCCCAGGAGCATTTGAGATGCTGGGGTGAAAGCATGCATGCTGCCAATGAGCCACACAAACATCCCGTCTGCACAGTGCACTCTGGTTACAGTCAGGCACGGCTGACTTTCCGGGGCCCTGCTGCTGTGAAGCAGGGCGACCCTCACTTCCAGTCCCCAGATACAGAGTGGCATCAGTGTAGAAATGTTAAAGAAGAAATTAATAATTTATTTCAAAAATTCATTTGCAGCTGCACTTCAGCGAATTAATTACTTTTCTGTTTCTCCTCTTACTCATTCCTCTCTCTTGCTAATGATCAAGTTGGAAGCAGAGGAAGGAAGTGGTATTGAGGAGGTGGGAGGCTGGTAGGGCAGAGCAGTATGCAAAAGAAAGATGTGCTTTCATGTGGGTGTCCCATGGGACCTGATAAGTGAATATGGAGTTCTTAAACTTATTTTGTCTTCTTTCTTTACCCTAAATGCAATAAAGAAATATATATATTGTATCACAGATCCCACTTAGCATTTTAGAAGATGGAAACATTAAAATCCAGCAAGCAAAAGATGCATGTTATTACAAAAGATTAATCTGTTGTTTATCCCTCTGTGCAATTCACTTTCCTATGCTTATTAAAATAGTGTAGCCACCCAGACAAAGCAATTGCACAAATTTACTTAAGTACTAAATAAAGCTTATATATTAACTTCTAGAAAGATTGTGGGTAGGCATTATAATTTTTGCATGAACTTTGCTTATCACAATTTGCCAGATGACTCTAAAGTGATGATATGGCAAGGTTCTAATTCTTAGCCATTTTGAAGATTTTCCAAATGAAAATAGAAAAGTCAGTAAAAGAAATTTCATTGGCCAAATCACAGACTGAGGCAAAGCACATGATTTCTTGCGTATTCAACAGCACTCTGCAGATAGGGAGACTGTTTCCATCATGGCAGCCCAAGTAACAACTTAAGGAAAAGCAAAAAGTTTTGTTTATTAAACACTTATTTCTAATCAGCCTTGAAATGGGAGGACTGACCATTGTATTAATAAGATTTTGAAAAACAAATGAATGTAGAAACAAACACTGAATTTTTTTCTGATTATCTTGTTGCTCTGTCCCAGAAGCTGTAGTCATTTGAGCACCAACTGATCCTATCCAGGACAGGCAGCTTCTGTGCTCTCTGGGTCCTTCTGTGGATCCAGTTGGACACACAGGTATGTGTAGCCACAGAATAGGAATAAGGTTAGAAAGGAAACAGAGAGGGCTGAGATTTTGTTTTATTCAAAATATCGGAGACTTGGGAAGGAGGAAGTACACAAAGCAATATGTGAAGAGCAGTGCTGATGGTGTTGGGGGCAAGTGTTCATCAGTCCTATTCAGTCTCCACTATCACCAGGAGAGCCTCATAGCTGTGCTGTGAGATTCCATTCATTGTGCATTGCTACAGCAATGTAGAGTTATTTGCTCCCGCTTACATGTGACCTGGCATGATCAAGAACATTCTTTCTTCAGGTTGACTCCAGATGTTTCCTTAAGGTGAGAATAGGATCATCGAAAGGATTGTCTCCCTTGGATAATGAAACAAAAGTGTCTGCAACTCTGTCTGTGCCATAAAGAGGGGAATGTACTGTAAAATGCCATCACAGCCATTCATTTGGATTTCTAACGTATATACAGGCACCCAAATAATTGCTCTAGGTAGAAATGTCTTCCTCTCTCCAAATGGAAAACCCTTCAAATCTGATAAATCCATAATTGCAGCATGAGCCCTGTGTAGGCAGAGTCTAATGCTTAAAAGTGATCCAGAAGAGAAACATGCAATATTATTAAGGCACTAATGCCTTCCAGACACTCCGTAGACCAGCACAATGCTATTGCTACAAGTGTATTCGATTAACAATTCCCCCTGAAAGGTCTTACTTAAAAATTTACCAAGTATCAATCATAACATAAAGAGACCGAAGACCTCTGCCCTGGCTATGCTGACACTGTTACTTAAAAGTCTTCAATTATAATTTGGAAATTTAATAAAAATGGTGAGCTATTTCACATTGTCTGTGTTAAAATAAGTGGTTTTACCTAGAGTAACCAATGAAAACATATTCCCCTCAAGGTCCCTGGCAAGAAACGATACCAGTAGCTGGAAATCAGTGGACATCTTTCCTGCCCCGTCTTCACCGAGACCACTTAGGACTCTGTAATGATCCTCTTTAGGGATCTTACCCTCATGAAAGGCAACCGTGCTCCGTTTTTTGCATTTAAAGTTTGCCACGCGCCAGACTCCCTGTGTTCTGAAAGCTGCCGGAGGTTTTTGACTACCTAGTACTGCCCCCATGTGGGCCACAAGAGACACTGGTAGGCGAAGCTACCTCCAGCCGGTCTTTAACATCACCAGAGGAAAGTGAAAACCTGGCTTTTTAAAATAATTTCTTTTCTACCCACTGATTTGAAGTCCCATGTGAACTAGAACTGTTTTCTAGTCTTAACGTGAATCCTAAAATGTAACTGGCTTGTATGTATGGGAAAAACAGAACAGGAGCGAGAGGATAAGAAAAAATCTAGGGCAGTGTTCACTCTCACCTGGGATTCTCGATTATTCTCCACCCAGAAGGTCAAATCTCAGCAGAATTGGTATGCAGATCACATACACAGCAAGTGCAGTTCCAGACTAGGGAATGTGCTAATTGGCTCACCTGCTTGAAGAACCAGGGTACCAGTCGGCTGCCACGCAGTCTCTGAGGGAAGCGGGCTTAATGCAGGACAAAATGTTCTCGACACTGCACTGCCTCCCATGCCTGTTTCTTGCAAGCAGTCTGGCCAAATACAGTGGTGACTGGAGAAGGTTCATAATTATTCCTGGTTTGTAGGCTAAGGTGTACACCTGGGACTTTAGAATGCTATTTAATTCAGAAGAAATTAAAATTAAAGTCATCACCCCTTCAGGCTGCTCGCATTGTGTATCTCTATAGTGTTCCAAAGAGTATTTTGTATAGAATAAAGCCTAAGAAGATGGGTTTTGGCAGCCATGTTAACACCATGTGAGCTTGTTTTCAGCATTAAGAACATGGCTCATGCTACCTCCCTCACTAGACAGTGTAGCATAAGAAACAGGCATGTAAGAAACACACACGCTTTGCTACTGCTTCAGGAATCCAATGCACAGCTCCTCTTTACTAAGATGGTTTCTGGAAACATGGAGTACTTCAGAAAAGAAACATACAGTCTCCATTTAGTTAGCCACTGCTTTGTTCCAAGAGGGAGAGGCATCCTCGGAGCTCTTCTTGATTGGAAACTATCTTTCTGAATCCTAAAGCCCGAGGTAATGGCATCAGAAACAAATGACAGCCTTCCTCAGTTTGTTGATTAAGCCCAATAACTTACCCTGGCTAATGAGGTAGAGGCTTTACATGCTTCCATTGCCTAATGTGACTCATTAAATGTACAATTGTTAACTATCCTGATAATTGTGGTAGTCATAATAATGGTAATGATAGCCACGTGATGACAATGATGAAGGAACACAGCCTCACTGAGTAGAGATTCACTTTGCTGATGCAAATCAAGGAAACTCAGGACTGTTGTGAGGCATGTTCAGATTGTATATACTAGCTAAGTATTCCTTTGCTCTATAATTTTAATAAAGTAAGACTTAATATCTGAGATTATCTGAATACCCAAAAGAGCAACATATTGCTACACAACATGAATACCTCTCCCGGCATCAGCTTGTGTTTCGTCATGAAACTAGCAGAGAGACATTCAGCCTCAACATTGTTATTCATGTTCTCTTGCAGTCTGGTATTTATGAGTGTTTGATTTTAGGCCAGATAGCCTTGTGGAGACACACACTTTACACAAAAGCAGACCTTCAGCATAAACGTAATGAGTAGTTCTCTGTCTCCCTCCCCCCCCCCCTTCTTTCTCCCATGTATACAGCTAAAAGGTTTTCTTGCTTGTATCTTTTAACTTCCCTTTTTTTCTCCAACTTTGGAGGAGGAAGATGAAGGTGTTAAGATAGATATAAAAGAATTTAAGAAAACTGTTTTGTAAATCTCACAAGAATCCGATAAGAATTTGAATTATCACTTTGTCTTATTAGCAAGTCGTACAATCTATACTCAGAACCTTTCATGTCAGTCATGTCCCTCACTACAATCAAACTTAATAAAATAAAATAAACTTCTAATAAAAATCAGGTTTTACAATTTTATCATGGAGTGTGTCCTTCTTTAATCTGTTTGATCAGAACTAAATACATCACAAACAAAAACACATTTCACCCATATCCCATTTTCTCTCAACAGTACTTCTATCTAAGAGATAGATAGATAGATAGATAGATAGATAGATAGATAGATAGATACATACATACATACATACAACAGGTACAGAGCTAGATAGAGAGGAGGGGGAAACAGGGAGAAGGAAAGAGGGAATCAAATATGGAAATAATGATGCTTTGAGATCTTCCATCATTTCTTTTCACAAATTCACAAATACTAGAACCATGTTGACCTTGTGATCCTCCACACTGGAAATAAAGTACATAAATACAGCGGACTTTGCTTTAGAATTTGTGACCCTCTTTCTCTTGCTGTAGGGAACGTGACATCCTGTTATCTCAGGAGCCTTCTCTTCTCTCTTCTTCCAAGTCTAACACAAATATGATGGGCTCATGAGATGAACAGAGGAGTTTTCACTCTCAGGTTCCAAGCCTGGTCAGTGACAAAAACCCGTATGCATTGTCTTATGCCTTTGATGCTACACAATAATGAAATGCAACCCTTTGCTGTTTATACAATTATTACGATGCCTTCACAATTCAGTCTGCTCGCTGACACTAATTTAGCTTTTGTAGTCAAGGGCTTGCAACCTAGTGGCATTTGAATGTACCTGCTCCAAGGAAATCATTGCTCATATGACAGGTTTGTAATGTGGGATGAACACAAAGCAGGTTCAGCTGACCTGATTGTAACAACATTCCTGAATCAAGAGCCTCTCCTGTATTCTGATGATTGCTTTATTCTCTTATATGAAAAGGTGTACATCTTGGGAGCTGGAGAGGAGTTGGTAAGATGGCTCTGAGCAGATCTCAGCATAATTTTCCCCTGAAAAGGACAGCAGAATACCAGGACCATATTGATAACACTGGATTTAATGGATTCCAAGTTAAGGTTGACAGACACACTGCCACAACGTTTCTATTTTGGGAGGATGCTATAGGGAATAATACGACAAGGTAAGATAGCTGAAGACCAGCAATCATGGTTTTTTTTTTTGTTTTGTTTTGTTTTTACTTAAAATACATAGTATCTTCTAACTGTTTGATATTAACAACAACAACAAAAAAAATAAAAACAGGAAAGTTGCAAGGTCTTCCATTCTCACACCTTGATATTATTCTAAAAGTCCACTGGTAGTTCAGTTACCAATTCAGGATTTAGTTGTTTATTAATCATTTATATTATACATGATATGTCTAAGTTCAAGCAGTTGTGTAGAACTAGATGGCTTAAGAGTACTCAGTTAAATTAACCTACCTGCTTGAAAAATAGAACCAAAGGAACCATTTATTGTGCCAGTGGCCTTTGTTTCAATTTCATCATGAGTTCGAAATTAGTTCTACTAAGTCAATTTTTAAAAAGTCTTTCATTCTCTGGGTCCATCTGTCAAAATAAATTGACATCTTTATTAAACCAAAAAATGGTGAAGTATGTGGGGTAGATTTGCAAAATCCAGCCAGTTACTGCTGCTTCAGAGGCGAAAAAAAATTTTTTTTGTTTTTGTTTTGAAATGATCCAGGAATAAAAAGAGCTTCTCAGTCTATAAAGTCCTTGTCACAGCTGAGACACCACAAGCCTGAAAAGTTTTCAAACCAGGCCACCCACTCAAAAGAAGGAAAAGTATTTCAGTATTAAGAAAAATAAATCAAGAACTGAGCCCAGAGATTTGTTTTATGTTTTCTGGAGAACACTGTGGGAGATATACTGGTAATTGTCCCTGATCAACTGGGTGGAGGAAAGCATATTTTCAAACATGCATGCTCCGGAGAGCTGACACCCAGAGTGCTGCTCTAGTTACACCATGTGACCATCTTGCCCAGGGCAAGGTAATGCCCCAAGCCCAACATTTATTACAGCACCTTTAATAACTACCACATGATCCTGTGCTTACCACGTTGTTCTTTAAATTTTCTACGCCTTTCAGTCAAGGATAAGTCTAATATTTCCTTTTTATTTGCAAATTGCTTGGATAAGTGAAGACAATTATCTCAGCATCATATTAATGCTATTTTCACCACAAAAATTATAAGAAAAAAAATCAAAGAAAAATACACCTAAATATCTACAAATAAGTCCATAGACTAAATGAATGTTTGTATGTTTTCAGTTGAGAGAAATATGAGAACACTTCTTATTATAGCTGTGACCTCTAACCTAGAACACTCCTAAAGAATCAGTATTCATTGTGTTCTGTGCATCTCTATAGTCTCACATTATAGACTCTTTAACTGGTCATAGTGACTCCATGAATTCTGCTCTAAAAATTAAGCCAACAGGACAATGGTATTTATTACGTCCCCAAATAATGCCACACCTTGCAGAAGAATACAGATTTTACTTATTGATTTCTTTTATCTAGTATATAACAAGTTAGCTTGAGTATGGAGAAGATAGTTGATGCAGTTGAGGACTAAGTTAGAAAATTTTGAAATTTATCAGAACATGCATTCCTACCATTTCCTTTTCCTTTTCAGTGTTTAAGGTTTTTTTTCATCTTTGCACACTGTTTTCTAACTCATAAACTACAACTTAAAAAGTTTCCCTAGATTTTTAAAGGTTTATATATTGTAGAGGTTGGAGAGCTGGCCTGGCAATTAAGAGTACTTACTGATCCTGAAGAGGACCTAGAGTATAATCCCATGACCCACATGATAGCTCAGAAAACATTTGTAATTCCATTTCCAGGGAGATGAGGAAACCGTGTGTGTGTGTGTGTGTGTGTGTGTGTGTGTGTGTGTGTGTGTGAATATATATATATTCATATATATGATACATATATACACATATGATATGCATATATATCATATATATATATACATGATACAGATTTTTTTCCAGTGAGAAGCACTCAGCTGTCATTGGCAGTACCTCATCCAGCTGTGAGTCTATGCCTTAACTGTTACACTTTGTAAAAAAGAAGATTCTCTGTCAAAGACCATATAAGAAGGTTGAATCTGGAAGAATGACGGGAAGATGTTCTTAGAATGTAAAGGCACTGTGTTCCACTCTGGATCTTAGGAGTGACTGCATGTCCCATTAAAGCCCTTATCAAACCTTCCCACAACCACACTCCATCTCGTGCATAAGTCTGCAACTCTACTACAAATATCAAGGCCACATAGGCAGTTCTCAAAAAATTACTGATGGCATAATTAATGCATAAATACTGGATGGAAGGAGTTTCTTGCAGAAAGCAAAGGCCTAAAATAGATTCCACCAGGCAGACCCTATAGACAGTTGCTACTCTGTCCCATTATGACCCTAGCCATATGGGCTCTCCAGTATAAATATGATCCTCAGAGGGACACCAAGCATTTTTTAAATTTGGGATAATTGTTACATTATGTAACAAAACAACCCTCCCATTATACAATCCATTCTGTGCATTCCATTTGGCCTCCCTGTGATTCAATCTCTTCCTGGTGCTTAAGATGGTAAAGGTTGCGAGAAACCATTATACTCTAAGCAGATTGGGATCATCACAAAAAAAACCAACCAAACAAACAAACAAAAAAACTATGTTGTGTCAGCATTGCACCCACCCTAGCTTGTAGTGCAAAATTTAGTAATGTAGCTTGCAGCTTCTAGTTACTTAGAACAGCTTCCTAGACTAGGATTTCTGCTTTTGTAACATTCATAAGCGTAGAGATGCTTGTTTACACAAAGAAGCAGGATGGCACAAAGTCTCTAGTGAATGAAGAGATTTTAATAAAGAGTTTGCTTATATCTCACTTCATTATCATGCCATCTATTGATTTCCTCAAGATTGTGTCCATGTATTAGAATACCTTTATTGAGTCTTCCAGGAACTTTAAGAACACATAAACACAATAATTAGAAACATCCACAAAGAACATTTGTGTTTTCTAGAGTTACTTAATGACTGCTCTACTTGGCTTTTTGTCAACTTGACATAAGGTAGAGTTATCTGTGAGGAGGAAAATACAATGGAAAAAAAGTGTCTCCATAAGACTGTCCTGAGAACAGGCCTGTGGGAGATTTTCCTCCTCACTGACTGTCGTGGGAGGGCACAGCACATGCTGTCCCTGGGCAGATAACCCTAGGACGTATTTAAAAAGTAACCTTAGAAAGCCATGGGGACCCAACTAGTAAACAGAGTTCCTCCATGGTCTTTGCATCAGTCCTTGTCTCCAGGCTTCTCCTGCCTGGAGTTCCTGCCCTGATTTCTCTGGGTCCTGGATACAAGCTATAAAATGAAATAAACCCTTTACTCCCCAAGTTGCTTTTGATATGGTATTTTATCACAACAATAGAACCAGCAGATAAGAGAATGACAACAATCAGTTTTCATTTGCTATTTAACTGGATAGAACATGAAGGGTTCTTTCTTTTTCCTCAATAAACTCAGGCACACACTCTTCAACACATTTACAATGCTTAGCAAATAGGAAACCTGTAATGATTTTCCATCCAGAGGTTGAAGACTTGGGTCACATACAGAAAATGTTCCTTCAAGCATTCCTTACTGACACAATGAAAGTGGTGTGATTACATTCATTCATTCAACTGCCCTTCCTCCTGTCTCTGCCTGCCAAGCATATGCAAATACTATTGATAATGTTGTCTGAAATGGAGTTTATCAAGGAAAGCATCTTTTTCTGTGTAGGAGTTGACAATGTATTTTATGGAAGAAATCACTAAAATATGGTGT
Source organism: Acomys russatus (assembly GCF_903995435.1). Classification (NCBI taxonomy): domain Eukaryota; kingdom Metazoa; phylum Chordata; class Mammalia; order Rodentia; family Muridae; genus Acomys; species Acomys russatus. The sequence continues at coordinate 58,041,586 of NC_067137.1, read as the reverse complement.
AGAACAAATGGTTAAATATTAGTGCTTTAGTTAATCAACGATTCCTGATGTTTTGAAACACCATCAGCAAGTTCTGAGTTTGGTCCCAAATACCACTCCTGTCAATTAGAACAAGATACCCCCAAAATTGATAACTGTAATGATGTGGCAAGATGTGAGGGGAACCGTGCTGGTCAAGTTACAGGAATGAGGCACACCACCACTCTGCCCATCTTTTCCATGTGATTTGAGTGACAGCTTATTAAGCAGATGTTATAATTGTTACAGTTCTGAGGGAAAAGGCTCCCCAATAGTGGTGTCACATCTCTGCTCCATGGTGCGGGGTAAGGTTTCCCTACTGCAAGTGTTTCCACATTGCTTTGGCAGGGTAAAGTTTCCCCAAATTGTTACAGCTCTGACGGGAAAGGTTTTTTTTTTTTTTTTTTTTTTTTTTTTTTTTGGCAGTAGGAAGAACCCAGGACGGTGGCTGCCTCTGCCTGGACAAGAATCAGCAGAGAAGGGAGCAGAAGACAGGGTTTATATAAGATGTCTTGCAGGAGGTGGGGAGGGGGAGGGACAGAGTTTTCTAGAGTAGAGATTTTCAGGGTAAGGATTGATGATATTTCAAATCCAAAACTTGGGCCAAGCCCAAAGATTAGTGAGATTTCAGACTCTTGACTTGGGCTTTTTACTCTGTACGTCAAAGTCTGGGTCCAGCCATTAGGGTAGTTAGAGTAGTCTGTGGGTGGAACATGACAGTTGGATGTCCTCAGGGTTGGTGTCTGGCCACTGGTAGGGCTTATAGTCGTAATATAATTTACTTGTATTCCAAACTTGTTAGTTTTATTAGTTTAGAAAATTCTTTTAACCTTTCTGAGCCTAAGTTTCCTCTCTAAAAATATTAACTACTATTGTTGTGTAATGAATCTATAAAATGCAAGAAGGACAAATATATGTTGGTCTCATTCACCTTTATATTCTTACCCAGACCTATAAACATTACCCTACCTAATCAAATACACTATAGGAAAGATTTCTAAAGGTCTAGAGGCTAGAAAGAACTTTAAAGACTGAGTAGAATATCAATATATCGAGAAGCATGAAAGAAGCTAGTATCTAAGAAGCAAGAATTTGTAGAACATGAAACTCAAACTTATGAAAGCTGTGGATGGAAGGAGAGACAGACAAGCCAGAGGAAAAGATAAGTTGTGTCCAAACTAGTCTGATATTAGAAAAAATCTCTTTGATCATCCCATCTATATTCATTTTGTGAAGAAAGACAACTAAAGCCCAGAGCAATTTTATAATTCATGAAGGTAGGTACTGTCATTTCTGGTATTGCAACCTATATTTGTCTAACATGTTCTTCACTGATCACTAGGGAACTAAACAGAAGAAAACATTGAGAGACCAGCATGAATTAATTTGGCCGAGTTATCTATTCAGAGACTTCTCACATCCTAAAGTGTTTTTTTTTTTTTTTTTTTTTTTTTTTTTTTGTCTGTTAACTTAATTTATGTTCACAATGATATTCCTTAGAAGGTACCCTTGGAGACACGACCATGGATAATGAGGTCAAAAACAAGCAAGTGCAATTCTCCAGAGAATAAAATAACCCCCAGATAATTTATAGAGAAACAGAACCCTATTGTGTTGGAAAGTGAGAATGCAATGCACTACTGCACTAAATGGAGACTGGATGAGAATGTTTACCTCCTCAAACGGAATGACACTGTATGCTGTATGCGTGCAAACACCACCTAAAAGTGAAAGCTACTCTAATGATGCATTGGATGCAGTTTTCAAGGGTAAACTTGGGAACATTTTAAGACAGTACAGTCTCTCAAACTCTACTACCACTGATAGAATCCACTTCTTGGTGTTCAGGGCTCAGACTTAACTTTGGTATCATTTTATAATGTAATAATAATTAATAGTTAAATATGAATAACTCTAGTCTCTTTACTCTCATTATCTTATTTCTTACACCTAATATACTCCTCCTACTCAGAATGCTGAAAACAGTGCTTACTATCTTTCCTGGGCAGGCGGATGCTGCTCATTTTTATCTGTCACCTAATAAATAAAAGCCAGATTTAGAGGTGGAACCGTCAATGTGGAGTTGCTTCATCCTGAGAAAATGTTGGTGTCTGTTTGCATCACATATTAATGTAATAATTTTCCAGATCAGTCAGAGTACTTGAGACACAATCAATGATACATATGCCCCCATTGTTCTTAATTAGCTTCTGATTAAAATGTCTTCTCATGCTCTTCAGGCCTAATTGTCATTGAGACCATGAAAGTACTCTTGCAAGTATGTCAGTATTGAAGTTAGAGGCAGGGGATCTAGAGTGAAGCACTGTGTCCCCAGGAATTTCTCCTCTCTCTCCTGATTATAATCAGACTCTGACTGCTATCACACAAAATGATAATAGCCAGGTAAAAGAAGCCCTACAATCAAACTGTGTCTGAGGTATTTGGATTCTTCAGGCAAAAGAGCCCTGCAGGATCAATGTTTACACTCAGCTGTGCTTAGCAATTCCATCTGGAAGTTTCCTCCATCAGTGAATGATACTTTATCAATGGTGTTATGTCACCATTGGCATTCAAATGTTGCAGAAAAGAATTACAAGTTAAAGTCCAACACTGCGCTCCTTTAATTAGACCTCAAGACTGCACAACCATGTCTTCCTTATTCCTCTATGTGGTGTCTCTGTTTGTAACCCTAGAATATTCACAAGGGTCAAATAACTTGTAGAAGGAAGAGAAGTATGCTATTTATAATATGAAAAGAGCTGTGATGGACAGACTTGCCAGCCTTGTGTCCAGAACTGCAGAATATGGGACAGGTAACGTTAGCATTAGGCTAGCCCAGTGTTGACACGGGGAAGTCCACTTGGGTGTTGACTCTCTAGCTCTTCTCCAGAAAGACTATAAACCTGAATTTTCATATGAAAACTAGTAATTTTAAACATTAAGCCTTAAACAGTACAATATACCCAGATATAATTTTAATACCATGCACCTATCCAGGTCTAAGCAGGAACAGTCCCATGGGAATCTGTATACAGGTCAAATGCAAAGGTCCTGGAGTCAGCAGCCTGATTATCCATTTTGATTCCGCATGCAGGCTTCACAGTTATTTAGCCTCTCTCTGCCTCATTTTCTCATGTATGAAAATTGATGTAGCAGTACTTGTCTCAAGAGAGTATTCTTATACCAGCCTTGGTGTGTTTCAGAAAAATTTTCATTATGATGGCGAGGAGGCTCTTGATTGCAATCATGATTAATGGAGTTAGGACTTGATCAAATAGAAACTGTAGTAAATTTCAACTCTAGAAAATTCAAACTGGAGAGCCAAAACACTTTTATTTTCACAGTACATTATTTTGGAGGTCCGGTGTTTGTATTATTTGTAATTGCTTTACAACAAATGCTTGCAACTGGGTGTAGCATACCACCAACATGACAGAAGGAGAACAGGTCAAAAGACTTAGATGCAAGCATCGTTTTACCTAGAAACATATAGGCTTGAAAGTCTTCGCAGTGTTGGCTTTATTATACATGGGAGGCTGGCACATTGACATCTAGTGACCACCTGCTGAAGTCTATGACCTTCAAAACTCTTTACCTGGTTAATGAAAAGCCTGAGCTAGCATAGGCAAGGAAGATGGGCAGGATTTAAAAGCCCACATTTTAGCGTCTCGAAGAAAAAGGGTAAGTTACCGCTTAGGATAAGGGCACTAGTGGATTGGACTTTGCAGTGCACTGATACAAGCCTTTCTTCCTTTGCAAAGGAGATTTTCTTCCTCCAGAGGATGATTAGGAAAGAAGTATTCAATGCTGCTACTGTTCAAAATGGAAACCAAGGCAACGGGACAAAACAATAAAAAAGAGGCACAGATTCTCTTCTGATGAATAAAAAAAAAACTACATTGCTTTGTTGTATGTTTAGAACAGAGGCTTTCCACAGTTTGCATATATGTATACATACATATATGTGCCTGTTTGTATATCTCAAGAGCCTACGTTCAAACTACTAAAATATTTCCTTAAATGGAAGGTACTCAAAACCACATCATAAGAAGCAACTATTATTAGTGTTTTGTTACCTTTCATGCACTTTACCTTTAGGTAATCTGAGTGTACCCTCTGTCTTTAGATCATGGCTGTACATTCATTTTGGAGCTGAGGACACAAACTGTCTAGGTTTAATGTTTAGAATCAAGAGTGTTTATATCAAAATGCAGTTTTCAAGTCTCTCTGGTGGAGATCTAGAGAGACAAACCCAGGCAGGCTACCTCATATCAACACTGGGTAGGCTAATGCTAAGGCTACCTGGCCCTGAAACCACGTTCCTATTTCTGTAGTTGTGGACATGTGGCTGGCAGGATTTACATCCATCAATAGCTCTTTTTTATATCATGCATGGCATACTGCTCTTCTTTCTATAAAATATTTGACCCTTGTGAATGATGAAATTTGTAACTTTAGCATGCCTATAAACTGTCCACACTGACAGAGATGGCCTGAATTTAACTAATGAAAGTCAAGGGTGTGCCTTCAGTAGTGCAGCCAGTAGAGCTTAAGAACAATGGCCACACAATGTCACATAACTGTTTAAATATTTTATATTCCAATAACATTGGGAAGGCATGAAGGCACATTTCCATGTATCATGAACCTGTAGTATGGATTTAGATTGCTACATGTTCCTAAAAGTGACAGCTCTTCAGATCACCCTACGGAGATAAATTGAGGGAAAGTTTTTGGCTTAGACCTTGCAGAATGGCCTGAAGCCTTCTCTGCATTTTCCTCATTTCCTGTATGGAACTTAAGGCAGAAACAGCTTTTCTAGAACAATCTATTAAAGACTTAGGAAATATCAGGCCAGATTTATGGATTCAGAAGTTGACATAGGATCATAATTTAGTGTAGAAGGGAAGGAACAAAAAATATAAAAAGGAAAAAAATGACTTAGAGCCACTTCCTTTGTAGTCAAAACAATAGAGAGGGAGCTGTGAATCCTAAGCAAAAGTCTTGCCTGCTACCATGTCTGCCCCCTGGTTGTGTACATGCAAAGTGTGCAACTAAAATAGATTAATAATCTGCCCACCGTCGTTCCTATCTTCTGTTGCATATAAACTTTTTTCTTCTCTATGATTGCTATTTCCTTCTTTTCTCTCTTTCAGGTCTGCCCACTGCACTTTTATGTTTGCTGATCTCGTCTCTAAATTGTGACTGTTGTGATAAAAATACACCTTACCCTTCATTGTTCTTCCAGTTCCTAAACATGCAATAAGCACTGTAGTAGTTGAAAATCCATTCGAGTAAAAAAAATAATGGATGATGTTTAGTACCTGGAGCCCCTGCTCTGATGCTCTGATTCCAGCCCCCCCCCTCTCTCACTCTCTCTCTCTCTTTCTCTCTGTCTCTCTCTTTCTCTCTCTCATCCTCCCTCCCTCCTTCCCTCCCTCCCTTCTTCCCTCCCTCCTTCCCTCACTCCTCCATCCCTAACTCTTTCTCCCCCCTCTTTTCCTCCCTCCCTATGCATTTATTTCACTTCAGACTTAACTCCCACTTTCTGCCATAAGTAAGAATGATCACATTTCATTTTCTTTTATCTCCCTTGGTTACATTCTGAGAGTGTCAAGAGTAACTATAGAATTTTTGAAAAAAATCTATTTGTTCTATAATAAGCACACATAATAAAACAGTAATTAGTGTTTCAAGTAATCTTTTCAGATAGGAGTATAACAGTGGCATCTTCCAAATTCTCTACTCATTTGTTTCCTCAATACTGTACATGTTCAGAAGTATAACTGTTTACTTACCTTGGAGGTTTATGTACATTGATTTATCGCCTCCATTCTCAACTTCCCTTTTCACAATGTCAGTGCTCTGCTGCTTCTGTTTCTTCTTTATTGTTCTCTGTTTCTCATCAGCATCTAAGTGATATGGTTTTTCTTTCTTCTCTGCTATCTCACAAACCCTGGGACCTTTCTCTGGCTCCTTCCCTTTATCTATGCTTACAATCCATACTTTATCTGTTTTCATACTTATGTTCTCTCTCTGTTGTTCATTATATTCTTTTATGCATTTCTCATGTCTGAAATAACGCTTTGAAGATGAATAGTGACTATAGAGTGTGTAGCCCTGAAGTCCAATAGTTCCTATCTAGGCATCTGTCCAGGCAGTGGTTGAAGATCTGGAAACTATGCTCATCTGCAGGTCTTCTGGGAAGTCTCAGGCCCAGTGCACTGTTTCCAGCAGCAGCTTGCTATCACTTTCCGTGTAGGCTTTATAGAGCCACGTTACACAGGGTAAGGCTCTGGTCTGTAATGTGTACATTGGCTGTACACAAATGATGTCCCTCAGGAGCAGCTCTTTTCTGTATGTGTCAGAGAGCTGGTTAGAGACTCTACCTGTGAAACAGAGGTAAGCCTTTACTCTCTTCCCTGAATGGTGGCATTCTCGTTTGCAAATTACCTTGGTAGTTGAAGACACGTTTTCCATTTTTATTTATGTTTTGGTCAAATCATCCAAAATGACACATCCTTGAAGTGTGTCACGTTTCTCATTATTTTCTAGATATATTTTTCCTCTTCATTGGAATCTGGGATGCTGATATCTAATTCAATTTTCTCCTTATTGCACAAGCTGATTTTCAGGTCGGTGATATTATTCACCAAGACAAAACCTGCATCATCACCGAGGCTTTCCCATTTCAGAATCAAATTCTGCAGGTGGGATACACTGGCCTCAGTTTTTCCTGAATTTACAGAAAAGGCAGGTTTCTGAACATCTCAATTTAAAAGGTTTTTTGTTTCTAACTTGTCCACAGAAATCCCCAATGTATTTTGCCATTTTTATGGTCTACACCCATATCTTGAATTATGGACTTCTTGGCTCTCTGTACCAAAGGTTAAATCTGAGCGATATCTTCTGTTAAATTTATATTTCTCTCTTCTTTCTCATTACCTGATTCTTCTTGTAGCTTTCAGCTTCTGGGATCCTTAGCACAGTTCTAACATTTACTACTCTCTTTGCCTTACACATTGCTACCTGTAAGAGATGCACTCCAACACCTCTAGCTGAAACTTCCTTTTATCTACCCTCTTTTCCAAACCAGAGACAAATGTGGGGCCTGATAACTCACATACCAATAACACTACTTACCTATAACAAAAGCAATGTGACATGTGCCATTGTCTGTTTAAGGTCCTGCTTCACACTTGCTATTTTCAGGAAGTGTAATACATTCTTTAATCCATCAGTTGTTGAGAAGACATCCCTACACCCATGAAATAGACCTTATTCGTGAGGGAGGCAGACCTCCTTAATGAGACTCTCACCTAGATGGAATATTTTCTTTGAGAACATAACACCCCCTCTTATCTTAGAATCCTAGAAATGAATTTTGAAGAATTTACTCAATGCATTGTATGTTGATGGTACTTGCACACATTTTTACAATATAAAATAGTACTTTCAATAACCTTTTGGAAGCATCTAGCCAGACTGAACAAAGACTGAATTAATATAGTAGGTGGAATCTGCTCCATTTCTGTTTAGTGTCTTCCACACTGTTAAGTAACTTGGTGCTCAGCCCTTGCCACTATTTAAAGGTCTGGAACCAATTGGATGGAGCCAGCTGGAAGTCAAACATAGTATTGTTCTTTTTGTCTTCTGCAGTTCTCTGTTGCTTGAGATGGAACAGCTTACTCTATTCTACCATATACTCTCTGTCTTTGCACTACTTCTTCATTGGCCCAAAGCAACAAGGACTATTCATTATAGGCAGAAAACTTGAAAACTGTGGACCAGAATAAATCAAGAGCAGCAACAGGAAAATCTTTTCTTCTTCTTTATTTCCTTTTTATTCTTTTTAAAAATGGAAATAGTTTATTCAGATTACATCTCGATTGTTATCCCATCACTTGTATCTTTCCATTGCCCTCACCCTCCCTCTCTCACCCTATTCCCTTCCCCTAAACCTGTGACAGAAGGAGACCTCCTCCCTGACCATATGATCACAGCCAATCAGGTCACATCCCAGTAGCCTGCTAACCCTTACTCTGAGTGCCACCAGGTCCCCCCAACAAGGGGAAGTGGTCAAATGGGGGCACCAGCGTTCATGTCAGAGTCAGTCCCTGCTCTCCACACAGTTGTGGAGAAAGTGCTGTCCATTGGCTAGATCTGAATAGCAGGTCTAGGTTTACTGCATGCATTGTCCTTGGTTGGTACAGTAGTTTGTGCAGACACCTGTGGGTCCAGATCTACCAGCCTTGATAGTCTTATTGTAGGGTTCCAAGACCATCTGGGTCCTTTTATTTCCCCATTCTCCCATACCCCTCTCATCTGGAGTCCCAATAGCGATTCTCCTCATCTGTCCCAATCCCCTGCTGAGTGGAGACTCTCAGAGGACATCCATGTTGGGTTAGTATCCAATTATAAGTGAATACATACCATATGTATCTTTCTGGGTCTGGGTTAACTCACTCATGATTATCATTTCTAGTTCCATCCATTTGCCTGCAAATTTCCAGATTTCCTTGTTTTTAATAGCTGAGTAGCATTCCATAGTGTATATGTACCACACTTTCTTTATCCATTCTTCAATTGAGGCACATCTTGATTTTTTCCAGATTCTGGCTATTATGAATAAGGCTGCTATGAACATAGTTGAGCAAATATCCTTGTTGTGTGGTGGAGCATCTTTCAGATATATTCCAAGGAGTGGAATAGCTGAGCATAAGGCAGAAGACACTGTCAACAGAAAAAAAGCAACAGTCTACAGACTGGGAAAAGATCTTCACCAACCCTACATCTGACAAAGGATTAATATCCAAAAAATATAAAGAACTCAATAAATTAAACACCACAAAACCAAATACCCATTAAGAAATGGGGTTCAGAGCTAAACAGAGAATTCTCCACAGAGTTATATTGAATGGCTGAGAAACACTTAAAGAAATGGTCAACGTCCTTAGTCATCAGAGAAATGCAAATCAAAACAACTCTGAGATTCTATTTTATGCCCATCAGAATGGCTAAGATCAAAAATTCAAGTGACACTACATGCTGGCGAGAATCTGAAGAAAGGGGAACACTCCTCCATTGCTGGTGTGTGTACAAACCTGTACAACCACTTTGGAAATCAATCTGGTGCTTTCTCAGAAAATTGGCAATAGGTATCATCTTTGTTTCTTATGTTTCCTACTTATGCTAATGGAAAACTGTTTAGCAGATCATCAAGCATGCAAAGGAAGGGTTCAAAGCCATGTTGTACCTTTATTCCCACCTCACTCAATCTTCTGGATATTGTATCTGCTCTTTTCTGTTCTTCAACTCTGGAAGACTGGAGACTTATGAGCGCGTGTTCTGCCATCCAAAGAGCATGGCCTTGGATCTGAGGTGAGAAACATGAAGTCAGCAGAGACATGTCTACCTCACTGCACAAATCTCACAAGAAGTATTCATTTGCAAATTTCAACTCACTCTATACAACACCTAAATGATTAAAAGCTATTCTCGAGGCCTGGATGATATGCATATAAAAATCCAAGGTCCTGTTTGTACAATCTTTTGTCATAGAAATCCCAAAGGGAGAGAAAAGTCTAGAATAATAGATTGCGAGTTACTATATGTGTCTGAGAATAGATATAAGAGAAACTTCAGTGAGCCAAACAATCAAATAGCTAGATGGCTGTTTCTATGTTTCTCTCATACAGAAATCTTTTCAGGTGATTCAATTGAAAACAATTTTCTATGTAAGACACAAAAACCACAGTGGAGAAATAATAATAAAAGGTTTCAGAATCAGAAATAACTTTTCTATCCATCTAAAAATACAAAGATTGGCAAAACCCAAAGCTTGGTGCAAACCAACACAGACCCAAATTCAGGAATTGAGTTTGCTTAAGCTTACTGCTGCAGTGTTCTTGTTTTTTTAATTCGATATTCAAGGTCAGTTTTTACAGCATCAGTAATAGATGAGGTCCTGTGCCATATTCACAGAAGTAGCAGCCCATCCCATAACTATGACAGCTTTAATAACAAAGAAATTGTTGTTAAGGCCACCAACGCCAAATAAAAATAATACGACTAATGAATCTGCCAAGCACTGATGGGAAAGATGCAATATGTATTTCCAGAGAAATGTCTTGTAATTTAGGATTAATTAATGTCCAATTATTGTAAGCTGTTACTAATAAAATTTAAAAGTCAGCTCTGCACTTCCATTTTGTAATGTTTTTGTAAAATGGAGCATTAGATGTTTTTAATCTTGTCTTCTCCTGCAAAATACCCCAGATAACATGCTGTTTTGCATTTCAAATAATATATACTCATTTAAATGCAAAACCAGGGTCCAATCAGAATAAGATGGCAATCAAATTACAATATTCAATGAAGAGTTTTCCAAGCTGACTTCATTAGTAAACTATCATGAATTTCAAGATCTTACAAGGTTTCTATTTGTTTGTACAACTGCAAAGGGCTCAATTATGGAGCTTTGAGAGAGTCTAAAAATAACATCAGACTAATTAAAAGTTCCAACAGGATTTGGGCTAGCACTGTTTTGAAACTCTCTTAAATTTGTTTGACTTTTAAAATGGACTTAGGAAGCAAAGACTACATTTGGCACGATGAGGTAAAAACAACTGGCAGGGTCCCTAGGATGACAGAACCTGCTGTGTAGCTGTGTAGCCCAGGGAGAAAATACTAGGCCTGAAGGTGCTGCTTCCACGCTCTCTGGAGCTCTTGCAGGAACTCCAATTTTTCTTTTTTTATTTTTATTTATTTTTTATTTTTTGCATTATTTCATATGTTCAAAACAAGCTGAGACTCTGGAGCTTCAAGTTGCTGAATCTTTGAAAATACGGACAAGTGGTTCAGTCTTTGAAGTCATTTCCCCTTTGGGAGGTAAGATCCAGGTAATCAGGAAGAGCTCTGGAGTTCAGGCTATTATGATAATGTTCTGCTAGCAGAGCTGCTCAGTGCTACATCATTTGGAGCAGGCGCACAGCAGGGCTTCCACCTCAACAGGTGCTTTCTCTCTTTGACCATCAGAGCCAGATGAGTAGGGGGCAGAAAGCACCTAGATTGCCATGTTTTTATGTTATTATTGTTCTGCATTACAGAACATGGGAGGGTAGTTCAGGAAAGGTGAAATGTAGGAGAGACTTGGATGTGCATTTTAGATTATTTTTTTTCACATCCCTTAACATATTTATTTGAATTGTCTTTTTTTCTTTCCTTCTTCATGAATTTTGTGCTCTCCTGGGATTGTTCTATACAATATCAAACTGTTAGGAAACAATTGTCTTTGGAGAAATGCTATTGTTTTTTACTATAAGGAATCATAGAAATGAATCTCCATGATTTCAAGGTTTCCAAAATTGTATAAACTCTACCTTCATTAGACTACTATTTTGGAGGATATTTTGGCCTCAGAGCATCTGTGGGGGCCACAGGAAAGCATTGCCATGGGAGAACAGCTTGAGAAGGAGCACAGCCTTGCAATTTGGTTTTATGTTGTGCTTATTAATGTACAAGCCAATGTGGCAGTGTTTGTGTTCTGCCAGTTAAGTGAGCAAAAGAGAAAGGCAATGACATCATCATTACACTGAAAAGGTCTGAAAAGTAGTTCCTTTTAGTTTTTTACCAAACACCTGCAAGTTTATGTTGTGATGATTATATTTAAAAGTTTTAAATCACTGTGCTTAAGAGAACTATTTAAAAAATGTCTCTAACCTGGAAGACCCACTTGCCAGAGAACATATAACTTCCCAGAATGCTGGGGGTTGATCTTGTACAAACTGTGGTTTTTCAGTCCTGGCAACAAGTTTGATTGTCCTTAACTGCATATCTGCAGGATATATACTTGATTGCACATAGGTAGGACATATGTCAGGACTTGTGCTTTCCCCTGATTGCAGGAAAGCAGGAAGTGCATAGCCTTGTGGGTTTTGCTTTTATAAACCCCAGACTTATGTAATTTTGGACTGCACCTTGAAGGTGCTCTTGGTAGCAGTCCTGGGGCTCTGTGTACTCAGCATTAGTATTTAATAAAACCCTTTTTTTGTTAAAATTTACTTGTGGTCATGATGAATCTCTGAGTGAACTCAGATCTATAACAATGTAAAAGGGTCAATTTCTTGTTACATAACATCTTTCATGCATTTGTAATTTGAGGGCAACTACAAATCGAAACAATCCCTGTGAATGAAGGAACTCTCACCTACTTACTGTAATGATCACTCAGCTGTCTCTCCAAATGGGAACAGGGGTTTCACAAACAAACAACTTCAAAGGGAATTCTATAGTTTCAACCAAACAAACTCTGTTTTTTGTCTTTTCAACAAACTCCCAGTGGCTTTTTTTTTTTTTTTTTTTTTTTTTTTTTTTTTTTTTTTGTAATCAGAACTACAACTAAACCAAATGTACCATCTTAAATTTCATCTTATTTCTTTTCATTCTTAACAGAATACGGGATGTACAGAAATGGCCTAAAGTGGCAGCAAGAAAAGATGCGATGGATGTAGCAGGACCAGAGCTCCTGACAGCCCAGAAGTATATAGTATCTGGTGGGAGACTCTTTGGATATCATTTTCAGGACACTCATTGCCAACAATAGCAAGCTCCCTCATAAGACCATCCAAAAGCCTGATAGAGAGGATTTGTCTATTAGATTTCACTTGCTGCAAATTTTATTTATCACCCAACTTATGCTGGCTACAATTTAGAAGGTTCTTTACAGAGAGAGGATAAGCAGGCTACCAAGATGAGACTTGATAGGCTGTGATCATATAATGGGGAAGGAGGTCCCCCTCAATCACAGACATAGGAAAGGGGAATAGGGTGAAAGCGGAGGTGGGGAGGAATGGGAGGATACAAGGGATGGGATAACAATTGAGATGTAATCTGAATAAAAAAAGAAATGTCTCTGAAGTAAAACAAAAGACAAGATAATCTAAGAACATAATAGAGTTACATTTTTAAAAAAAGAACAACTTGAGGCCCCTTTTAAAAGTAACTAAGTCAAATGGATGTTTCTTTCAGTAGTAGAAGAAAAATATAACATTTAAGTTTAAAGAGAAGAATAGAAGAAGAAAAAAAAGATTCTGGGCTACTTCTGTGAAAGGGAGAACAAAAAGAGGATGGAAAACACTTTGCAAAAGTAGCGAACAGTGGGTAAGATGGGAGCTCATTCTCTTTACTATGCTACATCGTTTTATGATACTTATGACCTAAGTTAACCTCACATGACAGGTTATGCAGCAAAGTTATTGGAGGTCAGGAAATGCACTATTTTCTCTGATAAGTCATATTTGTAAAGGAAGACCATCGAGTCTTTTTGAACATTTAAAGCCCTTTTCAAGCACAATGACAAACAGATTTTCAATGGTTCCTAGGAGAATTTCTCATAGATAGTCACCTGTAAGAAAACACAGATCTTTGACCAGCTGTGACCATGAATGAGGACAGCCCCTTGTTTCAGAAATTAAATCATTTTGTCAAACAATAAATAGGTATCCATCTTCAGGAAGTGCCTTGCCATGCCTAGGAGAAAATGTTCACGGGGACGTCTCTGAATATGCATCTTAACCCTGGTCTCCTTTGCTGCATGCTCACTGCTTGAGTGGTACATACAGAGCAACGAGATGAGGAGGCAGAAAATGTTCACACCTCCTCTTACCTGACCAAACTGTTTGTAACCAGGCCGTTATTGTTCCCATTGATCTTTCTAATGCCTCCTTGGCTCCCACCACTTCTCAGTTCCCAAGACTGCAGAGTTCTATGGTCTCCATACTCACTATTTATGTACAATAAATTTCCATTTGTTAAAGCTCCTTGGAGTGCATTTCATTGCCTTCAACATGGGAATACTGATGTACGGATGCTTTTAGGCAGCCTACATGTCAGTAACATGGATCCTTGAAGCAGGCCATTCCAGGAAAATGCTTTGGGCTGTTGGTTTTAAAACTCACCCTGTAGGCAGTTTCCTTACCAAATATACATGACAGGCCCTCGAGTCTTCAGTAAATGCTCTCTGGGAAGGTCTTAAACCAAAGGTCTTCCATCTTTGTTTCCTAACACACTGGAGACATGGGGAAAGGGCTCTTCAACACTACTGTCCCTGAATAAACTATGATTCTGAGTGTGTGGCTGAGATCAGGACTGGGTGGGAGGGTAGGAAATGCTTTTCATGACTTGAATCCTCCTTTACCTACCTGTTCAGCTTGAAAAGACAATTGCATATTACGTTAGTAGATAAGCTGGAATACATTTGTAAAGCAGGATTAAGCACACACAAAACAAATAAGTCAGAAAAATATACTGGAAGTAAAATGCAAGCTGAAAAAATTCAAAAGCAATTTAGATGTTTAAAATTTAAAGACATAGAGTCATAGATAGCTGGAACATTCCTAGAGCTGCTCATCCAGTCTTACCAATGTACATGGTCCATTCCATGACAATATTCTGTTTTCCTGCTTCCTAAAATCATTATCCAAATAATATTGCATTTTTCTACTGTTGCTATTAAATTGACATAGGGTCTTACTATTCAGACTTGGTGGCCTTGAACTCCTTTCCTTAGCTTCCTAAGAACTGGGCCTAGAATAGAGACATAAGCTGCCATAAATAGAGATCATGCAAGCTCTAAAAATGCATCCATTCACATGATGTCCAACTTGGATCTTCTTTATCACTGTATAGGAGAAACAGCCCTGGAATCAGACTCTGAAAACCTGAGCCTCTACAGATGATATGTTTTCTCAGGCCATTGAACGTCTGTGGTTCTGAATTTCTTCAGCATAGGAGTTTGCAGAACTGCAAACGATAGGTTAAGTTTAGGGCCATCAATATTTTTCTCAAGGCTAAGAACATATTCAGTATCTAGTCAGTACTATAGTAACTATACGACCTTTAGCAGGTAATGTGAAAACAAACAGCTTTGAACTCTCTGGCATTGAGACCAAAATCTCAATAAATAGATTAGACACCCAACTATAATGTTGTCTTATGAAGTTAATGTTTAAGGTGGCTACCTATCAAAGATCCATCATGGTATATTAATAAAACTACATATTGTAGACAAAGCTAACAGTAGATTACCACATTTTTTGTGTCAATTCTTGACCTTTATGATAGAGTCTGCATCAAAATTGCTACTTAAGTTATAGGTATAGCATATGAAATGTTAGATCAAGTGCCCCCAAGACACAACTGACAAATTTTCACAGACTTATTGACTGTAAATATTATAACTTCAAACTAGACAGATCCAAAAAGAATTACGTTTTAGAGTAAGATAGCTAATAATAGCTCAAATTTATTCTATACATTTTTCTTTCAAAAGTTTACCAGAAGAATAAACATTAAATTTAAAGAAGTCATTCATTAGAAGCTCCAGTTCAATTTGTAAATTTTTACCAGAAAGAAAGCTCAATGGCAAAGGAAATAATTGCCTAATTTAGGTACCTTTCTTGATGGTGTCACAGAATTCCTACCTTGAAGCCACACAAGGAAAGACAGACTTTGTTGGGCTTAGGATTTGAGGGTAAAGCCCGGCACGCTGGAGATGGCATGATAGTTAGGACTCTCTGGTGGTGGCCATTAAATGCTCCTTGCTTCCATCCTTTAATGGATCAGGAAAAGAGAAAGCTAAGTTAGAAGCAGGGCTGTGCTATAAACTAAAGTATGGGACCAGTTGCTTATTTCTTCCAGCTGGGCCCCACTTAAAGGCCCCCCATTAAAGGCCCCACAATGGAACAAACCAGTTGGTGACGGAATATGCAAATACAGTAATCCAGTGGGACATTTCACGTTTTAACCCTAACAACTACTGAGAAGACACTGAGGAGCCTACCTACGCAAAAACCTAGTCATATACTTAATATAAAAAAATGGATGCCAATACACATTAAATACAAGTTCAAATGCCTTTTCAAATAAAATGTGCTTGAAACATCTACATTTGAGATTACCTTCAATGGATGTGAGTCCAATCATGGTTTTATTTCCCATTGAAACTACTATTTCATATTTTCAAAGTGAAAAGTAACTATGCCATGCTGACAGCTTTTTTGTTCTTTTCTGGCTATTCTTTTGTTCTATAATTTTTAGTGTGTAGAAACTTGGCGATAAAATCATCAAGCAGTTGTCCTTCTGTATGTTCACATATGGGTTTTGTGATTCTCTTTCTCATTCATTGAGGATATAAACAGACTTGTCTTTTGACGGAAACTCCTTTTATATGTCTCATAATTTAGGAAGAACAGGGCCTTCTGTGATAAAAAAAAAAAAACATCAAAAGCATCATTATTCTGCATTTATCTGTACTGAACTGCCTGTTTTATCAACTACTATTTAAAAAGTTCTGTTTCTTTTCTGTATTTGGCTATAGTCCTCCAATTCATCTCATCTCTATTATCTTTTGGGATAAGGCTTTGCCTAGATTGTGGCTCAAAAAATAAAACCTCATTATTCAAATTATCAGTGACATTCAAAATAAAAAAATGTTTTCATGTAATCTTGTTTTGGTGAAGTTGGCAAATGAGTATCATTTAGCACTTGGGATGCTGATCTTCTCTTTTGTTCTGATTGCCTTTGGTAATAAACTGCTACACAGGACGTGCTGAAATCAACCATTTGTCCTTTACTTCCTTCAGTTGTGTGTTCTTTATCTCTTAGTGGCACTCTGAAATTTTGGCTTTTCAAAGCTCCTCAAGCTGCTGCATAGAATGATAAATTTTTATCTAATGCTCTTTCTGAACACTGGTCATTGTAACCTGTATATAATCAACAAATGAGTACAGGTTTTTAGGGAGGGGATTGAACATTTAGAAAGGGTGAGGAGAAGCATGCACAGAGGTAAACTGAAGTAGACAACCAAGATGTTCCCAGTTATCAAGGATCACAAATTCTCAATTGTCTGTGCTTAAATATTGGAACATGCTTCTACTCAAACATTGCCTGAAGATGAAACCATGCTCTTTCAGCCTGTCTCAGCTTGAGAATCTTATTAGCTACTCTGAGCTCTTCTTCTTTTAACTCACCTTTTCCCTTGATTTGACTCATCACTGGTAGTTTAACTTTGTGAGATATGTATATATATCTCACAAATTACATTGAAAAATTTAAAATTCAGAAGTTTCAAAATAATATATGTTTATATTAGAAGACCAGAAGAATACAAAGAATGAGGAAAAACACATAGTTGATTTCTCTACCTAAGGCAGGCCAGTGCTAAGATTAAACAGTAGACATCTTTGTTCAGCTGTATTGGGGTATCTAGCTCCTATAGAAAAATCATGTCAGATATATCAAATCCATCTATTCACATGATGTAAAACTCAGACCTTCTTTAACACTGTACAGGAGACACAGTCCTGCAATAAGGATCTGAAGGCCTGAGCCTCTACCTGTAGGCTTTCTTGGGCCATTGACTGAATTTCTTCAGCATGGGAGGTTAAAGAACTGCAAACAACAGGTTAAGTTTACTGCTGTTAATATTTTCCTCAAGGGTAAGAAAATAGTCAATGGCAGACTGTGGAGGTAAACACCTTTAATTCCAACACTTGGGAGGTAGAAGGAAGGTCTCATTGAGTTTGAGTCCAGCCTGGTCTACAGAGCAAGTCCATGACAGCCAAGGTTACACAGAGAAACCATGTCTCGAAAACCCAAATGAAACCAAACCAAAAACTCAAACATATTCAGTATCCACTTGGTACTTTTGTAACTATAGGGCCTTTAGCAGGTAACATGAAAACAAATGTAGCTTTGGACTCTCTTGTGTTTATGGACCAAAATCTTCGTAAGTAGAATAGACACAATTTTGAAATAATTCTTTCCCTTGGAAATATGTAAATATATCTTGGAAAGATACAAAAATATCTACACTCTCCTCCTTGGGTCCTAATGAGAAATCAAAGTAAGATGACACCAGTGTCACTCTTAGGAATGAAAGAATTTATTAGGCTTGCTCATAGAACAATGGGTGAGAAGTTACAGACAGAATCATGGTTGACCTTAAGACGTTCTCACTGGAAGGTTTATATATAACTCTGATATTGTTCCCTACATGGCTGTGTAGGTGGACTGGCCTCTCTTTAATTCTTCCCTAACCCTTCTCAGAAACCCTGAATGTATGTACAAGTAGGGCAGAATTGCATCTAACTGCATACAGAGGAGTGGCTAGAGTAAAACGAAAGTCTATTGTATCAAAAGAGACATCATTCATTTATACGCTCAGAAAATAATGACAACTTCTCTATAGTGTGCCAGATTATGGGAATGTAATTTAAAATAAAGCTGTAATCTGGAAGAATGGCACAGTTAAATGGAAGGTAACTGAAACTAAGATGAATCAAATTCTCACATGACCCAAAAGGAAAACAACACATGCAGGATCCCAAATGAGTTCCATCCTGTATCTCACATTTGTTTCTAAATTCTGTTTGCCCCACATTTGTAAACACACACACACACACACACACACACACACACACACACACACACACACACACACATTCACACAGAGACATACATGGCCATAAGTATACCATAAATTCTAATAATAGAATATGCTGTTACAATATAAATTCCAATTGGAACTCTTTTCTTACTATAACAGCAGAATGAAGAGCTTATATCAAATTCAGATTTTAAAAAATACCACAAAACAGGAGCTAATTGCTAGAGTTTTAAAAATTGGAGAATATATTGTAGAGGTGATGACTTTAAAAGGCAAGAGTTATTTTTCAAGACACACGAACTTAAGAAACAAAATATATTCTGTTTTTATTTTCTCATTTATACCATGTAGTTTTGTGCATTAAGAAATAATTGAATCAGAGCATGACTTTTTAATTAAATAAATTGTTTCTTAAAGTATAGTCTGGAAATCCTCTGTCCACCAGGCATGTGGGTCTGTCACAGACTTGCAGACTGTGTAGGGACCAAGACAGAAGTATGAGTTTCAGTAGGCAACCTGGTTTTCCTCAACAACAATAAAATTAGCATAGCTGTACTTAAGAAGCCATGCATGGAGAAATCAATATGAAATGACACTCATTTCTCTGCTAAGATAAGAATATATATCTGTCATCCTAGCAAAGAAAGTTCAAGAGATATGACTAGGGTAAAAATGATTACAGGTCTCAATAAAGGGTTCAGAACTTTGTCTGTCTTGAGCTAAGGTGAAAGTGGTAATTCAGAGACACACATAGACACTCATGTATATTTGGGAAACCGAAGTAAGATAGTAGCAAACCATTATCATGGTCCCCATATTATCTCCTTTTTAAAACATTGAAAATCCAGTGGTGCAGCACTCAGAAGGCAGAGGCAGGTGGATCTCTAAGTTCAATGCCAGCCTGATCTACAGAGTGAGTTCCAAGACAGCCGAGGTTGAGCAGAGAAAGCCTGTCTTGAAAAACAAAACAAAATGAAATGAAATGAATCCAAACAAAATGACAATATAAAGGACATTGAAAATTCTATACCTATGCTCTCTTTGCTGAATCTAGATTTACTTATCATAAGCCATGAAAGCCATAAATAGGAACAGGAATATGCCTTATGGGTCTCTCTCTCTCTCTCTCTCTCTCTCTCTCTCTCTCTCTTTCTCTCTCTCTCTCTCTCTCTCTCTCTCTCTCTCTCTCTCTCTCTCTCTCTCTCTCTCTCTCTCTCTCTCTCTCTCTCTCTCACACACACACACACACACACACACACACCTGTACACATTTAGAAGTGAAAGAATAAGTAGTTGATACATGGTATGCAGTTAGGATTACTAAACACTATAGTTTGACCTAACAAGAACACTATTTTGGGGTTCTATTTCCCAAGAGCTCAGTTGATTAAGTCCTCATAGAGGCAAGCATATTAAAATGAGGTCACTGGAAGAGCCAGATCCAATATGACTATTGTCCCCATGGAAAGAACAGATTAAGACATTAGAAGATGTATAAAAAGGGAAAAACAATGTAAAAATGCAGGGACCAAACAGTTGTCTATCAGTCAAGAAGAGAGACATTACGATAATTTTCTCAGCGATGACACCCCAACTTCAGAATTATAGCCCCAGATATCATGCAGAACTGTGTTTTAGTTACAAAGTTTGCAGTGTTCCAGAGACAATAGCCTGGGAAGCCAGACTACCTTTTTCTCTGTTTTTCGGTTTCCCCTTGCTTTCTGCTATTCAAGTGTGTCAGGGTTAAAGTATGCACAGTGTGTAAGTGTGCAGAGTGTTAAAGTCACAGCCATCATCATCACAGCACAGTCATCTCAGCCTAAGTGAAGAATGCTACCACTCAGGAGGAGCGGAAGGGCAGAGAGGGCACAGTGGTATGATCAGTACCCTACAGCTGCTTCTTCAGTACAGAAATTTTCTTGCTTTGTCCTGCAGAAAGAAACACAGGACCATCAGGAAGGGAACCCTCTACTTACTGGCCAGTTTCCAAAACAGTGCTTCTCATGCCCAAAGTGTCCAGGTTTGTCTAGGATTGGTAAGGACTCACTATTTGCAGAAAATTCAGTCTAAGAATGAATTCAGAGTGAAAAAACAATGAGATGTTATGTTTATGTGGCCATGTTTACAAAGATATAAACACATATATTGTTTTAATTTCAGAAAATAAATATAGCACTTCATGCAAGGTTGTGAATACAGCCACGACTCTCTTTCATTTGCTGATTGAATAACAATGATAGAGCAGCATGAATCTCATCAAGTTCCTTACAGTACAGGATATATCCATTTGCTAGGATTACTATCAACTTTCAGCAAATTAGCAAACTGAGGAGTTACAAAATTCAATGTCATGTCCTGGTAAGTGGTTAAGATCTAACCCACATCTTTCTTTGTGTATTGCTTGTCTTCTATTTTCTGAGTTGTGAGAATTTTTGTGCAGCAAAATCCGAGAAATAATGAAGTATGATAAAAGAATTTGATAATTCCAAACATAGTGAAGGATTACACAGATGTAGGAGCAGGGAGTTATTACTGGTTAAGACCTTAAGAAATGGTATATCAAAAAGAAAGAAAGAAAGAAAGAAACACACAAACAAACAAGGAAACAAAGAAACAACAACAATGAAGAAATTAAATTGTTTTGAGATAAGCTACTATTTTTGGATTCATCGAGTGGGGAGGGGGATGCTTTAGGAGCTTGAAGGCATATCCAAGTCCAGAGTCATAAAAAGCTATGAAATGTGTGGAAAGGGTTGACAGACTATCTCCAGCTCTACAGCCCAAGTCTGCCAGAAAAGAAGGGGAGACCTATCTTGAGGAGATAGGGAGAGCCCTGTTGAGGCAGGAAGCATTATAAGGGGAGAAAACTTATGCTCATACTTTCTTTTAAGAAAAACCAACTTAAGAAAATATGGAGGAGGTGTTTGGGAAGTGAATCTTGTGACTATATAATGGGAGACTCATATAAGGTGATCCTTATAATGATTGAGGAAGAAGGCAATACTGGAAAGCAGGCACAGGTTCTGCGGTTGTCCTGGAAACTGAGACATCAGACGGTGGGGAATAATGGCATGTTTGAAATGTGAAAAAGTGTTTGGCTGAGAACTTTGGGTTATTTTGTGTTAGACAGGGTGGATTAGGATGATCATAAACAAGATAGGAAATGCAGTCAAAATTGTCAGTTCAGCCACAAGTGTATTCATGAATAGTAGAGGGAGAGTGGCATATAAGAAGACAGAAGCTAGCCAAGTAAAAGAGGCCAGAAGAGCAGTATTTTAAACCCTAAGCTTAATGGAACTCTTGGCATGTCTTTTCTCAGACTTCAAACTACTTTTTCCTAAAAGAAATGTTCTAAATATTCAGAGATGTGAAGATTTAGAGGAAATAGTTCTGATGTAATAAGGTTTGGGTGCCAAATTGGTTATTGATTGATTATATAACCTTTGGCATATCATTTAATCAAACATAGATGTGACATCTGAGCAATGAAGCCACGGGAGCTTTGATTCTTAGTTATTTCTTTACAGGAGAATTTTGCTCAAATCACTGAATACTTTGGAGTACTGTTCTAGGCCCATTTCAAATTTTGTTGTAGGATTAAATTTATTGTACATAATCCTAACTTTATAATACAGTCCTTTTAGGAATTGATAGTTCAGAGGCATGATATTTCTCTTTTAGCACCATGCTAAGAACAAATTGTATTCATAAGAGAGAATTTGCAATAGACTGGCAATAAGATGTATCAAGACTGGGTAGAAATCTTGCCAAACTATCATGACAGTATATTATCATAATGATCATCATTAGCAGTGTCTAGTGATAAATATGTCATTTTATGTCAATATTTATTCTTCATTTGGAATGTTTTCATAGGAAATAGCTTAACTTTTGGGCTCAATATAGAATTCTAAGAATCAACTAAAAATCACTCACTATATTGGTTCTTCAATGAGAACTGGATGGTAAAGTCCACATTCTGCCCTCTAAGTTCTAGAACTTCTCATTACAAATATTCTATGGAATGAAAAAAACTCCACTATCTGAATCATTGCTAAGTTTGTTCTAGAACTTATCATTTAATAACATGACCTATTTTTTAAAAGTTGTTTCACTACTTCACAGCCTAGAGGAATTCAACTAAAGACTTTACAAGATGAATTAATGTCCAGAAGTACAGTATGATGTCAAGCTAGTAAGTCAGAAAAAAAACTTTTATCCAGAAATTAAATGGTTATTGATTGATATGGTAGATAAAACAGTATTTCAGATTAAATGAATAAATGTTGTAGAACATAGAGTATTTCTATATGCAATGCTGTTTGCAAAGTGCTTCAAAAAAAAAAAACAAAACTAAATTCCATCTCTGAGGTTAATTACTATGTCTGAGGTCCAGAAATAATAGATTAAGTGGAAAGTTGGCTCCTAAAGTTAAAGAAGGAGAAGAAAGCAATGCATATCCAGTAGTGATTTATGTCCTACTGATGAATTTGAGGGAAGAAAGCCAAATCCCACACCACTTTTCTATGCTAAAGGTTTTAGGCTAAAGTACTGGGACAAAATTAAAAAGATGCATATTCCTTTAAGTAGGGCAGAGCAACTCCACATTTTGTCTATAATTAGAAACCACTCTATTTTTCTTAGTTAACTAAAGGTAGATTGCCTCCTCAGATGCTCTGAGAACACTCAGTCATCCCTAGTTTCTAAGAGGCTTACAGCTCTTCATGGAAATCAGTATGGAAGTTGAGTTAACTACTCCATGAAGGCAAGACAGTATCACAGCCTCCATATGAAATGCCTATATCAAGGTGCATGGCATAGTGGAATAGTCTGGAGAAGCTAAAATTAGCTGGCACTTTTTCTTGAATATATTAGTAAATAGCTAATTTTGACAAAGTACTCAAGTATATATAGTTTTTCCTTGACAAGTATTCACCTCCAGTTTTTCTTTGACAAAATATTCAACTGTAGATTTTCTCACCTATAAAACAGGCAGATGGTGTTAGATGCCTTCTAAAATTCTAGTTGTTTAAAATATAAACAATAACATGTAAACTCAGAAAAATGTAAAACTTTATACGTATGAACACATACGTATTTCTAAAAGCTTCACTTGGAAGTTTCTGCTGAACTTTCCCAGAGCCATCCTGGAGAGCATACACTTTTTCGGAATGTCACGTAAGTTTGTTTTTACATAAATCAAGTTTCCAAAAAGAAACTCCAAGAATCTCATTGTGAGGACAGCCAGGAGTACATGTTAAAAATAAAAACAAACAACACAAAAATACCTTCATAATGTCTTCTGTGAAGATCTGTCCAGGTGACTTTTTCCAGTTAATTGATGCATAAAAGGTGGTGAAGATTAATGTACATCAAAATGAAAACCAAATTGAATTTTTGACATTTTTGCAAATAAAAACCCCAAAGAATACATAGGTGCCTTTGATTCGTCACAGCTGGAAGACTCTGAATCGTGAAGGGCTCTAAGAGAGGCCATTAAATAGCGTGAGATGTTTTGTCAGTGTGGAGGGAAAGTAATTGAAGAGCCAAACTGTGGATACGAGCATTGCATTTTAAAATATTTACCAAACAGAGGCTAAATGAGTCCTTTCCCCTCACAACCAAAGCACAAAGTGTTGACTAGGTACTAAGTATAGCATATTTTTAATAATTTAAGTACTTAATTTTTATGGGATCAGACTATGATTTTTGTTCACTCCCATTTATACTTGACATTAAAAAATATTGATCATCTAAGCAATTGGATTTTTGTCTTTGTGAACAGAAAAAAATTTAAAGCTAACAACTGCTTTATGAGACAAGTTGGAGATAGCAGCGTGGTATGGAATAAGTATGGAAGGTAAAACCATAATTACTGGAGCTCATGCCTGGTGGGCCCCAGACTGGGACCTGCATAGGTCTTAGGCGCAAGGGGAAAACCTCGTACTATTATTCTACGATATGGGCATAGTATTAAACTACTGCCCACGCTCTTGTCTTTATAACTATAGATAGGACCTTTGCTGTCCCTCATCAACAAGCTTCTTTTGCAATAGGTAGTGACTAATTCAGAGTCCCACAGCTGGTCAGTGTGTAAAAAATAGGAGACTGTGGAGTGCCCAACTATAAATGGCTCATCAACATCTCACCCTTCCCTTAGGGGTTCAGTTACTGAAAACGTGGGTCAGAAAGAGCAGATGAGGAGAAGAATGGGTGGAAAGAGTGTAAGGGAGAGACAGCGTCTACCTGCAGAGAAACATTACCTGCTGGACATGGCAGGGTAGAGGCACACATGAATTCACATCATGTAGGAGTGCATTTATAAGATCTGCACAAGATCAGGCCAGCTAAAATGCCAGCACAGGCAGGGGGGTTCATGAAGTCCCACCCTTACCCAAGAAGCTATCAGTCATTGATGGCTACTCGGATAGGGAGAAAAAGGCTTTGTCAGTCATGTAGCCCCTAAAAGCTCCAGCAGGTAGGGAAAGGAAAGGTATGGGAGTGGATTTGATCAAAACATATTACATGAATGTATGAAATTTCAAAAAGCATGTTGCCAGATGTAATGGCTACTTCCTTTAAAGGCAGCCAAGGACATTTAAGAATTATTACTGTGTGAGTTTGAGATTGTGCTCTGAAACACTGTAAGTTTCAAGTCACCATGGGCTACAGAATGAGACCCTGCCTCAAAAATGTAACATTCATATTAGTAACATTAATAATATTAATTACATGAGCATAACATCTTTTGTAATAGACACAATAAAGAATATATAAAGAAAGATGAAGTATATTGTAAAATACCAGCACATCTTTGTTAGGACCACACAAATAAGACCCCAGACTACTAGTCATGTGTTGTCCCAAGGAGTTGAAAGTGATGTATAAAAGGATTTATTGCAGCACACAGGAAGTAATTTTTCCCTCAAACAGTCCATTTTATCTGAATTCACTCATGAGCATCTACAGGTAGTTTTTACTATTTTTACATATCCTTAAATGGAATGACTTTTTCCCTATGGCCATCTGAGTAGGAGATGAAGTTGACAAGGCAATGCAAGAAGTAGCATGTGTTTCATATAGCCTTGAAGTTCTTATGATGATTTCTTTCATCATTACATTCAATATGTACTTCAACAGTTGACAATGTACAACTACTGAGTGACAAAGAACAGCCTTGACATTAAAAAGTGACTTCCAGATGGAACAAGAGGATCAGTGTCTATTCTGAGGAGGAGAGCAGCATTTTCTTAATCAGCTGTATGTTTCTAAAACTTTAAATTTCTAAATGAGGTTAATAAATCTAGAGCTAAAATGAAAACACATTTGATAATCATCTTGCAAGTAAACACTGCTGTATTTCCATTAGCATTAGACCCAAGGTTGAAGCAAGTTAGAAAAGAATGCAAGAAAACAAAACATACCCCATATATGCACACAGCTCAAATATGTAAATAAGAGTATCAAGAGCAAAAAATTTAATAAAAATCCTACTATTTAGAAAATGTGCATGTAATCAAAAGCTATCCGACTGGAATTTTTTATGCATGCAAAGTTTTTTCTCAAGTTCTTGAATACTTTTATGTTGGGAATCTTCCATAAAGGAACTTCCAATAATTTCCTTCTCTTTTTCTCTGTGAATTGTATTCATTTATGTATCAGATTTTGGAAATAACATTTTGCTGAGTTACGATATCTCTATATACTCTCAACCTTCTTTCATGAAGTTGACAATTTTTGGGCAGATAGAGAATCTGTTAAAATATAAGGTTTTTCTTTAGAATACTGGTAAACATGTTAAGTTCTCACATTTGGCAGGTAGAAAACTAAACTGAAAAACAGGGAAAACCTTCAAAGTATGGTGATAGCTTAAAATGTACACAAACTGGCTTCAGGTAATTGACTGAAACTTTCCTGATCCTTAAAATTACTTTATCAACACTAAGTCAAGAAATACAGGCATCTACAGCTCCTTTTCATATGAAAAATGCTTCAGCCAACCTTGTCACTTTTGGCACCTTATAAAAAACCATGTGAGCTTCTGTATTACACCTAGAATCTCCATTCAATGGGCCAATATCAATAAAATTAACCTGATCCAGTTTTATGTACCTTTCACTATTATTCCATTTCCTTAAAACCCATTCCCACACACATTCCCCAGACTTCTGCTTGAATGAATTTTCAAACTCATTAAGCTCTTTAGTAGTTTAGCATACGTTTTCATGGACTATACATTCTATCTTCCCTGTAGGAGCCTGATTAGCCTTAAGTCTGGTTACAGGTCTACAGGATTGGGGCAGAAGTAATCTATTATTAAATAGAACTGGTATATATGTGATCAGACCAAACAGGTCCCAAGGTCACAATCAAGTTACATGAAGAATTTGCCTAAATGCCTTTTGTTGCTGTTCTTATTACAATAACATCTGCTACCAAGCATGCACCTATAACCTTATATGGGGTGCCTTCTTATCAGTTGACTAAGGAAGAGAAGACTAAGACCTGGTCTACTGAAGTTTCTGCATAATTATGCAGGTACCACCCAGAAGTGAACAGCTTCTGAAAGACCCCGAAGGGAGACCCTCACTCAAGCCTCGGGATGGCGCGTACCCAAAGACACATAAACGACCACCTTGCTGTAAACACATGAGGCAGTTTATTGGCGGGGCTCCGGGTCGACACGTGTCTCACGCAGGAGACAGAGGGGTCGACCCAGAACCTCAGGAGCTTAGGATTTATATGGACAAAGGTCGGGGGGAGCGGGAAGTTTTGACGCGGCCACACACAATTGGTTGTTTCAAACATTTGAACATCAGCAAATTGCATAGGCAGATCTGGGGTAAGGTCAGACTTAATCACACGGGAACAGTCCTTGGTCCCTGTTTTCTCGGAACCCGAGGGTAGATGTTTATCTGAGCTAACGACACATCTGGTTAAACTCAAACTTGGAACATTGTGTGCGGGCCTCAAGGGGAGATTAAGCAAACACCATAAGATCAGATGAGGGGTCTTGGCTCATTACTCACTCGACCATTTCCGGTACCTTTTTCTCTCAGGAATTTGTCCTTGTGTATTCTCCCTATCTTTTACGGCCAGCCGGTCCCTGGAACACTCAATAGGCCTTTGTCTCCTAGCTCCGCATTCTTTATGACTTATCATCTGGGGCCTTGGGCTAGCATACCTGCCGACCTGCACTCTCAACTATTTTGGCTTATGAGTTAGAAAGCTCTGCTGCCCTGGTTGCTTTAATGCTAATTAAAAAATTCTCTCTCTCACTTCATCATTACCACTCCTTTTTGGGACAACCCTTAGTGTCACCAGTGAAGGGAAATCTTTATAATGGGTAGAATTTTGGGCAGTCCACATGGTCATATATTTTGTTTGGAAGGGGAAATAGATAGATTGTGATTTTTTTTTTCCCACTAGTTCATGAACTTAGCCAATGGAATGGGTAGATGGCCAGGGACTTGGAAAGAACATTATTGGACAATTAGTGAGAAACGTCTGGGGAAAAGTATGTACATAGATGTAAAGTATGTAAAGGATGTGAAGATAGTTGTGTCTCATGTAAATGCTTACCAAAAGGTAACTTCAGCAGAGAAGTTAAGTAATCAAGCAGATATAATCATCTATTCTGAGGACAGTCAGCCTCTTTCCCCAGCAATTCCTGTCATTACCC
This sequence comes from Acomys russatus, assembly GCF_903995435.1. Classification (NCBI taxonomy): domain Eukaryota; kingdom Metazoa; phylum Chordata; class Mammalia; order Rodentia; family Muridae; genus Acomys; species Acomys russatus. Next base: position 58,013,438 of record NC_067137.1, on the reverse strand, counting down.
AGTGGGCCCATGAACAAACTCGACATGGGGGCAGAGGCAGGGATAATGCGTGGGCTCAACAACATGGACTTCCACTTACCAAGCCTGAGTGCTACTGCTGAGTGCCAGATACCCAACAGCAGAAACCAACACTGAGCCTCAGATATGGCACAATTTCCCAGGCCAGAGACCTAGTGGTAGATTGACTATGCTGGACCACTTCCTCTGTGGAAAGGGCAGCACTTTTTCCTTATTGAAGTAGATACTTAGTCTACTTATAGATTTGCTTTTCTGCACTCAATGTGTCTGCCAAAAACCACCCTTCATTGCACACAGAATGCATTACTCACTGCCATGTTATTCCAAGCAGTATTGCTTCTAATCAAGGAACTCAGTTGACAGAAGTGTGTGATGATGGGCTCACAATCAGGGAACCCACTGGTCTTACCATGTTCCTCGCTGTACTGAAATAGCTGGCCTGATAGAAGACTCAGTGCCAATTATGTCGCAGTAGCCTGAAGGGCTGGGTCAAGGTTCTCTAGAAAGTAGTATATGCTTTGAATCAGTATCCAATATATGGTATGTTTTCCCCCAAAGCCATTATCCACAGATCCAGGAACCAAGTTGTAAAAAAAAGAAATATTTCCATGAAATATAGCCCCTAATGACCCACTGGGAAAACTGGCCACTTTGGGCTTCTAATGCCCCTAAGCCAACAGGCTAAAAAAAGACTTAACAGTGTTAGGAGGGGGTGATTGATCCAGACTAGCATAGGGAAATTGGATTGCTTCTCCACACTGGAGGTATGAAAGTTTATGTCTGGAATTCAGGAGCTCCTTTAGGGTATTATTGAAAGGACTAAGTTGCTTTATAGTTAGACCCCATGTTATTGAAAATCTGCTTCCTTGGCGGCCTATGTTCTCTTAGACACAGAGAAAAACAACAAGTTTACACAAGTTGCAGCTGCCAACCAATCAGAATGCAGGTCAATAAGGTTACGACCCTTCCTTTAGATAAAAATTCCCCCTTGAGATTTAGCCTAGAGGCACTCTCCAATCAGCTTAAAGGTCAACATTCCTATGTACCTTTTAGCCAATCATGTAGCTCCAAGGCTTGGCAATCTTAGCTTGTGGTGTCCCCCATCCGCCCCTCCCCCCTCCGACCCAGAGCAGCTGGGGCTGCCATCTTCTCCATTTGCTGCAGGACTGACAGTCGGTCTGAGCTCTGAGCTTGTTAAATAACGTGACTCTGTGCAGTTAAAGTCGGATTCGATTCCTGGTGGTTGTTGGGGGTCTTGGGATCCAGGTATTATTGTCTCTTAATGCTACCATGTTCTGTGCTTAAAGTCAGTGGAAAACTACAACAACCTACCACAGGCGAGTATGACAAAGAGCACAGTTATGGGTTGTTCTTTCAGAAAGAATGCCAAGACCTATTGGATCTATCTGGGGGCAGAGGAAGTAAAATTAGTAGTAGAGGGAGATAGTTGTAAATATCAGCTAAGGTCAGGTGACCAGTTGCAGTAACAAGGACTATAACTGATATGAATATTTCTGTCATGTTTTGCTCAGAATGGGCTTGTACTTCCTCCTTGCTTTAATGTTTGTGCTTCCCTCCTCGATTTAATTATCATGTAATATAATATCAATTAGGAGAATAACAGTGGTTAGCATATTTAAGTTTTGAGATAACCAATTAAAAGTGTCCTTCAGGAGAGAATGCCACGTATTCTAAAACTTATAGTACATTCGATGTTGTACTAGTAATTGTTATATCATTGTTAGGTGTAATTATGACCTGGGTAAATATGTAACTTGTTTGTAGTTGTACCTAGGATAGATGCAATTATGTCCTGGTTGTTGTTTTTATTTGGCAATTGAGCATGACATTGAAGAAATAGTTGTGTGTCAAGTTGATACCGGATGGATTTGGGATGGTTTTTCTTGGTTGTCGACTACATTTAGATTTAAGCAAAACCGAAGCTTCTAGGTACATTGATGAGACTTTTTAATATTTTGAGGTGGAAAGACACTTTAATCCAGATCTTTTGAAATGGGAAGAGGCACCTTTAATTTGGGACACGCCTTCTACTGGAAGCTGATAAAAAGAACATGATATTTGCCTACTTGTTCTCTCTCCTTTGCTAACAACTCTATTTCTGCATTGGCCTTAGAGTCTCATTCTTCAAGATTCTGGCATATACTGTCGAGCTGAGATATCCAGGCTTGTGGACTAAACAACTACTGTATTCTTAGACTTTTTACTGGTAGACAGCTCATTTTGGACTAGCTGGACTATAGTCCATAAGCTGCTTTAATAAAACCACATATACATACATATATGAATATTTATAATTTCATAAGATTTTATATTAATTAATTAATATTAATATAATATATTTTTATATATTCGTGCCATAAGTTCTGATGCTCTAGAGAATGCTGACTGATACAGCATTAAGACAGTACTGGCAACCCTAGCAGATGTGTACAGATGGGAAGGCATGTACTGAATTAAGAGATTTTCTTTTAAGGAATAAGCTTGCTTTTGGTCATTTTTATTATACTAGCAAGTAATACACCCTCCAGAGACAGAAAGTCCTGTGGTTCTCTCTTTGACATATAAAAGTGAACCTTGAGAAAACCAGTAGATGTCAAAGAATCAAAGTTTTATCTTCCTACTTTCAGGGACCATAGTAATCCTAGCTAAGGCTTTTTGTAAATAAAATGAGATATTGTATGTAATTGGTTAGAATACCACCTGGCATATGGCAAATAGTCAATAAACATCAACTGCTATTTAGAGAACAGAAGCAATAAACCAGTTGAGTAATTTTGTGTCCTCTGTTACTTTGCTTAGTTTTAAAATTTATGTGAGTGGGTGTATATGTGTAAACAGGTGTTTAAATAGGAGCAAATTGAACATAGTGCCAGATTCCTTAAACTATGCCAACAAATAAGGAAGTACTTAAAATTCTTGTAGGGAAGTAAATTTCTTTGTTTCTAAAACACACTTTCCTAAATCTTCTAAGTAATATTTGATATTCTGGGCAAGAGTAAATTTCAGATATGGGGCACCAGAGTTCATGTGAAAGTCAGACCCCACTCTCCACTCAATTGTGGAGAATGTCCTGTCCCTTGGCTAGATCTGGGTAGGGGTTCAAAGTTTACTGAATGTATAGTCCTTGGATGGTGCCATAGTGTGAGCAGGACCCCTGTGCCCAGATCTGCCCATCATAATGTTCTTCTTGTGGGTTTCTAAAGCCCTCTGGATCCTTCTATTTCCCCATTCTCCCACGCTTCTCTCACCTAGAGTCCCAATAAGATGTCCTCCCCTCTGTCCCTCTTATGTCCCCTGGATGGGGAGGCCTGGTAGCACTCAGAGGAAGGATAGCAGGCTACCAAGAAGAGACTTGATACTCTATGAGCATAAACAGGGGGAGGAGGTTCCCCTCAGTCACAGTCATAGGGAAGGGGAGTAAGGGGAAATGGGAAGGAGGGAGGAATGGGAGGATACAAGGTATGGGATAACAATTGAGATGTAATATGAATAAATTAATAAAATATGTATAAAAAAAGAAAATGTAATCAAAGATGACAGTTTCAGGGGAAAAAAAAAAGAGTGAATTTCAGATGGTACCAAGAGAGAAAAGGGAGGAAGACAGCCTCTATGAGATGCAGGGGCGGGGGTTAGTTTTGTTTGAATGACAAGGGCAGAGCTTGAGTAAAAGTATAAGTAGTTATTTCCAAGATGGTCCAGCTACCATGGAAACTGAAACCGGATAGTAAGGGAAAAAAATTGCCTGCCATGCCCTTAGGAAATTTCCTTGTGAGGCTGAAGCTCTCTGGGATTATCATGTTGTATCGCCCATAGCAAGAAGTTTATCTACATTTGACTCCCTCCTGTTTCAGTTTGTTCACATCATGAATAGGCACCGCCATAACATCCCACTACGAGCAGTCAAAGCAAGTTTGAAGTATTTTATGGTACATGCTTAAGAGAAGATGCTCTCCATTCTGTGTAATTTGAAGTAGACACCCACCGAAATTGTCTGTAGTTACCAGGAATGGGTCACAGATAAGGCTGAAAGAGTGTAAGTTTGTAGACAGGAGTTTGCTTCTTGCGTTATTCTTGACTCTGATAATGACCAGGTCTTAACTAAGGCTTCAAACTTCAATTGAGTAGGCAGGATTTGTGAAGCAAGTTACAATTCTCTGCCCTTTATAATGCAGTGACGACAAACCATTAGCTGATAGGTTCCATCTCTTATCTCTCTCACATATTTTAAATTGTTTCAAGTTAAGTAGTGTCCCAACTAATCTGGCTGCTTGCCTGTCATATTAAGCGGAGTCAAAGTCTTTACTAGTTTTGTTGTTATTACATTTACCATTAGCTCTGGGCATAAAAATGTTAAGAAATATTCCATTTAAAGCTCTGTTTTCTTCCTCAGGGTCTTTCCTCAGGAGGTCCTTTCATTGCCTGCTGGTCCTCTGTCAAAAGGCATATCTTTATGTTCAAAATAAATCCTATACCTAATAGAAAAAAGTAACTATGACTTAAGATTTAAAGGGAAGCCTGCTGCTATTGGCCACATGCGAAGCTCACAAGTGCATGGAAGTTAATATTTTTTTAGATAATCTCTAGCCAAAAGAAAGATAATGGAAAAACAAGTCAGTTTGTCATCCTGCCATTTCCCAAAGAGGCACTTCTGAGAATAGGAGATTCCAGGTATAGTTAGTGAAAGCCTGAAAAAGAAAATATGTAAACCGTAGCACCAGAAATATCAAGGAGAGGAACTTCATCTATTTCTAACACTCATCTCTCAGTGCAAATACTGTCGCATTTTAAGGGGCAGAATACAAAATTAGCACTTTTACTGTGTGGGATTTGTTTCCAAGCATGTAGAAAATATTAAATGGCTAACTTCCATCTTTTTTGGCCTACAGCTTCTGAAGGATGCATATGTTAATACAGAACCAGAGGAACCCATGCACACTCACCCACTGTTGTGCATTAGATTCTTTATCTATAGACAATATTGTGGAACAAAACCCATGGTATTTATCAAAACATGGTGTCAATACTTAGAATGTGGTGTCAGTAGAGTAACTGGCTAGGGAAAATTAAAGCATGTCTGGAGATCTGGGCGCAATGGTACATGACTGTAGTCCCAGCACTCAGGGAGGAAGAGGCAGGCAGATCTCTGTGAGTTTGAGATCAGTCTACTCTACAAGGCAAATCCAGGACATCCAAGGCTACACAGAAAAAAAGCATTTCTGGAGTGGGTACCAATTCCTGTACAAACTTCTCCTGTGCATTTCAGGGTATAAGGTTTTGTATCAACTTAACATAGCCTAGAGTTATCTGGAAAGAAGAAACCTCAATTGAAAATATGCCTCTATCAGCCCATAGGCAAGACTTTGAGGAATTTTATTGATTAATGATTGGTGTAGGAGGCTCCATCTTAAGGAGGGCAGTGTCACCCCAGCCTAGATGGCCATAGTAGTATAAGAAAGGGGACTGAGCAATCCATGAAAGTTAAAACAGTAAACACCATTCCTCCATGGCCTCTTATCCAGTTTCTGCCTCTAGCTTCCTTCCTTGAGTTCCTGCTCTGATTCCCTCAGTAATAGTCTGTAATCTAGAAGTTGTAAGATGAAAAAAACACTTTCCTCTTCAAGTCTCTCTTGGTTACCATGCTATTTAACACAGTAACAGGAAGCCAAACTAACATGATCATATCAGTCTTTAATCTTTGTCTAATGTCTTCAGGAAAATTCAATATACAGAAATCAAAACCAGTCTCTGATGTTGCCAGACTAGAGCTGTAGAAGCATAGTACTGAGGCCAATCTTAGGGAAAAAGAGTTCATATTTGTGAAAGCATTAATAACTCATGCTTAGCCATCCCAACTTTCATTTCATGCCTCTGAAATTTTGGGTTGGGGGAGGTAGGTCACTGACTATATACATAAAAATATGCATAGGGTATCATTAAGGATGGTTCATTCCCCTTTGAAACTGGTTCTGAGTAAAATCTGTCCAGCTACAGAAAATGAAGACTTTTGTAGATTCTTCCTTGATAGTGGAAAATAATGGTTTTTTCTTAACTTTTCCAAAGCTGTAAACAACAACAACCAGTAAACATTATAGTTCTTAAAATTACGTCTACCATCATTGACATCCATGGGCTAAATCAACATTTACACTTCTCCTGATAGTATCCAATCCTAACCTACCAGTAGTTACTCTGATGCTCCTTCATCACCATGAATCATCATCATTTCATGCCACACTGCCCCTGAGGTGCCTGCTAAGATCTAGATAAGAAGTAACCCTACATATAGTTTGCATAACAAGCACAAAACAGAAAAAGTGACCATGCACAAGTATTATTTAGCATATAATAACAGTGAGAAAATAGTAACAGTAAACAGGTGAGGATAAAGCCAATTCCTCATGATTTTAGTCATTATTGTGTTACAACAGCGCTTAGATAACTCCAGAATATTTTCAGGGACATTTGGATTATTCCACTATAAAACTGATAGAGAGGCATTCTTCAGTGAAGGTAAGAACTTAAGAGGAAGAGGAAAATAAGAGAATATGTCTGTGCCTGTTTCATGAAGTTCAGAGATATATGAAAGGGATACTTTTAGAAGTTATTAGATTACTTAAATTGACATCTAATGTCTATATAAAAAACCATAATTTTATTTGAATAAAATTGATGCTCCATATGACCATTCCAAGAAAGCCGAGCACTACTAACCCAGCTTCTAAAAGTAGCCCTTTGAGTTAAATCCCTGTATGACTATCCTCTTTCCTTATTTCTGACACTACAGAGATTTTGCCTTTTTGGAACTTCATTCAAATGCAATCAGAACAGATCTTTGGGTTCTGCTCTTTGGCTTCTGCTTTCATTCACCCCATGATTTCATTATGAAAGTCTCCTAACTTTGAAATTTTGGTGGTGAAATCCAAGCCAAGCTTTTCACATGTGCAATTTTATTTCTCATTACTGAGCTGGAGATTCTTCTGTCTTCTTTGTAGCTGTGAGGACCTAGATGTGCTGTGTTAGTCTTCATCTATTTAGCACTTTGTATACTGTCCAAAAAGAGAATGATTTCTATTTTAAACTACTACAAGAATCTAGCACAGAGCCTGTCTTTCACTGATACAAAATAAGTGTGCATTAGTTTTTTATTATGAGCTTATTATAATTTGTTCTTAGGCCACAAATGGTGATAATGACATATCAATGCACAAACACACTTTTATGCATAAACTATACAAGTTTTTGTTTTAATTTCTCTTTACTTTCTATCATTAGAAAATGTTTTAAAGTTTTTAGCCAGTACTATCAAGATGATACTAAATAGTAGCAAGAGGCAATGGTGATAAGTCTAGGAAAGAAGTAGTTAGTTCTTCAAATATTAAGGCAGATTGATTCAAAATAAAAATTCCAAAAGACACAAATTTCCACTTTCAACTCTCCCTCTCAACACACACATCTTTTTTGTTGTTATTGGGTTGGTAAGTTGTTTTGCAGAACTTTAAATTGCAATAGAGTTATAGATCTACAGATGTTATGTTTGTTTTTAAAGACATATCAAACTTTACAAATTTAAGGAATATTTTCTTATTGAGTATTTCTAGTATTGTGGTAAAACACCATGATGAAACTCAACTTGGAGGAAGAAATGTGTTATTTCAGCTTCTCAGTTTTAGTCCCTCACTAAGGAAATTTAGGACAACAACTCACAGTAGAAACCTGGAGACAGGAACTGATACAGAAACCAAGACTTACTGGTTTGCCACTCCTGGCTTGCTCAGCCTGTTTTGTTTTGTTTTTTGTTTTGTTTGTTTTTTTTTTTCCCCAAGATTTATTTATTTATTATGTATACAGAGTTCTGCCTGCATGTACACCCATAGGCCAGAGGAGGGCACCAGATCTCATTAGAGATGGCTATGAACCACCATGTGGTTGCTGGGAATTGGGCTCAGGACCTTTGGAAGAGCAGCCCGTGCTCTTAACCTCTGAGCCATATCTCGATCCCTCAGCCTGATTTTTTTTTTCCACATAGGACCACTTCCCTGAAGGCATCACCAATTCTATGGAATGGGCTCTTCCACATCAATCATTGGTCAAGATAACACCTCACAGACTTGATGATAGGCCAAGCTTAATTTTCCTCAATTAAGAATCCTTTTCTTCTCAGATATTTCTATGTTTATGTCAAGTTGACAAGAAAAGCACAAACATAAAACTGATCAAAAGTTTACAACAAATTATGAAATTAATAATTAAAATTATACTTCATGAATTTCATTGTGTCTTTGCAAAAACTATTAATTATGCTTCAAGATAATTGGGACATTGTTTTTAAGTTGTTTCGTTCTTATATTTCCATGACAAAAAACATAGTCCTGAACCACACATCATTAAATCCCGTGTCTTCCTTCTTGTGACCATGTTTCATAAAGCATTGGTTGAAGTGTATGGAGGTACAACTTACTGTGTGATTATGACACAGCATGTTATTAGTCACATAGATACAGCTTCCCAGCATTCACCTTATATCCAAGACTCGTTCACATGGTTTATATGTTACTTGTTAAAACTAAGAACAAGTTAGCTGAAATATCAACACATTTCATTATCATATGGCCTGTGATGTGAAGATTTTATACTGCTCTTTATGTAATTAAGAAAATGGAGTAGGATACTTTGAATGAGACGAGCCCATAGGCTCTCACATTTGAACGTTCAGTCCCAGTTGGTGGAACTATTTTGGGAAGAATTAGGAGGGGTGCCTTATTTGAGGAGGTATATTATGGGGGTGAACTTTGAGGTTCCAAAAGCCTATGCCAGGTCCACACGTTCTTTCTTCCTCCCACTTGTGAATTAGATATAAATTCTTAGCTTCTGCTCTAGCACCATGCCTGCCTGCCAGCTGCCATGTTCTCCTTCGTGATGTTCATGGGCTACCCCTCTAAGACTAATCTTTTACGCAAGCTCCCAATCAAATGCCTTTTATTTTTGAAGTTGCCTTAGTTATGGTGTCTCTTCCTACTAACTAAGCCATGACTATCTTGGAATTAAGGAAAAAGACATGTCAGGAGGAGACTATGAGTCAACATCTTATTGCCCCTATTTTTAATTTCTATGCTACACTGATGTTGATTATAGTGCAAAGAGAAATCTTTGGTGTTGGTGCTTAGTTTTTAAAGAATTTCACTTATATGCTTCAAGAAGGTTTATTTTGGGATTTGAAGCACAGATTTGAATTCTGTACTTCCCTCTCGCTATCCCTTCCATCATCTCCCATCTGTCTGTTTCATGAGTCTTGACTTGTGGCTGCATGAATTCTGTCTTGAACTGTGTCCATGTCTACGTCTGTGTCTCTGTCCATGTCTGTGACTGTGTCTATGTGTCTTTGTCCTTAATCAAGGGATTTTGGTCTGTATTTCTTGAACATCACAGAAAACATCACATGAGGAATGAATGAGAAGTAGTTTACAGAAATCTTTAGCCTACTTTTACAAGTGATAAAATTAATAACTCAAGCTAACTATAATTGACTCAGATAATAAACAACAAATGTCATCAAGCAGTATCTGCATCGTGCTTTCAATATTTTTGGAAGATACTTGTTTTATAAAGTTACCTTTCAACCTATTCAGTACTCTCAGTAAATGACTATCTATCACACATAAATATATGAATGTAATGCTCTCTGGTCAGAGGCATGGAGAAGTATATATTTTAAGATACAGTTATGTATTTACTTAGGTTGAAAAAGCTGATTACATGAGAAATCCAAGGCAAGTAGCATTGGTTGTTGCATTGTTCTGTTAAGGGCAGAGTAAGCAAACAGGCTGTGTATACACTAGGCCAGCAGTATGAAGTGTTAGATTATTTCAGCTATATTACTAACTCTAGCTGTGAGGTTCAGGAAGGAAGTAGCCCAGGTAGGAAGAAGTCTCAGGCATATGTAATATTGCATACTTGCTACAACAGCAAGAATACTACAAGAAATGAAGACAAATATTAAAACATTAAAAATTAATATGTGTATTAATTTTTAAATTGAGATTAAGCAACTATAATATTCTCAAGCAATTAGAGTGAGAATGGAACAGAATTAATAAGACTAAGTGACCAATTCTAGGATGATCATACAATGAACAAAATGTCAAGCAATAGATGCATGAAATTCCAGTCAAGCAAAGGATTCCCATCACCATAGTGCTTATCAACACATCTCAACTGTAATTCTATCCCTGTGTCTCTCTTATTAGCTCTTATTCATTTTTGTTTTAGAAAAAATAGTAAGAAATTAAATTTCTTAATCAATTCAATTTGTCGTTAGCATATATAGAGTCTTCTTGGAGTCCAACAAATCAGTATATAATACCTTTATTCACTAATATTTTATAATTAATATTTAGTAATAAATAATATTTAATAATTAATTGGAGTAAGGAGCTGTCACAGGAAAAATAATAACCTGCTTTCAAAATTCTATGTGTAAGTCTTAAATTAACATTTTTAGGTAATAAACACAAATTGGACAGATAATGACATACCCCAAGGCACATGTAGAATAAGGTTACAAACATTAATGAATGTGTAATTCATTCAGGATTCGAATCCTCAGATTCAAGTCTGTATCTGTATGTGATTTCCAATTCTGTGATTGATCCGATGCACGGGAAAAATGTATTGACACATTTCCTGAGGCCTTTTACTTTTACAATTTGCATAAATTTCACAAGATCTATAAATGTTTCACAGCAAGTTTATGAGTGGAGATTTTAAAATTATAATATTATAATTTTTTCGTGCCAAATACAACATATTGCACATGTAGCAACATTTGCTCTCATATCTGAGGAAAGTATTTTAAACATAGTTACATGTATTAGAGAATTATTATACTTATCCATTAATTTATGAATGTTAGCAAGTTCTCTGCCACTTGGCTACATCCCACCCACAGAAGAAAGTCTCCCCTGACTGAGAAGTTAAGCTAGGCCATGATAAGGAGAACACCAAACCTTGGCCACTAGACCACTAGGGAGTCAATCACTGTGAAGAAAAAATGGTTCAAATTAATTTTAGCATCTTTTTGACATCCTACAAGTAGGGCTTCTTAAACAATTCCTATTTATGACATATTTTATAAAGAATTTTTGTGTATAAAGATAGAAAAATAAGAATACAAAGCAAATTTTGCTAATAAGGAGTCATAAAATTGTCTTAAAACAATTGCTTGATATAAATCGCTTTGTCATTAATAAAAGATGAAAGAATATTTGAATTCTAATTACATATGTAGTCTTGGCTGAATGTTTGAGTCTGTGGTGCACAAATTTTTTAAAGTAGTTTTCTGAATTGGTCAACATTTTAATTTTATTATCATCAATGATGATTATATAAATATATCAGGGCACATGGAGTGTCATTTCTAAAGTCTATGGACATTATTTTCTAATCCTGATCTGCAATGAATTTAACATTTTAAGTTAAAATTCACATCAACAATACAAATGGGAATTGTGAAATTCAGATATTATAACAAAATAAAATACAAAAATATATTAACTTGATTCATGTTGAAGAATGGTAGTGAGAACATAATAAACATCCTTCTTTTCATAATTAAACTTTTATGTTTCCAAAAAATAGAAAAACACTGTAACACATAACTTTGACTTTCAAGTGTTAGGCAAGGCGTTCTTAGGAACGTCTGTTGGCATGTTGCCACAAAACAGTTTGTATGCATAGTGAAAACCATGCCCACTACAGGTCCAGAACCAAGGCTATAGTGATGTCATCTGCTGCAACTTGGATGAGTGTTGGGCCCAATGTACTGGATTCTAATTAATTCTGACAATTGCACCTTTTTCTCTTACTAAATATTTTGTGGTATCTCTCATTACTGCATTCGTTGCTTTTCCTGTTTCTAGGATCACACGACCAGAAGCAATTTCAGGGAGGAGGGGTTGATTTTGCTTTATATTCCAGGACACAGTGCATCATGTCAGTGAAAGTCATGGAAAGTGGTAGCTTGAGACAGCTGATCATGTTAAACTTCCAATTAAGAGGTAGCAATAATTTCCTTCTTAAAAAAAAAAAAAAAAAAAGTCCAGCATCAAACACAGTAAGGAATGGTGCCATGCACCTCACGTTGCTCATCTTGCCTCGATTAGCCTAATCTAGACAGTCCATCACAAGCATGACCATTGCCTGGTCTCCTAGGTGGTTATTGTCCAAATTGACAATATTAACTCTCACACTCACAGTTACACAACTCCCCCATGGGCTCATAATCACATTAAAAGAAAAGCTCTCCATGGCACTAGGAGGTCACAGAAAATAGAATAGAATGGCATGGTTATTAGTGAGATTCTTATGAGTTTTGTTGGGCAAAAGCAATATATAGAAACACACACAATACAAATGGCATAGCACAATACTATGCTATTTAAGTGCTTTTGGAGTACATTTTTATAGATATGAAATAGTTACACTTGGTTTGATTTCTTAAATAGAAGATTGAAGTGTTGTTATATTCATAACTACAGTGAATTTGGATTGAAAAGTGACTAATGGAGCAATTACCCACCCACCCACCCACCCACCCACACACACACAAGGAACATCTTTGAGTCTAAAAACAAAAACAAAGATAAAATGAAATAGCAAGTAAAATTAAGAATGTTAAAAGACACACATGAACTCAAAGATATTTTTATTCAACAAGTTGTGTATGTATGTATGTTTGTATGTGTGTATATTTGTATGTGTGTATGTTTGTATGTGTGTATGTGTGAATAGTAGTAGTAGTAGCAGCAGCAGCAGCAGCAGCAGCAGTAGGTTCTTCCTACAAAAAAATTTACAATTTCATGGAACTTGTTGCCTAACAAGAATAAATAGAGTCAAATTTGGTAAATATAACAGAAGTTGGCAATATATTTTTAGGAGATGAGAAAAATCTATGAAAAAAAAAAAACAGAACGGTTATTGGTGATTATGGGAATAGAGTGAGTTTTAAGTTTTAAAAGGTTAAACAAAGATATCCTTATTAATACAGTGGGATAAAATCCAGACTTGTATCATTAAGATGCAATGCAATGCCTATAATGTCGAGAGATGCACACAGGCTTGCCGCCTCATAGTAGGAATAGCAAGAAGCCCATTAACTGTGGAGTGGAGTGTGCCAGAAAACTCTTGAATGAGATGAAAATCAGCTTCCTGTTGCTGAATGAAATACAATTACCCACTTTAAAAGCAGGAAGAATTTGCCCTCGTGGCTTTTCAGTATTATTCCGTGACGTATTTTGGTTTGGGGCTTTATGTGAGGCTGATGGGGTGGAGGTGGAGCACATGGTAGAGCAAGAATTTCTCATTTGATAGGTGACAGGAAGCACAAAAGTCAGAGATGGGTAACCAATATCCTGTTAACCTCCTCACAGGGGAATCCTAATGACCTACTTCATCTACTAGATCCCATCTGGAGATTGGATCAGTAGTACTACTGATTGGTGGCCAAGACACTTGCAAACAGCTGTTAGAAAGAATATTAGATCCAAACTACCACAGTGGATTATGGTGAACCAATAATGGCAGAAATGTTAAAAAAAAAAAAAAAAAAAAAAAAAAACCTGTGTGTGTGTTTGTGTTTGTGTATCTGTGTGTGTGTTTGTGTTTGTGTATCTGTGTGTGTGTGTTTGTGCGCGTGTGTGTGTTTCACATCATGCACCCCAAACCCACTTATCTCCCTCTCCCTTCATACTTGCCCTCCACCCTTGCAACCTGCCCCAAAAAGAAAAAAAATGTCTCATTGTGGAAGCTATAATGTGTTACAGTATGTCACAGAGTATACGCTTATGTCCACATTTCTTTGCATGCAAATGTTCATTGCAGTGAGTTGTTGGATTGGTTTGAGGCCTCTGGCTTCTGCCACTCTATCAGTACTAAAACCTGACTGGGACTCCTCTCAGATATCTTTTGTTGTTGCCTTGTATCATGGAGATCCTGCAGCTTTGCATCTGTAGGATCGGCCCTTGTATGCACTCTAACAGTTCATAAATGGGATAAATGTTGGCGTCAGAGAACATAAAGCCCTGGATCTGTAACTAAGTGGTATCTGAGATGCTCAGCCTATTAAATCTCCTGCTCTCATGCCGTCATGGTCAGCTCACCAGTAACCCCTGCAATCAGAGCCAGCTTTACCCTTCAGCCCAGGTTAGGTGCACGGCCGGATATCCTGAGTGTTGCTGCTGGTGAAGGCTATGTCCATGTCTTCTACTCTCATGGGCCAGCTCTTCTGCCTGCTATAGGTCCACAGGTGGCAAGGGATAAGGAAGGGAGGAGGGCATCTCTCCCTCATATGTACCACCATACAGCAGGCAGGAGACATGGCTGACTCTATGGTACTTATGCTCTTGACCTGGCTCACCTGCAACCATCGCCCCCCACGCTGCCACACACAAACAAAGAGAAGCTCTATCGTCCTGTCCAGGCAAGATATAGGACCACCTTTCACAAGTGCGTCAGTAGGTTAGGGTCAAAATAGCTCTCCTGCTCTGATGCCTTGGGGCTAGCTCTCCTGCCTGCCGTGGGTGTCAATGTGTGTGTGTGTGGCGGGGGGGTTGCATCTCTCCCTCGCCCATGCGACCTCATGGCAGACAAATAGGGGACAAGCTCTCCTATGATGGTGCACTTGTGATGGCTCACCTATTTACTTGCCACCAGAGTCAGCTCTATGGTGCTGCTCAGGATAGGTGCACGGCCTGTTCTGAGTTCTTCAGCTGGTGAGGGGCAGAAACAGTTCTGCTCTCATGAACTCAGAATGCCAGATTTCCCATCTGATGCACGTGGTGAGGGGAGAGGGGGAGGAAGGTGTCTCTCCCTTGCCCATGCCACTGCATGAGAGATAAGTGGCAGAGCCCCCTCTCTCACACTCATATCCTTGGGTGCTCACCCTCAGTGTTCAGGGTTTGCTCTCAGAAGTACTATAGCTGCCTAGCGGTGGGGTCAGCTCTCCTGTTCTAAGGCCCCCAGGGCCAGCTTTCCCAAGATGCTCAAGTGAGGGGTGTGGTCAGTTCTGCACAACCCTTAGGCGTCAGTATGTCCCCAGGTAGCAGCAAACACCAAGGATGTCTGCCTGGCCTTTGGTGGTAAGAGACCACCACTGTAGCTGGGCCATGGACCCAGACATGGCAGCAAAATATACTTGTATCAGGCTGTTCCTTACTACCCTCTAGTCTCCAGTTCTGCCTCCCTTCACCATGCCCACATCCTTCTGTTTCTCTTTCTCTTCCATTTCTCGACTACTTACCCACTGTTCTCACTGAAGCCCGGGTCTCTGAGTGTCTGGGATCATCTCAGGAGTGGTCTCAGGAGTGTCATTCCCCACTTGTGCATTATGGCACCAGGTTGTGGTCATCTTGGGCATGGTCTGCCTCCTCCCACCCACAGGACTGCTCAGTGCTGGACTGGTGGTAATCTCAGGCTAGCTCTCTTTCCGGACATCACCATGCCATTCTCGTGTTCATCTAGGTCTTGCTTGTTCTAGTTTCTGGCTTGTTTCCTGCCCTGGAAGCCCATCTAGGCCTGTACAGGACTGGCCTGGTGGTATTCTCAGGATAGCTCCCTGTTTGGGGACCCTGGCACAGGACTGGTGTTCCTCTCTGGCTCATATCTTTCAGGGAATATTAGGCTACTTATCATTCCGATGTTCACAGGTCAGAACACTAAGAGTAGACACAACCTCTCCTCAACCACCTACTGATTCATCTGTGACATAGCAGCCACATTTGCAGCATCTGTAGAGGCAATGGAATACTACATTATTAAGAAACTTGTTGAATGGAATCTTTCTGTCACTTGAGGAAGAAAGTTTTGTAGACTACCACTGAGAATGAAGTCATGGAACCAGCACAAGTTGATCTCAGAGGTAAGGAACAATCAGAAGGAGCACACAGCTCCTAGCAAGGACTCCAGTGGAGTGAATGTCATTGAACTCCAAAAACCAAGGACACTGCTCTATTCCACTCAATTTTTCCTCAATGGGCTCAGTTCAGGGACAGTTTAAGACAATAAATGCCACTGGAACAAAGAATGGAAAGTCACTAGCAACCATATTTTAGAAGTTAGTTGGCAGTGCACAAAGAGTTAAATACTGTACTATGCTCTGAGATAACAAACAGCACGGCCATAAACACTTAGAAATAAAAATGTGCCAATGCTGAGTTCATTAAAGATCTCGAAAGAAGAACTTCTCTTAGAATATTAGGCACAAAGGATAGATTACATTGAATATAAAAGTGAAGTTGGAAATAACAAGGAATGGTGGATATGAAAAAACATGAATACAGAATGCAAAACAGTAAGAATTTTAAATACTTGTATAATAGGCTTATTAAGCAGTTAGATTGACATATAAATGCAGTGCTAATGATAAAATACTTTCCTTCTGGCTACTGATATCTTTGTAATATAAAAGACAGTTACATCATTTTGCCTATTTTATCCTAGTAGATGTTGAGACTGTGTGAGTTGCCAAGGCTTCAATTTGAGAATGCCTCCACAAGACACAAAGGGAAGCTAAGAACTGTGGCCACAGGTTTGTGTCTTTGTCTCACAGACTTTACCTTTTGCTTTACTGTGGATACAAGAGTAAATCAATGTAAGTATAATTGAATTGCACATTTTTTGTCAATTCTTGAATCAAAAAGTGTATTATACATGCAGTTCAACTTCTTATAAGCATTACTAAACTGTTTTTGATAACAGAGTCAAGGTGATATGAACTTTGTTAGGTCAGCAGAAGCAGAAATTTAAAGGATAAGAATTTAGAGATAACCAACATAACATAGTAAATTATGTATACAGAAGATACAAAGACAACATTTCTCTTACTTCCTTACATAGAGCAAATAAAAATTGTAATTTCATACAGAAAAACTAGAATTTTTAAAAAGTGTTATGAGATATACTAGAAAAAGGTTCTAAGAATTTAGGGGTTTTAATGCTAAAACTTGGTTGTGTTCAGTGATTAATTTGAGAAGCTAAGAGATGCAGTCTTTAACATTACCCAATGAAGAGCTTTCACATCGCTATGGCATCAGAAAGGACACTCATATGGCCCACTGAGTTGGGTGGTAGGAAATAGATATAGAGAAGAGCAGTGCAAATCTTGAAGCTGTACTGTCCTAGGAATATGAATAATACTTTGCATGTAAACCTTTACTATTTTTCAACAAGTGATTTTTGATTCTACATATTATTAGTTTCACTTTAAACCTTGAGTTCATTGCAAATGTGACAAATTTCATCTTTTTCGCTTCATGTAGTCTCATATTAAATGATATCAAAGGAACATGACAGAGAACACACTTTGTTATATATGCTGTAGCATATTGAAGATGCTAAAGGTAAGAGTATTAGAAGGTGCAGATATAAATGAAACAGATTTTCTAGAAATGTACATCTAGTCATGGTAATGTAAATAAATCAGTCAGTCTAACACAGGAAGTCTGACCATCCCTGCCACACATCCTTTCCAACCCACCGAATCAAGCCTGGGTGCCACATTCAGTGCCCTGATCCACTTTGGCCACCACTACAACTACCTTGTAGGATTCACCAGCACATGCCCTGCCCAACCCACAACCCACAGGTCCACTGTATGCTACATTCAGCCTATTGACTCAGCCAGATGTATTCTCATGCTCCACCGACTGGGATGTTTATACTTCATACCATCCCAGTCCCTCTGTCCAGCTGACTTCATTCCACCTCAGGCATTTTTATTCTCTATGTTCAACCAACCCACCATTTTCTCTTATATTTCAACATGCTCTGGTTATACTAGACATGTACCTAACAAAAAAGTCTACATGCTCAGATCTTATCACAAAAATGCAAACAATATGAGAAGAAAAATCAGTATGTCCTCTTGAAAATCACCAGTCCTGTAGAAATCTTTACAATGTATATAACCAGGACACAGAACATAAAAGAAAAATAATAAATTTGATAAAATATTCAAGGAATTTATAGACGATATGAAGAAACCACACAGGTAAATTAAGGAGAATAAGTGCCTAAGTGACATATAAGAAAACATAAGCATAAGGCTGATGAAAAAAGCAGACAATACAAGACTTGTAGGGAGATAGAAACATTGAAAAAAACTATAGTTGAAGTAAAAATAGAATTGAAAAACCCAATAATTAAACTAGAAAAGTCAAAGGAATGCCTTGCAAGTGTTGCAAACAGAAGAAAGAATATAAGGACTTGAAAATAAAATAGAAGATCTTGAACAAAAATCAAGGAACAGAAAATTATGAAAACACAGAAATAAAACATTTGAGAAATGTGGGACACCATGAAAATAAAAATTTAAAATATAGGCAAGATTAGGTAGAAGAATCCCAAGTATGACATAAACCAGATCTCCTACAAGATAATAGAAGAAAACTTGCTTAAATTAGGAAGAAATACCCACACAGACAAGAAGCACAAAGAATACCAACAAGACACCACATCAGAATAACAATTCCTTATGGTATATCATAATTAAAACTTTAAGTATATAGAACAAAGAAAGTGTACTGGAAGCTGCAAGAAAAATAACCAGAACAAAAACAGATAACACATAACTCATGAAATTAACAGTTAGTTTCTCAGTGGAAAAATTGAAAGCCAGAAGGGCTTAGAGTAATGCATTCCAAATCCTAAAAGACCATCATAGCCAATATAGACTAATATATCAACCAAAACTATCTGTCATGGTTGAAGAAAAAAGAAAACATGTTCCACTATATGAACAGCCTAAAAACCAAACTTAAATAAAACACACAAAGTAATATTTTGAGCTGAAGAGTAGAATGAGGGTAGCCAAGCAACTACAGAAGGAAATAAGAGTCCATAATTACTAAAATACAAAGTACCACTGAGGCCACACACAGCACCAAAAATAAACAGTATTATGACTGAAATTAACACATACACTTCCATAATAACTTTAAATATTAATGGGCTAAATTGTTAAACCAAAAGATGCAGACTAAATTAATCAAGAAACCTGTCTGTCTGTTCTCTTCAAAAGACCACATCTTGGTTTCAAGATAGGTACCACTATCCTTAGACTAAAAGGATGGAAAAATTATTCCAATCAAATAACACTATGAAGCAATCAAGCATTGCTATTCTAACATAGGAAAAACAGAGTTCAAAGTAAAACTACTAAGAAAAGATTAAAAAGGACATGTCATTCTAATCAAGGAAACAGTTAACCTAGAACACATTACTGTCTTCACACAAATGCATCAAACCCTGGTGCACCCTAGTTCTTTAAAAATCTATTGCTAGATTTAAACACGCAGATTAACATCAACTAGTTAACAGTAGAAAATATCAATACAACATTTTCTCCAAAAGACAGGTCATCTTGACAAAAATAAAGAAATAAATAAACAATGAGACATCAGGATCAAATTACTTCATACATTAAATAGACAACAAATATCTACAGAACAGTAGATAAAATAAAATAAAAAAAAAACCCAAAATATCTACAAACAACAAAGAATACATATTCTACTCCATAGTACATGGAATCTTGTAAAAGGAACTTTCATTCTCCTTTTGTAGTTGTCAGCTAACCTAGACCTAATGCAGGAAGCTTCTATTTCCCATACAATCTATCCTAGGCCTAGAATGTTTTCAGCCTCTTAGACTTACTGCTTAATGAGCTCAGCCTTTCTATTTCTTTCTGAGCTCTGGGTTGGCTGGTTCAACTCAGCTGTTATGGCTTGGACTCTTCTCCCCACTGACTTATTTAATCTTGCTTCTTTCTCAGTCCAGAATTGTTCTGGTTGGCCTAAAACTAACTCAGCAATCTGTTCTAATATTCTGGCTTTTTCTCATTTTCTGGCTCTTACCATTATTATTGTCCTGGTAAAACTGCCTCCTCTCTTTGTAAAATTGCCTCTTAAGTGGATTCCCTTTCCTTTCCCTTCTTTTGAGAGTTGGGCATATCTTATTCTGTCAAATCTTCTCCGATTCGTCACACTTTCTGCTACTCAGTTAGACATCACTTTCAAACATGGGTGTTTCTTTCTCAAAATTAACTTCTCCTTCATTCAGAATTAAAGGCATGTATCACCATCCCTGAACCAAAGCTTTTCATTACCTGATACTGGCTCTGTAGCAGGTTGGCCTTGAACTTATATCTGTTTGCCTCTGTCTCCTGGATTAATGATACGTTTGTATTCTAACCAGATCACACAGACCTAGAAGGTCTTTGGATGTGATCTCTTGCCAGCCAGATCACATAGACATAGAAAATCACTGGATGTGATCTCTTGCCAGAACAGTATGTTCTAAATTAACATACCTCTGTAGAACCTTCTTTATAATAGACCATCTCCTAAACCACAAATTAGAACTTTACAATTTCAAAAAACTGAAATAACTTCATGTGTCTTGTCTGACCACAAGGTAATAAAACTCAAAATTTACAAGAAATACATATCTAGTAAATATACAAATCTTGGAGATTAAATAACCCACTACTGAATGATGAGTGAGTTAACAACTACAACAACACAAGAAACCAACCAAACATGAAGGGAATATAAAATTCCAGCAGCTAAAAGAATATAAAACCATAACAGGATAAAAACACCTAGAACACATTGAAAACCATCTAATGAGTGAAATTTATAGCTTTAAATGTTTACATTTTTAAAAATCCAAAAGAATAAAAATACAGGAGGTAAACTTTAAACCCCTTCCCAGATCTAGCCAATGGTCAGAATATTCTCCACAGTTGAGTGGAGAGTGTGATACGACTTTCTCACGTACTCTGGTGCCTCACATTTGACCATGTCCCCTGGAGGGGGAGACCTGGTGGCACTCAGAGGAAGGACAGCAAGTAGCCAAGAAGAGACTTGATACCCTATGAGAATATATAGGGGGACGTAATCCCCCTCAGGAACAGTCATAGGGGAGGAGAATAATGGGAAAATGGGGGGGGGGCAGGAGGAATGGGAGTGTACAAGGGATGGGATAAACATTGAGATGTAACAAGAATAAATTAATAAAAAAAATGACAATGATGAAATTCCAAAATTTGGCAAAAATACAAATCAGATCAGACATTCATGAAATAGAAACAAACTAACTAACTAAATACAAAGAATCAATAGAGCTGAGCTGCTTTTTAGCAGATGAACAAGAAAGGCAGACAATTGGTTCAACTAACGAGAGGGAGAGAGAGAGAGAGAGAGAGAGAGAGAGAGAGAGAGAGAGAGAGAAACACAGAAAATTAAAAGAGATACCATACACATAGATTGGTAAACTTAATATTGGGAATATGACGACTCTACCAAAAGCTTCTTAAAGATTCAATTGAATCCCAACATTCTCATTTCATTTTTCATGGAAATAGAAATGCTATCTTAAAATGTTTATGAAGCCAGAAAAGTTCTTTGACAGCCCCCAAACAACCATGAGCAAAACACTGAAACTGAAAAGATTATCATCCATACCTCTGGATATGTTAAAGGCCTGTAGGAATAATATTTTAAAACTGACACAAAAATAGACATGTAGACCAATGGAACAAAATCAAATACCCAAATATGAGTATACATATTTTCAGGCATTTACTATTATGCCAAAAATATGCTATTAAAAAGAAAACATCTTCAGCAAATGATGCTGGGAAAACTAGGTACTCATGTGAAGGAGAATGAAATTAGACTAAAATCTATCACTTTGCAAAGAAACTAACTCCATATAAATCAAATATATAAATGTGAAACTTGAAACACTGAAACTCCTAAAAGAAAATAGGATACAGGTGTTAGAAATGACTTCCTAAATAGGACTCCGCTTGGCCCCAAATTAAGGCCAACAATTGACAAGTGGGACTTCATAAAACTAAAAAGCTGCACAGCTAAAATAATAATAATAATAATAATTGGGTGAAAAGGAAGACCACAGGTTGAAGAGAGTCTTTGCCATATTCATATGTAATAGAAGATTAACATCCAGAGTATACAAGGAACTCAGAAAACAAAAAGTCAAAAAAGCAAGTTACCCATTTAAAAACTGGGTCTGAGACCTAAACATAGAGTTCTCAAAAGAGGGAAAGCAAACACCTAATAATTATTTCAAAAAGTATTCATCATCCCTAATAATTAGGGAAATGCACATCAAAACAGCTTTGAGATTTTATCTTACCCCAGCTAGAATGGCAAAATAAAACAACCAAAAACAAATGTTGGAGGGCATGTAGGAGAAGGGAACTTCATTCACTGTTGGTAAGATTGTAAATCTGTTTTGTTACTCGGGAAGTCAGTTAGTGAATTCTCAAAAGGCTAAAAATAAACCTATCCTATGACACATTCCTTGGCATATGCCCAAAGACTTGACACCCTATGTCATACTTGTTCAGCTATGTTTGCTGCTGCTAAATTCTCAGAAGCTAAGAAATGGGAACAACTTAAATGACTTTCAACCAATGAACAGATAAAGAAGATGTGGTGGATAAGCAAACATTCAGATGCAAAGTAAAATGAAATTTGCAGGTAAATGCATACAACCAGAAAAGATCATGTTGAGTGATATAAAAACCCATAGAGACAAGAATCATAGCTTCTTCACATCTGAAGCTTCAGCTCCAAGTCTTCAGATATAAGTGTAGTTCTTACTCCTCATCAAGAAGAACTCTCATTGCCACATACAGGAGGAAGTAAGATAACTTCAACCAATCAGAAGGCAGAGTTGTGGATCCCAGTGTTAATGGATATGTCTATGGTACAAACCCTGCACTTAAAGCTCAGTGATCACTGCAGAGAAGGAGCTGGAAAGACTGGAGAAGCAAAAGGAAAGGGGAATTTGCTGTTATATTATGCATCCTAAGAATGTCAGAATCTACACCCAGAGACTCTCCACCTGTCTCTGAGCTCAAGAAGGACGAGAGTAGACCTGCTAACATGGACAGGGAAAGTCCATGAGGTTGCAAGCCTACACTAAGAATAGTAGGCAACAAAGGAGTTATGAGAGTGAGAGACATGAGAAAGCACACCAGCTAACTGGGTTTCAATATCAAGCAACCATTCCTGAAAACATACATACAATAACAATATACAGTTTTACACATGGAGCAGGTTGTACTTGTATACTCAGAAATATACAATTAATGAGAAAAGGTGCCATAAATTTAAAGGAGATTAAGGAGGGCTTGGGGGGATAAAAAGAAAGTGAGGAAATTATGTAACTATATTGTATTTCACACAATAAACTAAATGATAAAAACAGATGAATAATAAGGAAGTTAGCGATTCTTCTTGGTGTGCAGACAATCATTTATTGGTTTAAAACGCCAACCAAATTTTATATAAGATCAAATGTGTCACGGAGCCTATGATTGTGTCTACTTTCTCCATGCAAGCTTGGTAACAGTTAATATGACCAAATAAGATCTGCAAAGAAAAGCTTTGCTGCTGAGGAGCTGGGGGGATGATATAGTGTTTGGAAAACACACCCAGTAATGTTTCCATAGCATTTAATATGCTCCTCACAGACTCACAGTCCTTCAGCTGAAAGGGAAGATTCAGTTAGACTGAGGATGGCTACTTAGACTGAAGTTGGCAGATGACCTCTAAACCATGGACAAATAGCCAATGTTGATTTAAAAAAAAAAACAAAGAAACAAATGAAAATAGGTGCTTAAAAATAGTTCAAGGCAAGGAGTGAAGCTACTTATCTAGAACATGGAAAATGCTGAGTTTGATCTCCATACCTACACAAATAAGTTAAGGCAAATTTAAGTGTTAAATGTCAGACCAGGTAACACATGTGTAATCCCAACACTAGGTAGGCAGAGGAAGAAGCATATATAGCTCTGTTATTTTGAGGCCAGCTTGATCTACATAGTGAGTTTCAGACCACTCAGGGCTCCGTAGCGAGACCCTGTCTATAAAGATGAAGATAAATTTGCTTGCTGAGGTGCCTGGCAACCTAAGATCCCCTAGACCGATACTATTGAAGAGGAGAACCAACTCCGACAAGTTGTCCTCTGGCCTCTATACATGTTTCATGGGACATGCATGTTTGTTTGTGTGAATATACCATCACACATGCACACACACACACACATACACACACACACTTTTTAAAAGGTTTAATTAAAAAATGGTAGAGAGACATCAGTGGTCACATATTTTAAAGGAGAGAGTACAGATTAAATACTTTACTAAACTAAGACAAAACTAGATTTCTCTGCTATGTAAAAATATCTGATTTTCAACAAATCCTTAGGATTTATGCAAAATGTATGAGTCAGGATTTTACAAAGGAACATAGTCAATAAGATTTATTTTCTTTTCATTTTATGTGTATGAGTCCCCTGTTGGCTTAGATGTTTGTGTGCCACATGCTTGTCTGGTGCTAGCAGACTAAGGAGTGAGTCAGATCCCTTGGTACTAGAAACACAGACAGTTGTGAGCCACTGTCTGGGTGCTGAGACTATAATACTATTCCCCTACAAGAGCAGTAAGTCCTCTTAACCACAAAGCTCTTTCTCTAGGCTCATAAATGTAAGGAGTTAAACAAAGGAAGAATGATTACTGACAAAGAAGTACCTTATGTTACATAAAATCTTGACATCTACAGAATTCATGGAAGTAGACCATCATATCAGTGGCACAGGGATGGATTTCACTTTACATGTGAAGCCAAACTATTGCTATAACTCCCTACTGCTCATGGTGATCAGTCTTGTTTTGAAGCCTTCAAGACATATAATACAGATGGTAATTTGTCTTGTTTAGAGTCCACTGATTTAAATCTTAATCTTGTTTTAAAATGTTTTTCTAAAAATATGGAGACTAATGTGTGACCAAATGTCTAGGAACTGTGATCCAGCAGATCCTTGTGTCATATTAATCATGACACAAAGTAACAGAAAAGTATAGTCTATACCCAGAAAATAAGAAAATAATGATATTAATTCTCCCAAAGTAGATTGATAATGATATTGATGTCTAAAATTCTATCTATGCTCCTGTACACACAATTAAAAGAAACCACCAAAGGAATCACTTAACACATGCAGAATGTCAGAAAGTTGAATTTGGGGGAAGATGGATATTTCAGAATTGAAAATATAACTGAAACAATGACAGCAGGCTTTAGGGGAAGCAGAATGAAGAACATAGCTAACAGATTTATAAAAGTTGTTTCACCACTGTTACAGAGAGATAGCTGACTCATTAACATAAATGAAACCACATTGGCCCCTATATGTAAAAATATACAGGAGAAGAGCAGGGGGAGGGATATTAAAGATATTAAGAAATTATCATCTCGGCTAGGTGTGGTGGCTCATGCTTTTAATCACAGAGCTTGGGAAGCAAAGGCAGGTGAATATCCAAGTTCCAGGACAGCCTGGTCAACAGAGGGAGTTCCAGAGCAGCCAAGGCTGAACACCTTGTTTTGGCCTGTCCCTCCACCCTCTCCCCAAAAAAGAAAAGAAAAGATCAATCTCATGAATCATATTTCAAATTATAGACACAGGAAGTTCAGCAAGCCCAAATTGATACAGTCCCACCTAAGCACTTCTAGCTGAACTCTAATGAAGCAAATCAAAAGCAACTCTTGACACTCTTGAGAACCACAAGAGATAGATGAATAATCATGAAGAGGAAGCAGCAACATCTTGAACTGTTTCTTTCCTACTTAAAAAGGATGGAAGGTTAGACAGTGTTGGGAGAAAACAAACACATGGGTTATGAATTTTATGATAAGAGAGGCATTATTCCATATACTCACCATCCAAGTGTTCAGAACTGAGGAAGAAGGTACTTTGTTGTTGTTGTTGATTTTGTTTTTTGACACGTTTTTTTCTGTGTAGGTCCCGCTGTCCTAGACTCATTCTGTAAATGAGGTTGACCTGAAAATTCTGAGATTCCCAAGCTTCTGCCATTCTAGTGCTAGAATTAAAGGCGCATGCTATCACCATCAGGGAAGGAGGACTTAGGTAGATCATTCTGGACTATTTAGTGAGACCTTGACTAGTTATATATTCGTATATTTGTACCAACAGTGTTCTTAAAAATATAACAAAACTCTTTACTGAGGTACTGTGGATACAGTCGGGAGAGAATCAATTATTAGAAGCATTTATTTACAGGATGAAAGAAAGAAATTTTTTTAATCCAAATTTAACAGAAGTGGGAAATGTTAATCATCAAATGATATAGTCTACCCTGACAACATCTCTTTTCTCTCCTTTGGCACCAGGTATTAAATAGAGGGCACTGTGCATGCTAGGCAAGTACTCTAGCATTGAGCTTTATTTCTGGCATTCTTAATTTTTAAAAATTGTTAATTAGTGAGACGAAGCAGTCTCACTGAATCATCTATGTTAGCTTTAAATTCCTTCTGTAGACCTGGCAGGACTTCAACTTGTGGTCTCCCCGCCTCAGATTATGGAGTGCTGGGACCTTAGGCCTCCAGTTATAGCTTATACTATATAATCTTGTGGGAAAATGTTCTTATAGACTAGTACAAAGATGGAAAAAATAAGGGTACTCTTTACCTGCCTGTAAAGTGTTTTAGCATGAAGTAGGGTTTGTTAATTTAATATATGCACTGTAATCTTTAGAGCACTTGAAATGGTTATGGAAATAAACCATTGGAAAATATCAACAGAAGATCTATTTAAAAATTTATGCACAAAAAGAGGAGTAAGGAAGTAGACATAAAACTTGGTCAATGATGGATGAAGATTACACTTAGTTGTAGATATAAGAATAAATGATTGTAGATGGTTGTTAGGAGTTATCTTATTTAACAAATTAACAATTATAGATTCTCTTCCAATCGCAATGGCACTACCTGCACTAAGTAATAAACCAGGTTTCTAGAAAAAACATGGTCACCATCTTGTTGTGTGGATCTTAATTCCAATTAGAGCGCTGTCGGTTACAGTCAATGGATGTATGCCACTACTGCATCCTTAGGTCTATGTGTATCAGCCTGGTTGCTGATATGGTTCATTGATGTCATAGCTTACTAATATTGTTGGTTTCTTTCCTCCTTTGGAAGCTTGCATGACACTCTTTTTTCTTTCTTTCTTTCTTTCTTTTTTTTTTTTTTTTTTACCATGAAAGCTAGACCTTAATGAAGGGCCATTTAGGAGAGTTACAGTTCAGGTGTCTCTGGATCTTGTTTCTGAAGTGCATGGTGTCATCAGCAATAAGTACTTTTTGTCAGTTTAATTCCATCACTGGAATACAACAAAGAAAAATGTAAAGTTGTGGAGCACAGTCTCCAGTACTACATACAAAATATTTCTACACCCAAGACTCAGGGAATATTGAGGAATAGAGCCAGCAGACTAGGGAATATGTTTTAAAATTCTGTCTCCTAGTAATATCAGAAGCTATATCAACAAAGTCCCACCAACATGAATGTCTAAATCAGATCTGAACAAGGATGACACTAAGAACTGTACTGGAAAGGTTCATGAGGCCTCAGTGTTACAAATACAAGTATAGGAAACAGAAGAAACCTGAGAACATTTGTCCAATGTCAAATGATCAGTCCTGAAAAAGTACATTACATGAATTCCACATATATATTTAGTAATATATATACAATGGGAGTTGGGGTGTTTTTTACTCTTTTGCCTATGTTTGGGACCCTTTTCCTCCTATTGGATTGTATTGTTCATCCTTGATGTGAAGGTTTGTGATTGGTCTTATTTTACCATGTTGTGCGGGAGGCCTATTCTTTCCTCGGGGGATACAGTGTGCAGGTGATCTGGGGTAGAGGGAAGGTGGTGGGGAGAAAGGGTAGTGGAATCAGTAGTCAAGATGTAACGTATGAGAGAAGAATATATAAAAATTTTAAAGAAACTAAGTTAGTAATTAGTCATTTTACAGTCTTATATAAATGGTTTCATAAATTACTTAAGACCAAATAAAAAGACATTAGTTTACTCTTACATAAACTTCAAGAAAATAAACCTTTCAAGGACTCTTTCATGTAGCCAGACAAATACACTGTCTTTGTTAGGGTTTCTATGGCTGCAACAAAATATCATGACCAAAGCAACTTGGGGAGGAAAGAGTTTATTTGGCTTACACTTCCATATCATGGTTCATCTTGAAAGGAAATCAGGACAGGAATTCAAAGAAGGCATGAAGCTGGAAACAGGAGCTTATGCAGAAATTATAGTGCTGCTTACTGTCTTGCTCCCCATGGCTTTCTCAGCCTGCTTTCTTCTAGAAGGCAGGACTACTAGATCAAGAATAGTTAACTCAGGTCTCCCTCGGTCACGGACATAGGGGAGGGGAGAAGGGGAGAAATGGGAGGGAGGGAAGAATGGGAGGAAACAGGGGAAGGGCTAACAATCGAGATGTAATATGAATAAATTAATAAAAAAAGATTAAAAAAAAAAAGAATGGTTAACTCCTAAATCTGCTAGAGGGGGCTCTATCTGTCACTAAATAAGAAAATTCCCTAGACCTGTGTCTTATTTTCTCAACTGAGGTTTCTTCAGTTCAGATAACTCTAGCTTGTGTCAAGTTGACTAAAAACTATCAAGCACATATGCCATGAGAAAAGTACAGTCAATAGAAGAGTCTTTGTGACTAGAGATAAAAGAATTATTTTAAAAAATTAACCAACCCATTTCAGCAGACACTAAATGGGTTACATACAATGATGAAGTATAATTTTTCAAGGGGTGCTCAATGGGTTTAACCCAATTAATACAATGCATATGGAAAAGTAAAATGCATTTGACAAATACAGCACTTATTTATGACTGAAGATGCTGCAAAATATCTCAGAAAATAATATCT
Organism: Acomys russatus; assembly: GCF_903995435.1. NCBI lineage: Eukaryota > Metazoa > Chordata > Mammalia > Rodentia > Muridae > Acomys > Acomys russatus. Next base: position 57,984,552 of record NC_067137.1, on the reverse strand, counting down.
TCAACATGATGAAGGACATTTATAGAAACTCACTATTCTTGTAATTAATCATGAAAGATTGAATGATACCCATGTAAGATCACAAATAGGGACAAAATGCTGTTGTAAGAAGTATATTAGTTCACTGAAAGAGCTGGCCCTGGAGTTAAACAAGAAACCTACAAGAAGAACATTATGATGGGCAGATTTGGGCCCAGGGGTCCTGCTCAAACTATGGCATCAACCAAAGACAATACATGCAGAAAACATCAAACTTCTACCCAGATCTAGCCAATGGACGTGACATTCTCCACAGTTCAGTGCAGAGTGGGGTCTGACTTTCATATGAACTCTGGTGCCCCATATTTGACCACGTCCCCTGGATGGGGAGGCCTGGTGGCACTCAGAGGAAGGATAGCAGGCTACCAAGAAGAGACTTGATACCCTATGAGCATATACAGGGGGAGGAAATCCCCCTCAGTCACAGTCATAGGGGAGGGGAGTAAAGGGAAGATGGGAGGGAGGGAGGGAGGAATGGGAGGATACAAGGGATGGGATAACCATTGAGATGTGATATGAATGCATTAATAAAATATATTTAAAAAAAGAAAACTGAAATCACATAAGTTTGAAAAAGTTAAAAAGGATTTACTCAAAAGCAAAATAATCCTATACAGAATAAGTCTTTTTTTTTTCAGTGATGGTAAAAAGTGTTTGAACTAATGAATGAGCTTTATATTTTAATTGTATGCTTGACTGCATGTGTTTACAAGCATTTGTGCACACGGTAGCCTTTTCCTCAGTTGCCTTGTTTTGGGGGGTGTTGTAGTTGTTTAAACAGGGTTTCTCATTATTCCTAGGGCTTGCTAAATAATATAAGATGGCTGGCCAGTCGGTCACAGTGATCTACTTTTCTCTGCCTTCATAATGCTGACATTACCAGCATGCAGAAGCATGCCAAGCTTTTTATTTTTATTTGTTTATTTTTGTATGAGTTCTGAGAATCAAATTCAGGGCTCATTCTACATATAAGATTACATGCATACATAAAGGATATCCTTTCTACATATAGGATTATTTTGCTTTTGAAAAAATGCTATTTATTCTTGCATGCAAAGTACTTTACTGACATTTATTTCTTCTAGTTCCCATGAATGAATTTAGAAATTCATAAGATACAAGATCAGTATTAAAAGCAATTCCACTTTTATTAGCAATGTGTAATTTGAAAATCAAGCAGAAAAATATTTGTAATACTGCATGAATAACAAAAGAAGTAAAAGACATGAGTGCTGAAAATTTGCAAAATGATACAGAGATTGGATAGAGCACTTGTTTGGAATATGCAAGGGCGTAGTCTTGATAGAAAATATTACAAAAAATAAATAAAAGCCGATAAGGCTTAATAGCCACGATGCTATTTTGTCTCAGTCCAGCAACTCACTTTTGTAACTCTCCCCAGGGCTACACTCTCTCTTTGCATCCTAAGTGCAGCACAGCAGATTTACCAAAATCTGCTCAGTAACTGGCTAGTCTCTCACAAGATATTTTCTGTCAAAAGCAAAAAGAAAATAACAAAACAAGAGCAGTGAACTGTAGAAACAAAGGAGGATGCATACAGTGATAATTGTGTATGGATTGCAATTCACCACAGATTTAGCCATAGATTGAACACAGCAGAACACACAGAACAGCCAGAGCAATTCAGGAAAAATAGCAAGGAAAAATGCAACCTCAGACTTCACAATTTAAGGAAAACATCTGCAATCAAACTACCATAGTATTACATAAGTAAAGTTAGAGCGAAAGCTTCAAATAGATGGTCAGTATATATACATTGGTCCAACAATGACTGTCTATCAAAGGAAAGTTCAAGAATCTTGTAGTTGGGCATTATATGAGGCAGGAGATATCAACTGGTTTTCTATATATGCTGAAATACAAGAGAAATAGGCTGTAATGCCAGTGAAAGAAAGAACTTGCTAGCAAGAGCCAGGGCAGACAGTCAGAGAAAAAATTCCTTCCATGTCCTTCATACAGGTTGAGACCATAAGAAGTAGCCTATATTAACAGTATATCTTTTCACTTTAAAAGATCTGGATTAAAAGTGTATCATACCACTTTGAAAGATTTAATTAAGAAAAATCATTCACTGCCACTGAAGTTGTAGTTACTTCCATATGTAGTCAAATTAATACCCAAGTATAGCCATCACACTTGCCTGTCACACATGCATTTTGGTATATGCTATCAGCAAAATAAAAATACAGAGAAAATAACTGATAAGGTCTAATGTAAGTCAAGGGTTGAGAATCAAGAACCCTTATTATTTGAATAGCAGCAGCTTTCTCCACATTGGAGTATTTCCTTCAGGAGGAAGGGAGGATCCTCTTGAGGTTCAGGAGATAGCAAACTTCACAGGTCTGGGAATTGCAGCTTTTGTGAGTCCTCACCAGTGTAGGCTTTTTGGTGACTCAGCTGCATTGGAGTCAGCCTAGCTCCTGTAAGTAACCCCTCACCCACACCCCTGTAAGGAACTCCAATAAACCGTACTTGATCAGTAAGCTGGACTACTGTACAGTTGTTCCTCTGGTCTGCCCTGTGCTTCATATCTGAGGTAAGTAGGTATGTATCCGTTTTGTATTCCCAGGAAAAATCTGCCACATGACATTTATACATGGCAGCAAAATAATATTTTAGATAGATATTCTAGGAGACCATTTAGCAGTTTCTTTATAAGTAAAACATAAAGCTTAACTATCACCTGGCAAGCCATCCCTCAAAATCTACTATAATTGCAAACTATAACTCACTCAAAAATATTAGAAGAATAACAATTACTCCACTTTTTGTAATAGCCAAAACTAAGAATATTTTCAATGTCCATCAACTGGTGAAGGAATAAAGATCACGTGACATTTTCGAATGATAAATTGCTATCTGCAATATAAAGAAACAGAATACTAATACAGGTACACAATGGGAAAACACTTAAAAATATTACACTAAGTGGAAAAAAAACCTCTTGCATATGGAATACCATGTGAGGCTATGAATGTGGCTCAATAGTGGAGTGCTCTGTGTAATTGGCTTGAGTGGACTCATTCAGTATTGGTTGTCTCCTGATTGGCACTAGTGTTTCTGCTGACTGTGGAAAACTTCCACCAATTATCAAAGGTTATTGGTAAACAGTTTTCTTTGAAAGCAACTTTTCCTATATCATTTCAATCAATATTTTTCTATTTCAGCAATAACTACACTTAAATGTTAAGAGTCCATGTTTTTTATTCCATATGTTTTATCTTTTCAACATTTGCACAGTTAGACCTGTTTGTTTGTTTTGGGGTGGTAGTAAACAGATTCATACTAATTCCTGTTTTCACTGTTGTCTTATCAACCCATGTGCCAACTAAAAGTCACAGCAAGATCCGTTCTGCTGCTGATTAACTGGTCTCTCTGGTGAGCAATGCTATGATCAGCAGCAAGCCCACTTTGCAGTCCCCTGAGAGAGTGAACATGACCGTAAACAGTCTGCATCAAAGACATTTTAGTTCTGCAACAGGCTTTTCTGTTCCAGGTAAGTGATACGCACCCAAACAAAACATTCATCTGAAGGCCCATTTCACGTCCCCAGGGAAGGCAAGCTAAAGCAGACTAAACCTAGTCAGTAAACATGATCTTCTACATGAAAAGACTTCTCAGAAGGAAAAACAAAGACTGGGAAATATGTCTTAAATTTAGTATGTGTTTCATGACAGTAAAGAGTCTTACTGAAAATATTATAAATATTTGATCATTGAAAAATGCAAACTCTTCTTTTCATCAGATTCATCAAACTGGAGGCTGTATTTGTATTCATCTGTCTAACTGGCTTTTTTTCTTTTTTAATATATTTTATTACTTTATTCGTATTACATCTCAATTGTTATCCCATCCCTTATATCCTCCCATTCCTCCCACCCCCATTTTCCCCTTACTGCCCTCCCCTATGACTGTGTATGAGGGGGACCTCTTCCCCCTGTATATGCTCATAGGGTATCAAGTCTCTTCTTGGTAGCTTACTGTCCTTCCTCTGAGTGCCACCAGGCTTCCCCATCCAGGGGACATGGTCAAATATGGGGCACCAGAGTTTGTGTGAAAGTCAGTCTGCACTCTCCACTCAACTGTGAAGAATGTCCTGTCTGTTGGCTAGATCTGAGTAGTGGTTCGAAGTTTACTGCATGTATTGTCCTTGGCTGGTGCTAACTGGCCTTTGTTAACACACATTTTAAAGAGGTAAAGGAAGTGGTATTTATGTTGCCTACATGAGATCTCTTTGACTTTTTTTTTTAAGTAGACAAGTTTATTTCCTCATTTGTCAGTAAATAAATCTCCAAAGATAGAATGAAAAAATATTTTTGTGTCATCAATATAAGAGTAAGACACACAAAGAGATGTAAGTTTTAAAAGTACACGGAATGGGTTATGATTATGGAAGTTTCTGTCTAAGGCAAGCATTTTCTTGGAAACATCAACACTCAGAATGTACATAGAGGCTTTTGGAAATTGGTTAAGAATGGTTCCTTGGTCTGGATATTCATCCTAAAACTTACTGTTGTGAAAAAGTAAAATCAAACCATCCTGTTTTCTATCCATTATCTCTTGCCTCTTCTCCTGCTGTGACTCCTAACTCTAAAATCTACAGTGTGCACATGTTTAACAGGATGTTATGCATTGATAGTGATTGGTGACTGGCAAGCCTCATCTTTCTTAACTCTGTTTCCAAAGCTAAGGAGAAAGGGGTAAATATAGGATTGACTGTGTTTTACCTGTATTGCTTTACATGAGAGTAGATTTTGTACTGAAATAATGAGAACTCTCAAAAAAGTTACATGTTTAAATAGATAATTTTGTGGCAAGTGCTCTTTTAAAATTTTTAATATTTGAACTAAAGTAGCACATACAAGGCAGACTTTGTAATAGTTGTTAATTCCTATCCTTTCTTTGTAATTTGAAAATGACTACATTTTATTCCCAATCTTGAGATAGATTTAAGTCTGATGTTGATGAAAAAAACTAATCAATTGCCTCTGAAAATCATGCTTATGAAATATAATGGTAAGTCTATGAGACTACCTCTGGCAAAGGAAGCAAAATACTTCTGTATGAATGTGAGGAGATACAACCTTTTCTCTTAGTAATATGACTTTACCAGGAAGATGCTTCTTTTTTCTCATAGAGACTATACTTCAGCATCCTTGCACCCTTCTCTTCTGGCAGCCAAGTGACTGGAAAATATCACTGAATATCCTTATGATTATTTATTTTTGTTTTAGTGGAAGGACTTCTGTGGCAGAAGCAGAAGAAATGAGCTTCAGCCCTCATTTCCCAAGAGAAGTGGATTTACTTAATGGTAATAAGCAACCCTAACTGTCATGTGCTGCAGCTATGACTAGATGCTATAGCCACACTGGGCATATATTTTAGTCTTCAGTGATGAATTGAGAATGCCTACCTAAAATTTAATCATACTTATCAACAATATATAGGAAAATATGATCAACATCTATTTTGTGGCATTTTTCTCTTAGAAACATTCTAAACTTCTGAAAAATTCCCCAAGTTTACCACTATATTTTAATAGTTTACTTCACATAGACCTATAAAGAAGTAAATCTGATGCACTCACTGTTCACTCACTACTTATTAAAATGTAAAGGACAAGTTTAAATTTCATAGCTGAACATTATTGATAATATTTAAACAATTTAGAAAAACAAGAACAGAGATCAACAGATATCTACTCAGATTTTAAGAGAGTGAACTAACCCATTGATAGTAATGGCCTTTTATCATTTAAAAACATGTTTTTCCTAGGAGATAAATTGTCTGAGTCAGTTCTGCCACTGAGAGTTTGGTTAATCAAAATCGAAGAGATTAAATTTATTGTAATATTGTGACTAAAGTAGAATGAAATATACTCAAACCTTGACCAGTTTTCAGTCCCATGCATTTTTCTCTAAAGCTCCACTCACAAACCTGAAAGTCTTTACCATGTTTGATTTTTAGGACAGTGTTTAACTATGAGATCAGCTCTCACTCTTTCTAATTTCTCCAATGTCATGCTTATGAATCCACTCTGTTGTGGTGTGAGCCCTCACCCCCTCTCTGGTTTTGGACTGCCAATGCTGTGTATTGTCTCCAGCCTCTATGTCAGTCAGGTGCTTTTATCAATTTGCCTAAATACTCAAAAAAAAAAAAAAAAAAAACAAAACAAAACAAAAAAAAAAACCTCAGCTTAAGTAAAAGGTGTTTGTTTTGGTTAATACTTTCAGAGGATTTTGCCCATGATTATTTAGCTCTATGTTTCCAAACCTGAGCGCTTCAAGACTTTACTGTTTAGGTGTTAAAGTGGTTCCTCATAGCAGACAGAACACAGTAGAAAGGGAAACCAAAGGAAGAAACCAGAGCAAGAGGCAGTACATGATGCCAGATCCCATTTTCTCTTCTTAGATTCTACCCTTTTCTGCTTTGCAATAATGTATCTTAGGAAACAATCAAGTGGTGGTTCCACTGCTTAGGGTAGAGCCCTCCTGAACTAATCATCTCTGGAAATGTCATCACAGCCCAACTGAGAACCTCTATCCTCAGAAGGTTCCTAAGCAATCAAGCATCAAAATTAAGCACTATGGCCACCCTGAGTTATCACACCACACATGTCTCCTCTGTGTATCCTGCTCTAAGCTTATATGCACGGCCTCTGAAACAATGCTGAGGAGTACTGAGTACAACTTACAGAAAGATTTTCATTTTGTTGCCTTGTGTTTGTCTGTAAGGCTAAAGACCTGAAAAAGGGGCTACCAGAAAATGATTTATTTTCATAAGGCCACTGATGTGACAAAATTTGATGCCCGTCTTGCTGGTTGGCTCTAGCTTCCCTCCAAATTGGAAATGCTGGAACATCTTGCCTTGAGGATCTGAGATCCCAGAGCCATATATAGGGTAAGTCTCTATTTCAACAAGATTTGTATTCCACTACTGTGATGTTCTTTTCCAAGTGGTTTCAAAGAACATAGATTATTACTACTTCTTTCTGGTAAAACTAAATTATCCAAAGTTCCATGACCGCAAAGGTAAATGGAATAATAGATATCAGGGTGAAGCCCAAATGTAGGTTAATTAAGACTTGTACAATGCTAGGACCCACTCTGGCTCAGTAAGGTAGTGTTAATATCAGTATATTGCAAGTTCTCTTACCCAAGTTTTACTTGTAGAAAATATTATTTTAAAAGATACACTGGCAATCCTTTGATCAAGATCTGATAATTTGTGAATTTTTACCATTAATACTGGTTCTCCACTTTTCTGTGAGACAAAAACGACTATGGTATTGATATCATGCACTGATGTGTAGGGGGCTGTTCGAAAGACTTATTTTGTAGACAATAGTCATTATGACCTTAACCCCCGAACAAATGGTAGAAGCACAAGACAAGTTGCAATATCATATACTCTTAGAAATATGCATTTTTCATATCTAATGCTGCTTCATGTGGATCTTTACACATCTGTAGAACAATGTGAAGAACAACAGGTAGGAAAACAATATTTTAAAGATGACATCAAAAGAATATCTGCCTGAATATTAAAATGTTTCAATGTGATCTTCCCTCCCCTCAAATTTTTTTCTTCACTTTGCTTCTTCTAAGCAACAGGAATAAGAAAATCTGAAGATTATTCAATTTAGTTGAAAGACTTGAGATATATTATAGTATATCACCATTGAGATTATGCTTTTATTAAAGGATTGTGTATTAGTATTAGCCTTATTCTGGGAATTTTGCCAAGGTAAACTCCTTTAAAAGCCTCTTTATCTTTGAAATAGTTCTACCACTTAAACAAATAATTTCTTCCCCTACTCATCTCTAATAATTTCAAAATATTATAATGAAACTCTTTGTGAAATAAGAGAATGTAAAGAAAAAGAAAGAGAGGGTCAAAAGTGCTTTACAGACAAGTTAACATTTGAACTACATTTGGAAAAAAAATAGAAACGTGATAAGCTAATTTGGGGAAGGTAACCTTTCAAGTAGAGGAGGCAAGATAGATAGATGATCATCAAAATATGAAAAAATGCAATATGTCTACTGGAAATATAATTCAAGCACTGCACAGCACAGCATGACATGGAAGGACAAAGGTCAAATATTAAAATAATTTTAAATATAGAATTACTCCTATTTTTCCCTAAAATTGTTGAAAATATATTGAGGAATTTTAAGCAAGTACACAACACAGTTAACTTAATATTTTGGAAGGATTAGTGGGTTATCATTATAAAGGATTGGAAAGTGTAGGTGTGGTACAATTGAAGGAAGCCTAAAGGTACAGAGGTCATTTTTGAAGCTATTAAAATGATCCACATAGTATATACTAAAAGAATAGCAGTATTGGATAGGAAATGGATAGTAATTGGTAGCAATGTATAGGGAAAATAAAACCACAAGGGCATGCTTGGAAATTAGATAAAGGAACATTCAATGGGAATTTAGAAAGTAATAAAATTTGGAAGTCAAATGAGAAGAAAGGTCAGAAATTTGTGTTTGGTCCTCTTTTGACTGAATATACAGAAAACTGGCCCATTAGGGCTGCCCAAACAAAACATAGATTGAATGCTTTGGTCTGTGGAAGACATTGAATTCTCATAGCTCTATAGCCTAAGAAGTTTAGGATGCCGTTAAGATGGGTTTCATCCTTAGCTCCATTCTTTTGATTTGTGGAAAACTGCTGTCTTCCTGTGTGCTTTCATATTAGGTCTTCTTTAATGCAGTGAACACTCCACTCTCAAATACTCATTCAGCCAAAGGCTCCTCTGTAGGTATTTCATATTGGAAGTTAAAATTTTTGTAACAAAAGTCAGAGGCACACATTTTGGTTCATGGCAAACACTCATGTGAAACTATGTAAAAAAAAAAAAAAAGAAAGAAAGAAAGCAAAGCTCCAAACTATGAGTTTAATAATACATATGACATTTGATTTCAGGTGCCTTTAGGAACTTAGAGTGATTTTTGGCGTACACTTGGTTATGTAACTGCTGAGTTTTCAAAGGATGAGGAGATAAAACTCAATTTGGAAGTCATTATTTCTTGCTGATACAGTAATGGGTGAATGGAGCATATAGAAAGGGGGTCACAGGTGGATCTGCACCTGGCCACACACAATGACAGAGAGCAAATGATAGAGAAGGGGTTAAAAAAAAACATGAGAGAAAAACAGAACTCTGTGTTGCCATGGAGATAACAGATGTGATTGGCATTGTCTGCAGATGGATAAAGCAAGGATTCTATCCATTAAAGTTGGCCTTAAGATGTTGATGGGCAGCTTTTTCTTCTGCAGCACTTGCATCCTGTGCCAAGTTTCATTGGCTCTGCCAATCCTGTGTTCCAAGAATAGCCTTACGTAATTGGTCTGCCATACTAGCTCTGATGCTGTAGAAACAACTGTAGAAATGACAGAACTTCCAGACAAGCTTTAACTATGGCATCATAATCAGCAGCTTCCTTTGGCCTTAATCATATCCTCTGGCACCAGAAGTATCAGACTCCTTTCTCATTTGCATATCCAACTTCTCCATCCCTTCTCCTCTGCACAGGATCAATCACACTTGTTGAGGGAGAGCCTGGTTTTTGGATTGGGTGCAATCTGTTTTAGGGTCTGCATCTTGATTCCTTTATTCCCTTCAGCTTTTGAAGAGTATTCTTTGAAAACAGCCTCCTGGTTTTTTGGAAATACTTTTTCTTTAAAGCAGTTACTGCTAGTGTTTTTAAGTCCAACTTCACTTTTTAAAAAAAAAAAAAAAAAAAAAAAAAACACCCAAAAAAAAAAAAAAAAAAAAAAGATAAAAGAATCAGTTTAAGCCCAGAGGAAGTATTCTGGAAAGAGACAGTGGATGCCCTGTGACTGTGCATTTTAAATGGAGCTTCTCCCTGTGATTTGAATTACCTTGGCCCAGGCTGAACATTCCCAGTAGACTCTTTCCTCTTAAGCTTTTTATTAAAAAAGTAAATTGGGATTATTGTATTCCCTCACTTTACTTTGGAAGTAGAAATTTTAAATTAATTGTGGTCTAAACTGATAGCAAACAGAGAGGCTCTGATAGCAGTCTGGCGGCCTCTTCTTCAGCCAGCAGAGAGTTCCATTATTGCTGCTGGGAATGACTTGGCTGAGATATTTTTTAATTTACATTTTTTTCTTCCCTCTAATGAAGGATTGAATTATGACTTACTAGAAAATCCCTAGTGCCGGGGGGGGGGGTGGGGGGAGAGAGAGAGAGGGAGGGAGAGAGAGAGAGAGAGAGAGGGAGGGAAGGAGGGTTGACTGCCTTCCTCCGACATGATTGGAGCAGAGCTATTTATTTGCAGCTCAGCCTAAGCCACAAGGGTGGCATTTAGAAAGATTTCTTCATTCAGGGCAGCACTGTCTGGAAAATGACCTTATCTCTCGTTGGAAGTCATTGGCTCAGCACAGGGTCAATGCTGTGACAGAGAAGAAGGGTATTTCTGTACCAGTTCCTTGTAGGGCATGATAGTGATGTCCACACAGGTAGGATCAATCAGTGCCCTTTGTCAGGGATTTCCTTAGCCCTCCTGAGTATGCCTCTACCTTGGAAATCTCCAATATCAGCTTCTCTGAAGGGACCCCCCGTGGGCAGTTCAACCTCCAACAGATTTGCCGACAGTAATCTGTATATTATACAATTGCTCTCTTCCTGCTACATAGTGGGGTTAGCAGAAATGTGAATGTTGCAAAACAGAACTACTGGCCTGGAAATTTTCCTTCTGTGGGCAGATGGCATGATCAAGAGCAAAGACAGACATGTCCTTTCACAAACCAAGGGCAATGATTACACAATAGGCTTAGGTAACAGCCATCAGAGGAGGCTACTTTAGGTAAAACTTAGTGATGTGTATTCAAAGACCTGCCTTGAATTCAGACAGCTCAAGAGAAATATCTTTCAGAGACTGTAGTCTCAAAGCTCACCACAGCACACTCACAAAACAAAGTGGGCTTATTGCATATGTCTGTGTCTTAGAACAAGTGTATCCTAGACATGCTCCTGTATTTCAGAAAATTAATTTCATAAGAGAGAACACAGAACCCAAAGACAAAGCAGAAATCAAGTGTAATGACTTGGAAGAGCAGTTCCTCTCTGCCTTCAGACTTCTGAAAACAGGTTTCAACTGCAAAATTACTTTTTAAAATCACCTATCAGAGACAAATCTCTCCTGACGTTTATTTTAGCTTATACATGCACTGCTGTGCCCACCAGTGCCTGGCATCTCAAGATGTACTCCTTTACACTTGTCACACATATGACCACCATATACTATAGCCCTTATTGAAAAGTTAATTTTTTCCTAAGGTTTGGAGGAGACACACTGTGACACTCAAATAATGCCACTTTCTCTCTGAATTCAAAGATTTCCTTTGAGGCATGGGACAAAGTACCACAAGAAAAATAACTGCGTATCTTCAGAAACAGTCCCCTACTGACAACTGTAGTTTTGAAAGATGGCGCTCTGGCTTCTCTAATCACCCCAAGAAGTTAACTCATTTCTCTTGCCTGGTATTTTTGGGGGAGAAGGCAAAACTAAGACCCATAAAAGAATTCCATCAAGAAGCTGAATTTCCTTTTTAATAATTAAGGCTTTGAAACTCAATTATTTTAAGGTTAATCAGAAGATCAAAAAAAGATTAAGAAGAAACATTTGTTGATGTAAGAAAATTTTTGCCAAAAATGGATGTAAAAATGTTCTCTTTTCTCATATTGACACTTCTGTTTAGTTGTTTAAATCACATAGTACAAAAGAGTCCCTGCCCCCCCCCAATCAGTCTTTTAGTATTGAAAACTCAACAGTTGATTTTCCAACGAATGACAAAGTTTTATTATTCTTTGTATTATATATTTAAAGAGTTATGTATAAAAGCTGCCTGTTGCAGTTCCAAGTAGAAAAGGCATAGGAAAGAATGATGCTGATTAACGAAATGCAGCCATTCTGCAGTATTCCAGAAGTGACAGAACCTTGAGAACAGGAATCCTGAATAAGCATGTTCCTTTCACGTTGGTAGCACTCAGCCATTTCTGTTGCGTACAGACATTCGTAAGGATGTGCATAAACAGCAGCATGGTTTAATGGTGACTTTCGAAGGAGCTGAGTTTTCTATATTCTTTTACGTTGTTTTATTACAAAATATTCAGATGAGGATATCACTTTTTCTTGAAGTATATAGTCTTGAATACATAGTCTTGAGAGAGAATTGCAATTTTCTTATACCGATCTGAAAGTTATATCTCTCATACATTTGCTTACAAATAATCTGTGGTAACTTTACAGGCTCATTTTGTTGTAGTTAGTGTCTTCCCTAATAATTCAGTATGAAAGTCTTATTAACAAAATCTATTATTTCAGACAAAGAATAAATGTCAACTTTTTTAAGTTCCTTTGGTCTACACATCCACAAATGACAGGGGTATATGGCTCTCACCTATCCAAAAATATAAATGGAGACATTTCAGGCTCGCAAACCATTCAACTGAGCATGTGACCCTCCCAGGCCCATGACCTGTGCTATCACTCTTCACAGCAGAAGGCTACCTTGCTTTTCACCCTTATCTTCCTGTTCCTTCCAATTAGAATTGCACACTCCTGGGTGCTAGGCCATGGCCTATTTTTAAGGATAATCAAAAGATTTAAACTCCATCTAATGTGTCAGAGTCTACTAGATCTGATGGGTTCTGAAGCAGATGGCCTTTTGCTGGAGAGCAGGAGAGGGTAGCATGGGTTTCTGCTGGGAATGTCTTTCTGGTAATGGATGAGTATGACAGTGAGGAGGAAGGCATCGTCGAAGGCTTGGGCATTTACTATCCTCAGCCTTCCAAACTTGAATTCACAGTAAAATACCTGTGACCAAATCACTGTCTAACTTCTTAAAAAATGGTTTCTCTTCTGAGAGGTAATAAGGATTTTAGTCTAGAAATTCTCAGTTTCAAACAGAATTCTGTAGGAGCTGTCAGGCTCTTTATGCATTATTAAGTCTCTCACCAAGGATTTCTCTCCCCTGAAATCTGACCTAAGGTTTTCACTTGGAACTATTGAATTCAGAGTTGATTTGCTTAACAACTCAGATGAGCTGTATCAGTTTGGATGAGGTTTTGCATTCCTCCTACTGAGATGTGTTTCTCCTGCCTTTTGCCACCAACTTTACCTCGCTGAGCTGTTGCCAGAATTTCTTCAACAACATACAAAAGTTCCCTTGTTTCCAGCAAGGACAAAGAAGAGTTGGGAGTTCTTTCCTTCCTACGTTATGATTCCGGTTTGAATAGGCAGGGAACAAGACCTGTGTATTTTTCTTTTCTCACCATGTCCTTCATGTCCCAGCTCACATTTGCTCTTCAGGCAAGGAACCGCCAGTTGCCTAGATGCAGCAGAAGCAGATAGGGACTTTAATGAATAGAGGAAACAGATGGAGACAAAACTCCTGCAAAGTTAAAAGAACTGCATACTTAATAGTCTAGAGTCTTAATAGCTGCTATAGCTGCCAAGCCACCATATAACTCACTAATATGCAGAGACCATATCTGCAGGAAAGTGACTTCGTCAGTCTCAAGGACTTTCCTAAAAAATCAAGGTTGTAAGAACCTAACCTAGAGAATAATTACTTGTCCAGACGTGATAACAGACTCTGGCAGAACAAAAATGACAGCTTGATTCACAGACAAATATGAGTCGGTCCTGGATGTCTGGCTTCCATTTTTCTGTGCAGAGATAGATGTCTTTAAACAGCCCCAGCAGTGAACATCCTGTCAGTTTGAAAGGTCAGACACTGAAGTGTATCAGAAGAGATGATGCTGCACAGACCATCAAGAGAAAAGAAAATGATTTCATTATCTTCCTTCATCTGCTGTAGATTAATTCAGTTCCCATCATGGTAACAATTAAAGCATTTTTCTGTAGTCCTGTCCTGACCTAGTCGAAGTGGAACGAGGTAATAAAAAGCAGCACCAGGGAGGAGGGCAACTACAGCTGTTAATGTTCCTTAGGAGTTAGTATTCCTGTGGAACAAATGCTGCTAAGAGTCATGTTTGAGCAGAGATGTTTCAACTATGTTTGATAGAAGGGAAAATAGCATAAATAAAAGCAGCAGAAAGGGAAATTTGCACCTTGGATGCTCAGTGAACCAAACCAATGCGTAAGAAGGTTAAACCAAAGATATTTTGTTATTCATAATATGTAGAGATACCTGGCTCATACAAAATACATATATAGATGACGATATAGAAAAAAATATAGACAGATATAAATATGGATATATGTGTACAGATAGGGAATTACCTATGCAGATTAAAGGACAAAAGAATTCTAGGAAGATGGTTATTTTCCATGTCTACTGGAGAGATGTTTTCCTACTCACCTGCATCTCTCAGTAGTATAAATACAGTAACTAAAAAAAGGACACAGTCTCCTAAATTAGATCTGTCGGACTTTCTGAAGGCGATTTCTAAAGTTGCCCTCAAAGCCTTGGTTGCTCATTTAGCTACTAATCCAGGGCAGCTCTAAATTTATAGTCATTCTATTTCCATTGCCTCCACAGTGACCTCTCTTTTCTCTTGCATTTTATTAACCTCCAGAAGACCCACGTCACTCCTTTCCTGGGCTACCACCGATGCTTGTACTCTCTTAACTTACCATTTTTAATGATACTACCCTCTTACTCTAAATCTTAAGTCATCACTGCCATTACTACCCCCGCATTCAAGGCTTCCCAGAGCAAGTCAGAGCCATTCTCTCTGGTGCATTCGTGGCTATTCTTCACATTTGCTCTTTAGGCAAGGAACCTAAAGAAGACCCTTTCTCACTGGTCAGTTTCTGTTTCTCTGCTCACTCTTCTTCCTGCAATGTCCTTTTGTCTCACAAACTTATAATCTGACCCGTCCTCCAAGGTCAGTCATTCCTTCAGGGAACTTTTTATCACTTCCCTTACTGAACACAATTTCTCTCAGTTATTTGGAGTTATACTTCTCTTGAGGTACAAATCACAACCCTGTGGAATAGATCAAAGATTTCATGGCCTAGAAATAGGATCTGTTCAATCTTCCTCTTGTGAATTAGATCTTGACATTTAATCCTTCAGAAGCCTCAATATACACAGCCAAATTTAATAAATATTTAAGAGCTGGCTCTATATTTAAGTTGTATCAGGAAAAAAAGGCCTTGCAATCTAGAAGGGGAAAATAGATACATAAACATCTTTATTAGATAAAGTGATATGTAAAAATTACATGTTAGAGTGTGATTGATACAATTTTTTAACAACTGGTCACAGTGTTGAAGATAGGAGAGTCATATGAGCTGGAAGTTAGATAGCAATGTTTTAGGAAATTGAATCAACCAAACAGCTCACCACATAATAAAGAAGTTTGCCTTATATGGGTCTGGATAAAATACATCTTTAACAAAAGAATTAGCCAGTGAATAATCCCTGTGGTCTGTGGGATCAATGAAGAACAAAGAATCAAGTGTGTCTGGAATAGAATAAGCAAGGAAGAAAATAGCCAGAAGTCAGGTCAGTCGGATGAATAATGAGAATCAATGGGCAAGGTTTGGAGTCCCTACAAGTTCATTGTGAGGACTCTATACTCTGAATAAAATGGGATTAACTGCAGACTTTGGATGTTCCTGCAGAATAATGTTGATGTGATCTGTTTCAATTTATATGTATTTATTTTGTTAGCTGTGTGTGTTGGAATGTCGATATGTGGAAGTGGGAGCATATACTATAGTATATGCATGGAAGTCAGAAGGTAAACTGTGGGAATCAGTTCTTTCCTTCCACTGTATGGGTTGTGGGACTCAAACTCAGGCTAATACATTTGGCAAAAAGCGTTTACACATTGAGCTATCTCATGAGTACCATAGCTTGCTATTAAAAAGAAGCATACTAATTGTTCTGTTCAGACCACACAATGGGATGACAAAGATAAAAGTAAGAGAAGATACAAGAAATAAATGGGATTATGAAGGCTGAGGCTAAGATGATAGTGATTGAAATAATGGAAAGCATTCAAAACCTGCTCATATTTTCATGCCAGAATATTAAGACAAAGGATTTTTTTTTACTAAATAGTCCAATAAATTCATATTAAATGAGGTGAGGAACATTGAATATAAATCATTTTAGGATATTATTTGGAAGATAATTATATTAACTGTCAATTTTCGAACTCAAGATTGCTACTAGGTACGCAATGGAAAAGGTTGAGCAGACCATGTATGCATCCAAGAATGAAGTTAGTCTAAGTTTCACAACACCCAATAAGTATGATTGACATTAAGACAAAATATGACAAGGTTGTATTGTAAGAGTCAAACTACTTTGTATAACATCACATTTCCACTGAATTAGGAGTAGGATGGCATTAGTAAGCATGTATGTCTTACACACATTCCCTAATTTCTTAGAGCCAACATTTGTTTACATTATCTGCTTTTTATTCATTGTGAAAACCTTTTCTGTTTATTCATTTTATGTTACAAATAAAGGCATTGTCAGTGTGAAACTTAAGGAAAATGACATTAGACCTCAAAATAAAATGTGAAGTATCTGTTATCTTCTCCAAGTTAACATTTTGAGTATATCTTTATTTAGTTCATTCTTGCTTGAATTATCATCTCTGTGAGTTCAAAAACACCATTCAATTAAGTAAACTAATTGATAAAATATTTTAAGAACAAAGATTTTTTTGAAAAGTCTACTTGTTTGTTTTTTTAATGTGCATGAGTGTTTTCTCTAAATGTACATATGGGTAGCACATGTCCTCAGTAGCCAGAAGGGGAATCTGATGATCCCCAGTGACTTGAGGAACTGTGGGCAGGGGCATCTCTGAGACAAGTTGGAGAGCAAAGTCATGGTAGGCTCACAGGAAGTATTGAGACAGTACCAGAGACCCCTAGTAGCAGAGGCCATAAAGACTGAAAAGGACAAACTCTAACTAGACAAGTGCCCTTGTAGAGGAAAGGAAACACCAACCCACTCACAAAAATTTTGACCCAAAATTCATTCTGCCTACAAGATGCACAGGGATAAATACAGAGTAGATACAGCTGAGATTGAGAGAACGCCCAAACAATGCCTGGGCCAACCCAAGACCCACCCCTTGCGAAGTAACAACTCCTTACATTATTAATGATACTCAGCTATTCTTGCAGGCAGGAGTCCAACTGAGTTTTACTCTGAGAGGCTTCACCCAACAGCACCTCAAAACATATCCTGAGACTCACAGATAAGCATTGAGAGATGCATAGGAAACCTTACAAAAAAGTGGGGGATGGAGAAAAGAACCTGGAGGTGACAAGAGTCTCATAAGAAGACCAACAGAACCAACTAACCAGGACCCAGAGAGGCCTGCTAAGACTGGAGTACCAACCAAAGACTTTGCATGGACTGAACCTAGGACTCCTACAAAAATGTGCTTGAGGTACAGTTCAGGATTAATGTGGGGGCCCTAATAAGGAGAGTGGGGGCTCTCTCTGACATTGACTCTCTTGTTAACTTTTCACACTCAGTGTAGCCCAAGAACACACTCAATCTTGATATGACTTGATGAGCAAGAGGGGAAGGAATGAGGGCTCCTCTCTTCTGAGCAATAAGAAAGGGGGATGTAGGAGAGGGAGAGAGGGTAGGACAGGGGGTTATGACAAGGATGTAAAGGGAATTAATTAAGTAATTAAAATATTTACTTGTTTTTTAATGTGTATGAGTGTTTTATCTAAATGTACATGTGGGTACCATGTCACCTCAAAAACTAGAAGGAGAATCTGATGTTCCCCTGGGACTTGAGAGAGAACTGGTTATGTGCCACATGGATGCTAGAAACATAGCTTGTATCCTCTTTGTAAGTGCTCTTAACTGCTGATCCATCTCTCACAGCCCTAGAATAAACCTTCTTAAGACATAGAGAATAGAGAAATCTATTTCTCCCTGATTTGCCACTTCCTCCACACCTTTAGTGATTAAACTAAAATATAGATCTATGATTTTTTCAGGCAATATAGAAATTATCCTTAGGCCTTAACTGTAATAATTATAGATTGTTTTTTTCAAAACTACCCTGTAACTCCTCGGTTACTGAAACAGATAATACCTGCTGTTGTCAAGTGAGTAGGTAATTTGTCATATATCAAAACCCAAGTGTTATTTATGTACATTTTATTTCTCACTTTGATTATTCTGAATTTATACTACTCAGTTATATCTTGTGTGCCTTTCAAAGTTTGTTAGTTTATTTGTTTTTCTTTTTTGGAATAAGGTACCAATCAAACCACCCATAAATAAACAGACTTAATCAATGTACAAAGGTCATGGTTGTTAATTATGAAATAGCCATCTCTCATTTTGGCACCCAGATGAGAAAGGAGGAAAGGTTAGCACTTCCTGTAAACCTGAACACTACTGTAGCTCCATGTTGTATCCTCTAGAAAACTTTAGGCTTTTGTGCTATAGTTTAAATCATCAAAGGAAAACAAGTGACTGTAAACTTTCTCCACCTCTTTCTTTTCCAGTGAGAAAGAAAAAACGTTAATCAAATATTTTTAAAGTCCAACATGTATATTGCCCCAAGCTAAAATGTATACATTTACTTCTCTTATTAACATTAGTATTACATTTGTGGTTTCAATAGTCATTTTGCCTGGTATTTACTTTTTGAGACAAAATTATCTCCAAAGGAATTCTGGCAGACAATCTATTTATAGTACAAAAATTAAAGCAAACAGGGATTTTAGTTTTGACTAATAGCTTGCTTATCCAAATATTTTATACCAATAAATGCAGAAGATCCATTAGTGAAAAAAATAATTACCTCCAATCCCTCAGGGTTCTTTCTGTACAGATATAATGAATTAATATTTATGAGGAAAATAATGAATAGGTGTGGACATCTGCGGGAAATAGCATATAAGCTTAGATAAAATGAAACCCCACGCTATGTAGCAGTGGCTAATAGGCAAGGGAACCACACAAAAAGGAAAGCAGCACAATAGAGCATCAAGAAGCCTCCGGTTTACACGTGGGTCCACACCTTGAAATTTTAATGTTGTAGATTCTTCACTCTCCATATTTTTTCCTGAGGAAAAAACAATGTACCTTCCATTTGACTGAAGGAAATTAAAAAAAAAACAGTTTTGACAAGGAAGCAAAATATAATAAAAAAATGTGTGATGAAGCTTGTCATACTGAGTATTATTTTAACACAAAGAATAAAAAAGATTAAAGAGTGGCATTTGAAGAAATGAATCCATAAGAAATTCATAGTTTAAGGAGCAATGAGAACACATGAAGTGTGAAGTGACAGTGTCATTATTTTTTATAAGATTATTGCAGCAGATGCTTTATACTTTCATTGTTTTTCATTCAGATCAAATCCTTAATATTTGAATAGTAAGAGTAAAAGCTCAAGGGACAGAAGAAATGACGTGCCTGAACCTAATTATCACAAGCATTGGAGATCACTAATGCAGCAGATGATTCATTCTCATTTCTACTTGACTAAATTATCTTTGGCACACACACACACACACACATATACAAATATATGCATACACACACCCGTGTGTGTGTTTGTGTGTGTGTGTGTGTGTGTGTGTGTGTGTGTGTGTGTGTGAAATGCCATCCCTTACAAATGGAAACCTGACAAGAACAGGGCTCTGAGTGTATTTTCATTCTGTCAAAAGAATGAACAGCTATCTAGTCCCAAGTCTATCAGAGTATGAGTTTCTACAGAGGTGATAACTCTTGTAACAAACATGTAGAATAAATTGTAGGAGGACAATCTCCCACAGTACTTTTGAAATAATTAAAAAATAAATCCTGAATTTCAATACTCTTCTATCTACCAGTTTTCTCTGTCAACTTTGATTAGAATTCCCAACACACTTCTAGGGACATTTCATATATAGTGTTCCAAATATATTCAATATCATAAATTTTATTTGAAAGGAAAGTTACCTATACCCATGCATTCAATGCTAGTCTATACTCTCTCTTCTATCATGCCCAGTGTATCTGGTTTATATTGAGATCTTTGATACAGTGAAATTTGAATTTTTGAGCAGGATGATAAACAGGGTTTAATTGGCATTCTTCTACATGCAAACATCCAGGTAGACAAGCACCATTTTTTTTAAAGATGCTTTCTTTTTCCATTGTATATTTTGGCTTCTTTATGAAAAACATCAGGTGTCCATAGGTGTGTGGATTTATGTTTGGGTCTCCAACTAGATCTCATTGATCAATGTCTCCATTTTTATGCCAATATCACGTTTTTTTTTTTCTAGTTTATACTTTTCATTATTCAACTACTGCTTTTATATCTTGATATTCTGGTATATTCATAGATCTGTGCCTATCCTAGTCACTATTAGAGAGGTCTCTTCCACTGGAAGCTGATAGAAGCAGATGCAAAACCCACAGCCAAACATTAGTTGGAGATAGAGCTCAAATTAGAAATATCCATTGGGTTTCTCACCTTGGAGCTTTGGAAAAATCTTTGCAACATAGACAGAAGAATTGTAGGAATCATGGGAGTTGAGAACACTGGGAGAAAACAGCCCACAGAATAAACTAAAAAGGCTCATAGGTGTTCAGGGAGACTGAAGGGACAATCATAGAACCTGCTTGGGTTTGTGCCATGTCCTCTAAATATATGTTGAGGTAGTTTTCTTGTTTGTTTGTTTTGTTTTGTGTTGTTTTTGTTTTTCTTTGGACTCTTAACAGTGGGGATGAGGGTGCCTATGACTCTTATATCTTCTTGGGACCATTTTCCTCCTAGTGGGCTGCTTCAAACCAGATTTGATATGATGGTTTGTGCCTAGTTTTATTATAGTTTATTATGCTGTGTTTATTTATATTCCCCGGGGAATTATTCTTTTCTGAAGGGAAATGAAGAAAGAGTGAATTTGGAGACGAGGGTATGGGGGAACTCAGAGGAGTAGAAGAAGGGGAAACATGCTGTGTGAGCTTTTAATTAGGAGTAAATTCAGCAGAATAATAGAATCTCTTTTGCATCATGTATCCACTTCTCTCTACCATTAACTAGAAGATAAAACTACCCCAAAGCAACTTTAACTTTATTTTTCATTGGCCAGAGTGATCTCATACAGAGGTATCCTAAACAACTATTGGCAAAATGATTATTTTGATTTCTTGAAATTTTATCTTATTGAGTGTGTGTGTGTGTGTGTGTGTGTGTGTGTGTGTGTGTCTGTGTGTGTATGTGTGCCTGTGTGTCTGTCTGTATCTATACCTCCCCCCTCTCTCTCTGTGTGGGGGTGTGTGTACCTATATGCAAGTGCCCCCAGAGTCCAGAGAAGATTTCTGATCTACTGGATTAGGAGTAATAGGAAATTGTGAGCATATGTAGGTACTAGGAACAGAACTCCAATTCTCTGAAAGACTTGCAAGCTTTCTTATCTGATGTCCCATCACTTGAGCCACTTGATTTTATTTTACAATGAAAATGGCCTTTTTTCAATTAATATGGGGAAGTGATAATTGCTAAACAAAGATTGAAGACTTAAAATTAAACTAAAATTGGAACATATGTAAGTTTATGAATGAACTTGTTATAAATTAGCTATGAAAGAAAAGCTGAATGAAGAATAGGCTTAATAATGAACTGGGTAAAATGGCCAGTTTTACAATTTTAATTTTTACTACTTTACAATTTACAATTTTTACAGTTTGAATTGTAAAGTCCATGAGCATGGAGATCTTCCCATTTTCTGGTATAGTTTTCAGTTTCTTCAATGTTTTATTTATTTTTTAATTATACAACTCTTTCCTTAGCCTTATTTCGAGATATTTTATTTTCGTTTTATGCAATTTTATGTGGTATCGTTTCTCTTATTTCTTTTTCTGAATGTTTGCCATTTGTACATGGGAGGCTACTAATTGTGTGTGTGTGTGTGTGTGTGTGTGTACAAATGTCTGTGAGTGAGCACATGTACTTGTGTTAATTTCTTTATCCTACTACTTTCTGAATATTTTTTCTAACTGTACAAGTTTTATGTAAAATAGTTTATGTACAGAACCATATGTTCTACGAATAAGAGTACTCTGACTTATTTACTGTTGATGGGAAGGCAAAATAGTACAGCCACTATGGAAATTAGTGTGGCATTTCCTCCAAGAACTACATATATATATATATATGAAAGTGTGTGAGAGTGGGGCTGGGAGGAGAGGAGTGGGGCCTGCAATTAGGATGTAAAGTGAATAAATAAATAAATTAGTGGAAGAAAACAAAACAAAAAATATCAGTATTAGGATTCAGTTGGAAATTTTGCTGGTTTAGAAGGGTAGCAGTACTTGATTCTCCTGTAGGGTTCATGGCCTTACCAACTACAAATAGTTCATAGCTAGGTTTACAGTAATAACATTCATCACTCCTTTATTAGGCCTTAGGTTTCATTCGCCTGGTGTTGGTTATACCTATGGGAGGATTAAGATGCTAATATTGCATACTTTGGAATATCTTACCAAATATGTCATTGTTGAGGTTCATAGGCTTTAGAACTACGTATGACTATTGTTTGCTTTTCTCTCTTTGCAAATTACTTACTACCTTTGGATACTATGAGGGAAATTTCCAAAGCCCTCATGCTAGGTGAGGAGACTCAGACAATTGAAGGCTGCTGAAAGGAGAACCACCTTCTCTAGGGATAAGGCACTTGACAGGATAGCCAATCAAAGGAGTCAGCCCTACACACACACACACACACACACACACACACACATACACACACACACACACACACACACACACACACCACTAAATGAACAAAGAAGGTTTTATGTGTGTATGTGTGTACGTATGTGTGTATATGCTCTTCAGATACGTGTAAATGCATCTGTGTATGTGTGTGTGTGTGTGTGTGACTAATAAAGAAGAAGTCATGAGTTTGAGAAGAATGCAGGCCTGGGATGTGTTGGAGTGTGATCATGAAAGGTAGAAATAATATAAGTATGGTATTCTTGTGTATGAAATTTTCAAAAAACAAATTATATAAAAAGAATAGAATTGATACCACTACATAAGCTTCATAATTAAGATCACCATGCTTAATGACACAGAGATAAGTACACATAGTCCTATCATCCACAAAAATATAGTTAGGCAATTGAAATATTTAAGAAAAATATGCTTCTACTTTTTGTAGAGGTCAAGGTCTACATGTGCAGCAAGATAAAGCATAACTAGTGGGAGCATATGGCAAAGTTTCCTGAAACTGAAGCTCTGTCGTTGGGTCTCTTAGAAAGACAGATGTTTGAATTAGTGTGTAGTCATAGTAGATTGATGATAGAACACTAATTAATTATCCATCATGTATTTATTATTGTGAAAAGCATCTATTTCTTGTGAGAAATTTTATTTGTAAGTCAACATTTCTCCATTAATATCCAAAATATATAAAGAACTCAAGAAATTAAACACCAACAAACCGAATAACCCAATTGAGAAATGGGGCTTGGAACTAAACAGAGAATTCTCAACAGAGGAGTATCAAATGGCCGAGAAACACTTAAAGAAATGCTCAACCTCCTTAGTCATCACGGAAATGCAAATCAAAACAAGTCTGAGATTCCATCTTACACCCATCAGAATGGCTAAGATCAAATATTCAAGCGACACCACATGCTGGCGAAGATGTGGGGAGAGAGGAACACTCCTTCATTGCTGGTGGGAATGCAAACTAGTACAGCCACTTTGGAAATCTATCTGGTGCTATCTCAGAAAATTGGGAATAGGGCTTCCTCAAGACCCAGCTATTCCACTCCTTGGAATATACCCAGAAGATGCTCCAGCACACAACAATAGCTTTGATAATGATATACTAAGTATTATCATAAGATTTCAAAGTTGGTCTATTTTTAACAATTTACAAATATTTTCAAAATATTTGATTTTCATGTAGATGGAAAGCTATTTTCTGACTACTGTGAGGAATCTGACTTAATATTACTTCTAGGAAGCTTAGTTCCATTGAGAAAACTAAATCTCAATATACATAAATCTAATGTCAGATACATAAAATCTAACATCAGTGTGGGGCATGGTGGGGCATAGTGGTTATCCCAGAATCCAGAGACTAATTCAGAGAGACAAACAGCATAAATTTGCAGTCAGCCTAAAGAATATAGTGAGTCACAGGCCAGCCTGGGCCAGAGAGTATGTCCAAATAACATAAAATGAAAAAGTCAATATATATTTAGAAAAAAAAGCCTTAAAATTCTGGTATTTAAAAACATATACGTATTCTAGGTGACTTCCTGTCAGTTCATTCAAGCAACTTAAATGTATTACATTCTATTTCTATACATTCTTCTAAAAAATGTAACTTACTGGCCCATTAGCTAAGTTGCATATATACCAGTAGCTCTGGTTTTCCAGTTGTAGCTTTCCCACATGAGCTTGTACGGTATTGCTTAGCCAAGTACCTTGTCTGCTACAAATACCTACAGAAGCACAAAACTAGTTGGTCTTGTGGGACCAGGCCCAACTGACACAACTAGTTTCTGCTCGCTTGATGCAATTTGTGTCCTATCCCCACACTCACACACACAAACTTCCACATCTAGCAGCTGAGGAATTTTTAAAAACAAAACTGTTCAATAATTAAACGGAGAAAGAAAAGAATAGGTACTTCTCAAAATATGAAGTAGAAATAGCTGGTAATAACAGGAAGAAAATGAATGATATTTTTATCCACAAGGGAAATAAGATTAAACGATCAGAGATCCCATCCCACTCCAATCAGAATTGCTATCAATTAACAACAAATTCAGGTGAAGACACAAGTGGGAAATAGAAATCCATATTAACTGCTGGTGGAGATAGAAGTTAGTGTAGTCACTATGAAGGCCAATTTAGAGATCTCACTCAAAAGAAAAGAAAAGAAAAGAAAAGAAAAAGAAAAAGAAATGGCCATGCATGAGCTGAGTATACCACGTCTGGATATATAACAAAAGCGATATAAATGAGCATACTACAGAAATGATTCATACATACTAAGCCATTGAATCGACCCAAATGTCCATCATCAGATCAATGGATAAGTAAAATGAGGCACAATATACAGTGGGATGTTAGTTAATCCTAAAGATTTAAATTATAACATTTGCAAGAAAGACAGGATGCGATAGTACCACATAGAGCTAAATAAGATAGGGCCAAATAGACAACTATCAAATTTTCTTTTATATGTGGTAATAGGTATCATGCATATTTCTATTTTACACACACACACACACACACACACACACACACACACACACACACCATTAAAATAGAAGAAAACTGTATAGAAAGAGCAAGTAGAGGAGTAGGTGTGAAAGATGGGTTAGGGCAAAATACATGAGTACATTACATGCTTTACTTGAACAAAAATGTGACTATGAACACATATCTTTTTTTCAACAAATATACATTCAAAAATTTAAAAGATAGCGATGAAAGATTAGACACCTTCCAGATGGTTTAGTCAACAAAAGCAATGTGGAGCAGTATGTGTCATCCAGAAAACAAAACAAAACAGGAACCTCCATTTTTGCTAGTGAGTGAACAGAATGGGTTGAAAGAAACTGAATGAGAGAATGTATCCAAAGAAATAGATGAACATTTTTTCTATTTCTTGTTGGATGCAAACTCAGGAAACAGTTCATGAAAAATCATCTAGAAATTGTAAAAGAAATCCTTTAATATTAACTAGAAAAATTTCAAATATAAGTAGCATCAGATTATTTAATGCACAAGAAAGTAAAAATTTCTTAATTTATATTAAATTCACATCATTACAACATCCTATTATGAACTAATCATACTCCTTTACTCTTACTTCTTTTTAGAAGGTTGAATTATAATCAATTGCACTTCATATTAAGCATAGTAAAAAAAATACAAGTTCTTCATGTGGGTTTCTATACATCAAGATTTCTTCTCCTCTCCCAATTACTTCCACAGAAATATCTGCAGTATTATCTGTCAAGTCTCTTTCTGCCTATGTCCTTCACCTTCCTTCTAGAGTTCAACAGGACACCCAAAGCAACAGCATCTAACTAGACCCTTCACCTTAGATCTAGACAGTTTCTTCTTACAAAATTCCTTTGTCATAATTAATCAAGTAAAATGTTATTTTTTAACACTACAGAGTGTTTATAATGAAGCCAATATTGCAACACTATACGAGGGAAACTGAAAAGTGACACAAGAATTGGAAACAAGACCAAAATTATTACTTGATAATTTTGATAATGTGAACAATAAAAATAGAGACAAGACACTCAGTGATTAGCATGGGCCAGGTGGGAAATGCTTTATGTTGATATGCTTTATGAGAGAGGTGCTTTCATTTAGTCCAGCAGATCATTGGGGGGTGGAGGAAGACTTCATCAAACACAGCGCCTAAGGAAGGGAGCCGTGGTGCCATGGCATTCTGCATTCATGGCCATCATTGTTCTTGGTCACCCCATCATCTTATCCTCTAGCCCAGGTTGTCCTGGAACTCACTACATATCCCAGACTATAATTAAATCTCCTGCTTCAATCTAACAAATGCCGAGATTACAAGCATGAACTACAATATTCAGCTCACAGTAGATATTGTTCTTACCATGACTGTTAAAGCCAATGAGAAAAAATTGACAGAAAGCAAATAAATTCCATAATTTTCCCGTTCTAGGTTTGAACCAATTAGAGTTACCTTGAGAATAATATAAGCACCAAATACAACAATCACAACTCGAACACTCTCCATATTTTCCATGGTTGCTCATCCTTTGTTAGCTGAATTCTACTACAAGGAATGGGAAATGCTGTCTTCTCAGGTCTTGATCTTGCTCTGTAGCTAGGGTAATGTTGCTTCAGTGTAGCCCCATTAGGAAAACCCTTAAAGAGCTGCTCATCTCTCTAAGCCTTCACCCATGGTAAAAGCAATTTTTTCCCTGTTGTGTGATTTTCTTCCCTTTATCTATAACAAATACTTTCTAAAGAAAATATGGTCAACAGATTATCAATTATTATGCTGACCCAGAAGCAAGCTACTGTCTCTCCCCAAAGCAGATAAGTCATATCTACTATACTTACAAAAGTCTATTTAATTATTTTTTGGAAAATAATACAAAAGATCCATCTTTTCAAATGTATCAGTCCCAATACTTATGATAAAGCAAGTATAACTTTTTCTTACCCCACCTCATTCCTGACTTTGATAAATCTGTCCTTGCATTTCCAACATGCATTAGAAACTTGGCCCTCAGAACTCAGCAAACATGTTGGAATCTCCTCACAGAGTAGAACTGACCCTTTTCCCTCAACATTAAGGTAATATGTGTACATATTGTGTGTATATATTGATGAGACATCTTAAATGTTGTTAACAGAAAAGGACCTTGGTTTCTCCTTTTATGCCTACAGCAAATTAATCTTACTGGCATAATCTAGATAAGCAGTCCATTTGCTAGGCAGAAGGCAAGCTGGCAAAGCAAGATCATGGTGTTTTAATGTAGTGTGCTGACAAAGGACTCTGACTACCAAAGCACTCATGACAGAGGGGAACTATGAGCCTTGACAGCAAACAGGATTTAAATGTGGACAATCTATTCATTTGTGTAGACAACCAACAAGTGCTCATTTTCTGATTCATCAATGTTAAAGATGGTTACATTTTGGCTGATAATATGGCTTAAAGGAAAGAGAGCTTGCTTAGCACAGAGTCGTGGGCTCAAATCTCAATACCACATAAAATACTTGTGATGGTGTATGCCTGAAATTCCAAAACTTGGGAAGTGGGGCCAGGAAGAGTTTAGTCCAAACTGGGTGAGAGACCCCGTCTCAAAAGAAAAAAAAAAAAAAAAAAAAAAAGAAAAGAAAAGAAAAAGAGGGGTGGGCTGGAGAAGTATGATGGTTAGATTTATTTGACAGCTTGACATAATCTATAATCATCTTGGGTGAATTCTTGTTATGAAATATGGATTTAATTATGTCAATTACATAAGAATGCACACTCATTGTGAATACTGACATTCCCTGGGTTTGGGTTTTGGACTGAATAACAGTGGAGAAGCTAAGCTGAGCACTGACAAACATCATGCCTTTATTCTCCCAGCTCTTTACTGCAGAAATGACTAACCATTTCAAGTTTCTGCTTCCTTAACTTCCCTGCAATGATGGGATGCATCCTGGGATTGTGACCTGAAGAAAACTCATTCTCTCTTAAAGTAATTTTTTTTTCAAGACAAATCGTCACAACATTAGGAAACAAAACTATTGCACCTCCTAGCTTATGTCAAACAATTTTCCATTGATATCTGACACTGTAGTCACTTTCTTTTTAACAGAATGAATGCCCCATGCACACTTTCGTTGCTTTATTCAACACAAAGGCCAGTGCCCTAGGAAATAATTTCTCCACTGTCCAGTTGCTATCCTCTCAATAATATCAAACTAAGGGTAAATGGGAATGCTACCCACCACCACACTTCACATAGCACTTGTATGAAAGGATTCCTCTCCTCTTTTTGGGCCAAAGCTGTTATAACACTGTCATAAATGGTTTAGAAACCTTCTCAGCAGTCATTGATCTGCAGTTCAAAAATTGGGGAAATAAAACGAAGACCCAGGTCTTGTAAAGGGAGTCATAACAATGCATACAACCACCTGTCATTAACTCCACAATTTCTGAGGCACATTTACTTATATGTTTGCCTTACTTGAATATATCTATTCTTGTTAATTTTTTCCTAATTCATTCTGATGCTCATTCCTTAACTTTGCCAAATAAGTGACTTCCAAGATAACGTTTTATTACAGGTTTTGCTTTCAAAGATTCAAAGGTTAGGAAAGAACCATTAGCTCCCACCTTCCAGTATTGGTTTGAATCTCTCTGTACATGACTATAGGAGTGCATGTGTGTGCATTGATTTTTGGTCAGATCAGATATCACTGTGTAAGATGATACTTATGCTCATGAATCCTCTGTAGCTGATTCTGTAAAATATACTTTAATAGGGCATCCTACTGTTTAATGGAACCACTTTTTTTCTGGATGAAGCAATACATGATAAGGCTAGAGAATTCAGTAATACACATTGCACTGCCTTGGATATATTGTAGGAATAGTTCTAAGTAGGAAATAATAAAATGTTGAATCCCCTGTGTGTTTCAGTAATTCCATGCTTGACAGTCACAAGAAGAAGCATAGAAATCCTGGAAAGAAAGTCCAAACCAGTATCAATTTTTTTATTTTTGAAAATTACTAAGCTTCTTTCATATTAAATGTGTCACCAGTAAACAAGCTTATATAGAGCATCTAACAAACACCTCAAGAGTTATAGCTAGTGAGATACTACTGTTGATGAGTGGATACACATCAAACTGTCATATTCTGTGTTAGCCAGGGTTCTCTGGAGTGACAGAACTTAAAAAATGATTCTCTATGTATATGTATAGAAAGGGAATTTATTAGAACAACTTACAGAATATAGACCAGCTATTACAATAATGGCTGGAGATTAACCAAAAGTCCAAGAAGCAAGTAGTTGCTGAGTCCATGAGTCTGGATGTCTCAGCTGGCCTTCAGTATATGCTGGAATCCTGAGGAAGTAGTCTCTAATGGCAGCAAAGGAATGGACTTGACAGCAATGTGAGAACAAGCAGGAAAAAAAGCAAAAGTTTCATTCTTCCATGCTCTTATATAGGCTTCCAGCAGAAGATGTGTCTCAGATTGGACATGAATTAAAGATCTGGAATAAAAGTGTGACTTTTTACCTCAAAAACCCAGATTAGCAGTAGATCTTTCCACTTCAAATTATGTAGAACCGATCTCACAGTTGTGCCCTCTTTTCTTGAGTTTTAGTTAATTCCAGATGTAGTCAAGCTGAAAAGGAAGAATAGCTGTCACAAGTCCATCCCATGTCAACTTGACCCACAATAATATCTAATTATATCATAATTAATTTCCAAATGAAAACAATAACCATGTCATAATAATGCCTAAACTAATATAACTATCCCATGTACAATTGCAAACCCATTATATATTTACCAGGTCATAATTATGTCCACCACGATATAACTGTCACTCATACAACAGCAAATACATTATAAATTTAGAATAAGTGGCAATGTTCCTCAAGAAACATTAATTACTATCTCAAAGAATATATCATAACCACTGATATTCTCTTAACTGATGTTACATCATATTTTAAAGAAATTTAGAAAACAAAATTTAAATATCTATGCAAACTGATTCTTAACAAAATACAAAAGAAATACCTATATTGATTATAACTTTTTTTCTGCAAATGGTCACATGGCCTTAGCTAGTATTTATAACTACCTTCCTCTACTGCCCATTTTGTGTCTCCAAAACCTGAGCAAGCACTTCAGCAGGTCTTTGATCTTTTCCTGGAGGAGTGACCCACAACTCCATTTGTGACAGGGCTGTACCCCATGTCATCCTGGCTGGATTAGGCTGTTGTACTTTTTAATTGACTTCAATCACAGGACAAGGTGGCACCAAGAGAAGCATGAAAGGTTCTTCTGCACTTTAGACACAAACTTTCTTATCTCCATTCTGGAGACTCAATCTAATTTGCTTAGACCAACCACCTCTCCTAACACTGTTGTTCTTTTCTTATCCTGTTGGTTTAAGGGCATCAGAAGCCCGAAGTTGCGAGTGGGAAGTATGAGCTTCCAGTTGAACTGGATGTTTGTAGTAGCCCCTCATAGAAGTCAAAACTTCTAGGTCAGCAGAACATAAGAACTTGAGAAAAAGAAGCAATTTATTTCCTCGAGAGTAACTAAAGTGATAGCGAGTGGAACGATTCCCCTCTCCACTCCGTGATTCCTGGACCTGTGGATCCTGGCTACGGGGGAAACTGTCCCATTTATTTGATACAAATTCAAAGCATATAGTGTCTTCTAGAGAACCCTGCCCCAATCCTCCAGGCTACTGTCACCTAATGGACACTGTAATGGGGTCTTCTGAAGGCCTTTCCATCTTTCTGAAGCAGCTGCTTCAGGGTGATCTGCAACTTGGTAAGACCTGTGGATTCCATTATGGTGAAACATTGTCTCAGCATTTCCCTGACTGTGAATTGAATTCCTTGATCAGAAGCAATATGGTGTATAATAACTATTATGGTTAAGGCATTCTGTAAATCCATGTATAGCAGGATTAACAGATGTATTATGTGAAACAGAAAAGAAAAATCCCTAAGTGGAAAAAGTGTCTACTCCTCTAAGGACAAAGCATTGATTGTCCTTTCCACAGAGGAAGTCCTCTAAAGTAGTCAGTCTGCCACCAGGTCACTTGCCACGGACCATCTCATTCGGGTATAGGTCCTTGGAAATGAGAGTCTCGAAGTGTTAGTGGGCAAAGATCAGTGAGTGACAGACAGAGACAAACAAAGAAGTATTGTTTGAATCTGAGTGTATTTTGCAGACAAGCAAGCTAGGTTTTCATACACATTTTTGAAATGGGGGGTGTTTTCCATGGTTACATTTTTTTATACAATTTAAAATACAAGATGTAGAATAATAATGTTGTCATAAATCCTAAATCATTCTTAAGTCATTAGATAGGTATCAATGCATGTGCCCTCTTTATTAAAGGTCAATGTTCTCTCATTATGCCAAACATCTGTGAGTCAAAACAGTTTTTTTTTTTTAGCTTTTCTGTCACTATCTAGAGCTTTCTTATATACTTTATTTGTAAGCTATAATATAAACTATGACTAATCCTTAGCTATGTTTTTATTAAGTGGAGCAGAACTTGGTGGTAAAACTCTGAATGACCCTTGGCTGCAGTCCCAAGTTAGGGGTCTCCTAACAACACAGTTACATTTTAAAAATTCTGATAAAATAAAACAGGCTAAAAAAAAAGTCAAAATGTTCCAAAACAAGAAAGCTGTAATCAGTTACTCCTGACAGGAACATCAGACCCATTCCAAGAGGCTCTCCCTTAAGTAGGGGTCATTGTCTCTGGTTGTGTAGTATCATTTGTCACATAAACTCCACGGGAGGGGTCGTGGCAGTCACTGGTTGGTCACCCCTAGGAAATTGTGCCATATCTGGGATTCAATGTTGGTCTCTTCTATTGGCTGGTGTGGCATTCAGCAGCAGCTGTACCAAGGTCAGCCTTGGTGAGTGGAAGTCCATCTTGTTGAGGTCATATGTAAGCATCATCTCTATGAACATGGACACTGTTTAGGGGTCTATTGTGCAATGACAGGAAGGGCTGAACAAATAGGCTAAGTGTCCATAGAATACATCATCCTGTGTACTTGAGTACTTAGTTCATATTCAGCTGGAATCACCTTTTTGATGATCATTTACCTGGGACACAAGTATCTTAACATTCTCTACTCATTTGAAAAAATGTCTATATATATGTCTTCCCCAGGTGTCTTTGTCACCAACTTTCTAATCAAGCTCTTTCCAAGTCCCTGACCTTTTAGCCAATCTATTGGCTACAGACCATGAATAAATGAAAAAAAATCACATATCTGGCCAGTTTTCTTTCAAACCAAATATATGTCCATGAATACTGCCAGAAGTTCTTCCCACTGTAAAGAGATACCTTTGCCAGTGTCTTTCTAGTTACATCAGGAAAATGTAATTTTTGCAGCTCTCTACTTCTTGGTACCTCCAGAACTTGCAGATTCATCATTAAACCAGTAATTGGTCTTTTCTTCCTCAGTCAACTAATCATAGGACATAGTCCATGAGGCTATAGGTGCATACTTGGCAGCAGGTGGCATCTTTACAGAATAAAAATGTGTATTGCAAATTGGCAACTTCTTTATGTAACTTGCTTGTGCCTTCAGGAGCAGCTTGAGCCAGTCACATATCTGCCACTTCCATTTGATAATAGATTGCTGCTGTATACAGCCTATTCTATTACTTGGTGGGTTATATGAGAGCCAGCCTTATCAACTGTTGAGTTTCCAGTAAGATCTAATAACAATGTATAAGCTGTATTTCAAAGGGAGATAGTAGGACCTTGCTCTAGTATCCCAAAGCCCCTCTTTTGTGAATTACATATAAGAACATGCCAAGGGTTCTAAAGAGCATCTCTCTTTGCCGCTGACACTTCAGCTACCATGGGGTCTGGAGCATCATGTGGTCCAAGTGGTAGAGCAACCTTTATGGTAGCCTGGATTTGTTAAAAGTATCTTCTGTTTCACACAAAGCTAGGAGCTTTCCTAGCCGCTTGGTATATGGGTTGGAGTAACACACCCAAGCAATGAATGTGCTATCTTCAGAATCCAAATAGACGCACTAAGGCTTTTTTCTTTGTGGTGGGTGCAGCCAGGCTCAAAAACTTATCCTTCATCTTAGAAAGAACATCTGCATTCTCCACACCACTGAACTCCTAAGAATTTCACTGATGTAGAAGATCTTTGAATTTTGGTTGGATTTATTTCCCATATGAATTACAAATGAGCCTAAAGTGATGGCTATGTACTATTCACATGGTTCAATCAGCATAATGTCATTAATATTGTGCACCAATGTGAAATTTCATGAAATAGACAGATTATGGAAATCCCTTCTAACTATGCTAGGACACAGTGCTATAAAGTTAACAATCCTTAAAACATTAAAGGTATATGACCGGCCTTGCCAACTAGAAGTAAATTGCTTCTGGTGGTCCTTATGGATAGACACAGAGAAAATGACATTTGCAAAATCAATATCTGCATACCATGTATCAGGAGATATGTTAATTTGTTCAATAAAGGACACTACATCTAGTATGACACATGCAATTGGAGTCAGTACTTGAGCTTTTAATAGTCAACTGTCATTCTCCATAAGTCAACTGTCTTCTGCATTGTCCAGATAGGAAACTTTAAAGAAGATGTGATAGGGAACACCACCATCGTCTTTCAAATCCTTGATAATGTCACTAATTTCTGAAGTTCCTCCAGAGATACAATACTGGTTTTTTATTCAACATTTTCCTTATCAGAGACAACTTTAAAGGCTTCCATTTATCCTTTCTGACCACAATATCCCTCCCTTCTCAGTTCAGAAAACTAATGTGAGAATCTGCCAATTTCTAAGTTTACTTATCCCAATTAGTCATTCTGTAACAAGGAGGAAAACACAGATTGAGTTCAGGGACCTAATGGACCTACTGTGAGTAGAATTTCACTCAAACCATCATTGATCACATGACTTCCATCAGCCTTTTCTTCAGCTGGAGGGACGCAATATTTCCTGGGATCCCTAAGAATCAGCCTTAGTTCTGAATCAGCATCTACAGGCCGTTGAAAGTCTTATTGTTTTCTATCCTCAGTGAAGAGTTTCCCTTCTAAAAACCATATGTATCTCTGGGCAAGGGCTGGGGAAAGGCTAACAGTGAAACTCTTAGGTTTTATTACAAGGTTTTTCCTCAGAGAAACTTACCTACCTGTCTCTTCATTCAAGGATTTCTGGGTCTACAAACTGGCTTAACTCTGGAAATTGATTCAGAAACTGATACTGTCTTTTGCCACTATCCAATAAAGCTTTTCTTTCATTTATTATAATTTTTGTTTGTTTGTTTATACAGACCAAACAAAAAAATTAGTAGATATCTTATCTATTTCATGTCTGGAAACATGACTGATTAGCCAGTACCAAAGGTCCATATTAATGATGCCTCCATAGCCTTCTCTTTGCCTGTGCTGACTATGACAGGTCAGGCCACATGTTACTAAGGGTTCTTTAAAGCAACCAGACTTATAGAATGAATCTATATATGCTTAGAAGGGATTCTCGAAGAGGTAGGCTCTAATATTAGCAAAGGAATGGACATGCTAGCAAAACAAAAGCAAGCAGACTAAAAGCAAAAGCTTCCTTTTTCCATGTCTTTACATAGGCTACCAGAAGAAGGTGTGGCCCATATTTGACTTACATTAAAGACCTAGATTAAAGGTGTGTCCTCCTTCCTCAAAGATTGGATTAGAAATAGATCCTCCTCCTGTAGATTAAGAACAAATCCCTGATAGCTCTGCCTCTGTTTGGGGATTTTAGTTAATTCCAGTTGCTGTCAGGTTCCCAACCAAAAATAGCCATTACACATCCTAACAATAGATTCAGTCACTAGGTTAGTATCTCATTTTCCATCTTCCCTTCTGGAATCCTCCATTTTCTATGTTAAGTTCTATGCTTAGTACTTGCTGTTCAGAAGCAATGATACCCACCTCCAGATTCTGTCTCAGCAAGAAAATATTAATTCAATAGTCCCAAATTTCATGATAGAGTATCTGGTTTTTGATAAGAGGGGGAAGCCTTATTATATGAGAAATTTCTCAAATATAAGAAGAGATCTTTAATTGTATACTAGCCAAATAAAGGAAAAATTTCCACAAGTAAGACATTAAGTTTATTTGTATATAGTTGTTGCTTTTATTAAGAATGTATATGCTTTCTTTCAAGAAGATAGTTCTCCCTCAGGCCACTCAAAGTTAAGAAACCTAAGCATGCCTTAATTAGTGTATATAGTGTTGCTTAGTTGATATAGTGTAGTAATGGGGAAAGGACTCCATTTCCTGGTGGCACCATCACTATTCCAAAATTCTTGACTGGCGGACTCTGATATAAAGACTAGGGTGCAAAAAAAAGTAACAACCTTAGTAACCACGTGTGGTGGGCTTGCGTTCATAAAGCACAAGCAAAAGAAAATGTCAGCACTTCTTTGTTATGGGAGGTCACTGGGAAATTATCTTTAAAATAAATGGCTGCAATATTAAAATGAAGAGCCATCCACAAAGAGAAGAGCAGGTACGCTAGTTACATACTCGCATTGTCTCTATTATACTTGAACACATAGAGTTCTCTACATATTTATAGTGGTTTCTCTTTTTACTAAAAGATATAGAAAGGTGTTTATAAATTGCTCTCTTCATGCTGGGCTTAACTACAGTTCCATAAAAGTAACATAAAACAAGATGCATTCTATGCATGGATGGATCATTTGTATAGAGCACAATCCTGTCTTCTTGCCCGGCATCTCTATGAAGTGGCAGCTCGACATCTTGGCCTTGAGTCCGTGTCATCTGATGGACTGTCAGTGGCATCCTCAACAGGAGCCTAATGTACCATTCAAATCGCTACTGCAAATAGAAAGTTAAAATTGTGCTGATATTTCACTCCCTCTGCACTTTCCATTTTGGCAGCTTGGCTTTATGGCTGGTTACTTTTAATCATTTTAAGTGCTTGAACTAAGAACTCATTTAACACTTTCCATTAATAAAGAAATATGTGGTCCTGGAATGTTCGACTTAGAATCATGGCCATATGGGTTTAACCTCTTTACAGTTCAGAAAACTCTACATCAAGTGTCTGGCAGCTGATAATTCGGGATCTGATAAAACATCCATGTGATAGTTTCCAAACTTCAGAGCATGTCTCTATTTTTGTTGATCTAGCAGAAGCAGTGACAGGAAAAACACTATACAGCTGCATCAGTTAGAATAGGGACACAGGCTAATACAGCACAGCCAAACACAGGTTGTGTTTTACTCACCAACTTTATTTTTCTTTGTGGGCAATTGTTGGGAAGTTGTCAGTGAAAAAAGTGTTATGGAGTTTCCACAAAATTATGAGGAACTTCAAATGTAGGATGGTCTAGGTTCATCTTGCCAAACCTACACCTTCATCTGCCTGAAGCTTGAAAGCCACTCTTGCTCACCATTAGGTATAATTTCCAACTAGTTGAAATACAAAAAGTAGCTAGTTTTAAGACATTTTTAAAAGATAAAGGACATTTCTATATACATCTTGCTGCCACCCAAAAAAAGATGGCAAGAATAGCAATATATTTAAAATTTTGACTTCAATATATTGAATGGACAAATAGAAATCTAGGTATTTATCAAGTAAACATAATCAAAAAAGACACATGAATACACATGTGCATACATACACATACACGCACGCACACACACACACACACACACACCTAATTACCAAATGTGTGACTTCACATAGTAAACATTTTCCTGTGAGAACACTTGATATTTTTCCTTATTTCTCTGTTTAAATTCTCTTTCATTGTTCTATCCTTTGGTGATAGGGATTGTTTAAGTTTTTCACTATTAAATTGTAGGAATCATTGTGTAGTGTAAGGTTTATTAATGTTTCTTTTACAAATGTAGGTGTGCTTGCATTTGCCACACAGATGTTCAGAATTGTGATGTCATCTTGTTTGAGTTTTCCTTTGATCAGTATAAAGTGTCCATCCTCATCTCTTTTGATTAATTTTGGATGAAAGTCTAGTTTATTAAATAACATAATGGCTACTCCAGCTTGCTTCTTATGTCCATTTGCTTGGAAGACCTTTTTCCAGCCTTTTACCCTGAGGTAATATTTATCTTTGTGGCTGAGATGTGATTGTTGAATGAAGCAGAATGTTGAGTCTTGTTTATGCATCCATTCTACTAGTCTGTGTCTTTTTCTTGGAGGGTTGAGACCATTGATATTGAGAGATATTATTGACCAATGTCTTTTTGGTCCTTTTATTTTGATGTTGCTTATGGTAGTGTGTTTGTGTATTTGTCTGCTTTCTTTTCACTAAAGTGAAGTTATTTATTTCCTGTGTTTTCCTGGGTGTAGTTAGTCTCTTTGTGTTGGAGTTTCCCTTCTGTTATCTTCTGTAGGGCTGGATTTGTGGATAGGCACAGCTTAAATGTATTTCTGTCATGGAATATCTTATTTTCTCCATCTATGGGTATAGAGAGTGTCACTGGATGTAGTAGTGTGGATTGGATACTGTAGTTTCTTAGGGTTGGCAAGACCTCTGCCCAGGCCCTTCTGGCTTTTATGGTCTCTGCTGAAAAGTCTGGTGTAATTCTGATTGGTTCGTAATTGTATATTACTTGGCATTTTTCCCTTGCTCCTTTTAATATTTTTCTTGGTTTTGTACATTTTGTGTTTTGATTATTATGTAGTAGTAGGATTTTCTTTTCTGGTCTTGTCTAGTTGGTGTTCTGTAGGCATCTTGTATTTTTATATGTACCTCTTTGTTTAAAATGGGAAATTTTCCTTCTATGATTTTGTTGAAAATAATTTCTATGCTTTGGAGCCAGTTATCTTTTCTTTCCTCAAATCTTATTATCCTTAGATGTTGTCTTTTCATGATGTCCTTGATTTTTTGAATGTTCTGTGTTAGGAATTTTTTAGATTTAACATTTTCTCTGATGGTTGTATCAATTTCTTCCATTGTATCTTCTACACCTGAGATTCCCTCTTCTACCTCTTGTATTCTGTTGGATATGCTTACCTCTGCAGTTCCTGTTTTCTTCTCTAAGTTCTTTCTTTCTAGGCTTTCCTGAATTGGGGCTTTTATTATTGTTTCCATTTTGAGTTTCAGATCTTGAACTCCTTTATTGATTTCCTTTACCTGATTGCATTTTTTTCAATTTCTTCCATTGATTTCATTTTTTCTCTATAGGCCTCTGTCATGTCTTCAATTTGTTTGACTGTATCTTCCTGTATTTGTTTATGGATTTTAATTGTTTTTACCATTGTAATCTTCATTATGAAGGATTTGAGGTCACTCTCTTGTGTTTCAGCTGTGTTTCAATTTCCAGGGCTGATTGGTTTTAGGATAACTAGGTTCGGGATATGCCATATAATATTGGTTTTGTTGTTTGTGTTTTTATGCTGGCCTTTAATCATCTTGTTTCTTTGGTGTTGGGTGGTAGTTTCTGGTATCCTTCACTGGCCACTAAGAGTAGCTCTTCTGACAAATGGGTAATATGTAAACTATACAAAGAACTCAAGAAATTAACCACCACTAAACCAAATAACCCAATTAAAAATAACGCACTAAAAAATAAAAACCCAACTAAGGACGACACATTCGAAGACCCTATACCGTCCTGTTCAGATCTAGCCAATGGACAGCCCCTTCTCTATGGTTGTGGAGAGAGGTGAGACTGCCTCTGACATGAACTTTGATGTCCTCAATTTGATCACTTCCCCTTGGTGTGAAAGCCTGCAGCATACAGATGAATTGGAAGCAGGCTATCTGAATGAGACCTGATAGGCTGTGGTCATATGGTGAAGGAGGAGGTCTTTTCGGTCAGAAGTCTAGGGGAGGGGACTATCTTAGAAGAGGGAGGGAACGTGGGAATGGGAAGACAAAAGCAAGAGGATAACATTCAGGATATAGTCTGAATGAATTATAATAAATTTAAAAAGAAAAAAGAAACACCCCTTGTCTTTCTCTGTCTCACTTAATTTAATGTCTTCAATGTCATGAATTCTGCTGCAAAATACTAAGATTTTGATTTTTATGCATGAGTGACATCTCGTTGTACACACATCACATTTCTTCACTAATGGACAGCTAGGTTGGTCAATATCTTGCATATGTGAATAAAATAGCATTAAGAATGACTGTAGACATCACATGGGTTGTGTAAAAGTGGTTCTTAGAGTCTGGGAAAGATATGAAAGGAAGGGCACAGACCAGATAACTGGTACCCAAGAACAGACAGAAGCAATAACTTGTAGTGTTCTACAGCATTGTGACTACAGTTTGAAATATCTGGTTGTATATTTCTTGGCAAGAAGAGGTATCCAAACATAGAGAAACATAAGAAGGTGAAAATGATGACTCTTGTGATTTGAACATTACACATTGTATACCTGTATCAAGTTAAAATGAAGTACCCCGTAAATTTGTGCGACCAAGATAAGAATACAAAGAAAGAAAAGAAACAGCGATGTAAACACATGCTGGTTAATGTCAGGTGGAAGCACCTTGGGATGAATTTTAACTAAGGAGGCATTTTAGACCTTCTAATATGCCCATATGTTGTACTTATGATCTAGCAATCATTGCATGGGTGGATAAAATTTGAGAAATTATTGTATGCCTGTTTTTATATTTATTATACTTAAACT
Organism: Acomys russatus; assembly: GCF_903995435.1. Classification (NCBI taxonomy): domain Eukaryota; kingdom Metazoa; phylum Chordata; class Mammalia; order Rodentia; family Muridae; genus Acomys; species Acomys russatus. Next base: position 57,944,570 of record NC_067137.1, on the reverse strand, counting down.
ATGGCTCCTGTGTCTCTGTTAGTAAAGTACACAGAGAATGCTATTAGCATATATCTCAAATCATACATACAGCAAAAGCTTTCGGAAGCACAATTCCCTTGGATACATGTTATTACTTGAGTTCTCCCCTGGAAATCCTTGTGGTGGTAGAGTCTGAGCGTTTTGTCTTCAAAGCTCACCAGGTGATTGAGGCCCAGAATGATTGAGAACTAGAGCTCAGTATTGTGAGGTCCAGTATTACACCATCCCGCTGTGGTCAGGAAAACAGGGGACAGTGAGGTAGCCCAAGCTTGAGTCCTGGCGATAAGGGAAACGAAATGATGGATGTGTTAGAGTAAGTAAGAAGAGACTGCCTAGTAAATATCCAGTGGTTGTTAAGGAACAGTGCGGACACCTCATATCCCTGTTCCTACATAAGTGAAAATAAAAGGTACTTAACAGTTTTATTTTATCTAAGATTACAATATTAAAGGGCTCAGACCACTGTCTATTTGAGCAAGTTTCACTGTACTTTGCCATTATCTCTAAATATCTTGCCAAGCTGGTTGGTACACCCCCCCCCCCCACACACACACACACTTCTCCATTCTTTAATTCAAGTGCTTTATTGACTGACACTGTGAGACAAACTCTACTCTCTGTCTTGGGTACAACAATGGGCCAGGCCGACGGCTCCTTGCAGTTGTGGAGGCTATGTTCCCCTTCCAAGAGAAAATCAAGAAACCATTATCATATGCTTATCTTGTTCACACCTCAGTATGTAGGCACTTCGTCTGAAATATGTTGAATTCTTAAAATACTGGAAAAGAGATGTGATTGTGGACTGCTTTATCAGTAAGAAGACGGAAGAACAAACCCTGAACCGGCTGAATCCAGCTCCCAGCATTTCCCAACACAGCGCACTGTCATCCAGAGCTATTGTTTCTCTGTGGATGGAGGAAGAGCTAACAAAGGGCAACAAAAGGAGCCCTCCCTAGATGTCAGTGGCTCTGCTGAGAGAGGCACACAACGGAGTAAACAGCCATTCATTTCTGCCTTCTTAGAATGTATAATGTGGTTTAGAAGATAAGATCCCCTATCGCCCATGAAAACTAGTGCCTATCAGAACATGAATGCTAAGTGCTAAATAAGATCAGATAATAAAGAGCATAAAATGCCTGGGGTGAGTGGGAGCAGGGGGTGCAGGCAGACACTCCTTGCTGTGCAATGCAGGTGTTCTGTAGAGCAAATCTCATGATGTCCCGGGTGTTTAAAATCTGACAGCTGTTTTCAACCCATTGCCTGGTAGTACACAGACACTTTGGTGCAGCATAGGAGTACAGGAACCCTTCCAAGACCCTGTCTGTCTACATTGACCTCTGTTTCTGCCCGTGGGGTTCGACTATAACTCAGGAAGAAGTTCACCTGTTGAAAACGCAAGACACAAAGTGGGAGAGCAAGTCTGATTGATCAAACTCTCAAACTTTATTAGTCAGGCAGAAGCTTTTATAAGTCAGAAGGCAGGGAAGCATATTGTTATAGCAACTCAGTTGCAGGCTTTTTTTCAAAACACAGGGAATTCCAGGCAGGGTCATAATGTACTGTCACACAGGGTATTTGGCTCCATCTTTTTCTAGTTTAACTGTTAAACTATAACAAGGTTGCTCCATCTCTATCTGTCTTTAGTCTAATTGCTGACCCACAACATGGTCAGCTAGTTTCTGGTGAAAGGCAAGCTCTGGGAAAAACAGAGACTTAAAGATGCAGACTCTGACAAGGTGGCTGAACATTGGCCATATGGCCTATTGTCCCCAACAGTCCTCCCCTATCCTTTGAGCTCCTTGTACTTCTTTTCACCCTTTCTGGTCACTCAGCCAGGATGACATAACTCCCAAACCCCATTTTCTCACTATAGGTATAATCTGTTCTATATTACTTGAGAAATTCTCTTCCTAGGGAATATTCCAAACTCATTCATTTTAGCCCATTCAACAGCCAGTAAACTAGTCTTCATTGTCAATGCTAACTAGATGCATCTAAGCATCCAACATCCAAAAATGTGACTCCATTTTCCATGTAGGCATCAATCCTACATTAGTAGATTGCTTTACCACCAGAAAGTGACACAGTTCTAGCCAGTAGAACATGAAAGAATGCCAGCTTGATAGAGAGAGAATTCTGAGAATTCACTTTCAAAAGGTGACGCATAAAAACAGACTTCTTTACTTGGATACTTTCAAATCTAGAAATGCTATGGGAAAATGGTACAGAGGAAACATATGGAAAAGCAGAGGGTGACTTTCAGACACTTACAAAGTAGAAGAACTAACAAATTCTAGAGCCACCTTATGTTGGGGAATTTTGTCTTACATTCTGTAGCTAAAACTATCAACATGATATAAAATTGCTTGCCTTGACTTTGGCATTTTCATATTTAATCAAGCTGAAGGAGGAGACCAGCTGATTGTCCACCTATTAAATAGAGTCATATTTTTCCAGACAGTCGCTTGTGAAGATCCAGGCATTTCACATTTTTCAGTGAGGGTTAACATTGCTGGGTGATTTATTTTATATAAATTTTAAAAATCAAACAATGAAAATCATTGTCATTTAAAATGAAATAATTGGAGAGCTTCTAAAATCAGAATGTATAGGGGATAATAAAGTTCAAATAAAAGGATGAACTATCCCAGCACTCGGGAGGCAGAGGCAGGTGGATCGCTGTGAGTTCGAGGCCAGCCTGGTCTACAAAGTGAGTCCAGGATGGCCAAGGCTACACAGAGAAACCCTGTCTCGAAAAACCAAAAAAAAAAAAAAAAAAAAAAAAAAAAAGGATGAACTAATGACATTATCATTTTCTTTCTTTTCATTCAATTTAATGTAGGTGCAATCAAGGTAACTTTATAGTTATGCATTATAATCACTGTTAATAAATAATTTGTTTTATATCCACAGGATCAATAGGAGAGAAAAGAAAAGGAATCCAAATGCTGGCATCCAAGTCTGTCAAAAAGTTAAGTGAAAATCCTCTCCCTGTGATCTTCATAAGATGGGTATCCCGTAAGTTACACTGATCTATGCAAAAGTTTACTCACCACAGAAACATGCCTCTAGTGCTATAAAAATTAAAGCTACAAAGATAAAATCTGGTGATGATTACATTTGATTTGGTTTTTCATTTATGGGAATAAACCTTCTGTACATTCACAAGCTGTTACTTAAAGAGAAAAGTTTATAAATTCCAATTTCAAACCATCTCATTTAAAAAGTAGAAATCATAGAAATAAGCTAGTAGAGGGTTTGTGAAGTACACAATGGAGGACAGGCTCAGGAAGGCCGCACACACGGTGTGCATTTGCCAGGTTTTGGCAGATCTGTTTGAAGTTAGATAGTCACGTTGAGAATTTTGTCATTTAATTGTCATTTGGGATTTAATAAAAAATATGAAATAAAAAATTGAAAGAGCATTTTGTGAGCCCTTTATCCCTTATCCCTACCAATCTGGAGAAAAGTAATCAAACTAGGAATTATTATGAACTGTTATGGGCCACTACTCTTGCCACACAGGTCTGTCTGATATCCATCTTAAGGGCAAGGCTGTTGATACATCAGCAGTGGAAACCTACTTTATTTGGGGTTCTTAATGCTTACATCTCCCTTCCAAACCACCTATAGATCTTTTTTAATACTCAGTTCCTTGGAGCGATTCCACTGGAGTAGTCTGCAGGATTCCAACAGACCCATTAAATTCAAGCCAGCAATTCAGCAAAGGTGACTATAACCATAGCCAATGGAACCCAGAGCAGCAGCCAGAGCCAGAAGCAGTAGGTAGAGCCCTGACCCTTTAAGCCTTTGCTGGAGTGGTTCTCTCTAAGAGCATCTTGAAGTGGAGTGATGAACAGCAAGATCAAAAAAGCCCTGTCTTATTTTGGGCATACACACACACACACACACACACACACACACACACACACACACACACACACATATATATATACTCAGAGTCCATTCTAGGATGCTTATCAGTTAACAAAGACCAGACCCTCACAAGAGGCAGTTCCTCTTCAAGTGTATAAGCATCACCTCTTCTCTCACAGTGGAAAAACACTGCACACCTTCACACAAGTTTGTTTCACATCCCACACTTGGTATCAAAACAAAAGTATGTTTACATCCACTACAATGAGCAATATTAGAACTTAACCCATCTAGACATTTGGTTCACTTTTTTTTACTACTAACTGTTTTCTATTTCAAGTCTATATAAGAACTCTCCAATAAAGTCACTTGCCAGTTTTCCTGGCCTTCTTCTAACAGGAAGAGTTTATCAGTGTTTTGTCTATTCATGAGTTTGACACTTTTGTAGAACAACCTTCATGTTTTTATGTGATGTTTTCTCATAACTAAATTGAAGTTACAATGTGTAACATGCAGCCTTAAAGTGCATACGTTGTCATTATATATCCTTGGTAGAACTGACTTATCACTTAACTTACTGTCTGCTGTTTTTGTTGCTGTTTACTTTTGCTGCAAACAGATATCTTTGGTTTTCAATTAATTCAAGAGTGATGGTTTATGATTGTTTAGACGCAATAAGATTATCCTAATTTGCTGTGGGTTTTGCTGATTAATTTCAGCAGCAATGTGTAGATAAGACCTGCAGCAGTCATCATGGTAGCACATTTTCCAGATATATTTGTTAGACTGTGTGCCTCAGAATGCCCTTATGGGGCATTATGCCATGACTTGGGATATGATTCGTGCTACCCTTTAGGTTGTACCAAGCTAGAGCATTGCAACGTCATATTGACACCTCTGATATCTATGCAGAACTACAGGTTTCATGCTGGCATTTCTTCTTTTTGCTTTTGTATTTTCACTTTCTCTAGACTGACTAATTTTGCAGTTATTATCACAGCATAATTACTTATTTGTTCAAGTCTAACATTTATAGGTTCAGAAGTGGCAAGGCAGAAACTAATTTATCAGCTAGAATACACTAGTAATATGCACTTTTTCCTGTCTCTGTATAGTCGTACAATATATAGTCAAACTTTAAAAAGTACCCATGCTAACCTGTTTTCCAACCTCTCTATTGAAATATAGTGTAGGTAGTTCATTTGTCGCAATTTCCAGTGACTCTTTTCCTTCTTATTCGTGTTGATTTTAAGAATGGAAACACGTGCCAGAAACCAGGTAGGCTGCCTAAAGGCACTTTTCCTCTTTCTTTGCTTCCTTGGATCCAGTCCCCCCAGTAAAATGCCTATGGCAGTCTTCCCTGATTCCATCTCACTGCCCTCTCCCCAGTGCCCATCTCCTGTAGATATCATAGACTTTCTCCTTCTAACCTTTCTCCCTCAACTTGTTGCTTTGTCCCCAAACCCAATTTTGGTGGGCACCATTGCTAACCAAAGGGCCTTCTCCTTCCAGGGCAGCAGTTAAGCTGAGGTTAGACCCACACACGACTTAATGCTCCCGAGATCCACTTCCCCTAGCCTCAAGTCTCATCTCTAGATATGTAGCAGGAAACACAGTGAAGTCTTCATTTCCTCTCTGACCCCATCCCCAAGAGATTAGAACTTTTTCATTTTCTCCCACCTTCCTTTCCCCAATTCTTCCCAGTATCCCAGCCTCTAATACCTCCAACATTCCCTGTGAACATACCTGCTGAGTAGGCAAGGAAAAAAGGAAACACCCAGCTATCACCCTCTCCTAAAGCCTAGAGAGAAAGCAGAAAAAATATAACAAAACACCCACCAAACAAAAACAAATTCAGAAATCAGCACCTAGACTTCTAATCATCCCAACCCCAAATGCCTAGACAACCAGCATAAAAAACAAAAACAACAAAATCCAGTAGCCATCAGGACAAAATGTCTCCACAAGAACCATGGCACAACCTGAATATTCTAAAATAGTTGAAGCACAGAAAAAGACCTTAAAACAAACTATATGAAGATGATAGGGGACAACAAATCATAAACAATAAATCCCTTAAGGAAAGCAAGAAAAACAGAAACAAAAAAATTGGAAGAAATGAATAAACCCTTAGAAGAGTCCAAGAAAACACAAGTAAACAGTTGAAGGAAATGAATAAAACTGGTCAAAACCTGAAAATGGAAATAGAAGCAATAAATAAAACACAAACTGAGGGAATTCTGGAAATAAAAAAGAAGAAGAAACTACAGAATAAAGCTTCATCAATAGAATACAAGAGATAGAAGGTAGAATCTCAGGTGTTGAAGATACAATAGAACAAATCGATACATCAATCAAAGAAAATGTTAAATCTAAAAACCTCTGACACAAAGCATCCAGGAAGTTTGGGACAGTATGAAAAGACCAAGCTAGAGAATAATAAGAGTAGAGGAAGAAGGAGAATCTTAGTTCATAGGCCCAGAAAATATTTTCATCAAGATTGCAGAAAAAAAAATTTCTAACTTAAAAAGAGATGCCTATAAAGATAAAAGAGCCATACAGAAGACAAATAGATTGGAACACAAAAGAAAATCCCTATGCCACATAATATTCAAAACACTAAGATAAACAATAAAGAAAGAATGTTAAGAGCTTCACGGGAAAAAGACTAAATAGTCTATAACTATAGACTTATTAGAATTATACCTAACTTCTCAATGGAGTCTTTAAAAGCCATAAGTACATGGACAGATGTGTTCTAGATTCTAAAAGACCACAAATATCAGCCCAGACTGCTACACTCAGAAAAACTTTCAATCACCATAGATGGAGAAAATAAGAATAAATCAAAATTTAAAAATATCTATCCACAAATCCAGCCCTGCAGAAGGCACTAGAAGGAAAACTTCAAAGAGAGGTTAACTACACCCATGAAAACAAAGAAAATAAATAATATTACACCAAGAAAATAAAAAAAGAGAAACATACACACACAAACACACACACACACCACACACACACCACACACACACACATACACACACACAAACACACACACACACACCACACACACCACACACACACACATACACACACAAACACACACGCACACACACACACACACACACCACACACACACACCACACACACACACACACACACACAGCTGCCACCAACACCACTGCCAATCCACCAATAACAACAAAATGACAGGAACCAAGAACCATTGGTCATTGATGTCTCTCAATATCAATGGTTTTAGCTCCCCAATAAAAAGACACAGATTAACAGACGAGATGAGAAAACAGGGTACCATCTCTCTCTTTTTTTTTTTTTTATCCAAAAACCATACATCAGCATCAAGCATAGACATCGCCTCAGAGTAAAGTGTTTGAAAAAATGCAATAAAATGGACCTAAGAAGCATGCTGATGTCACAATTTTAATATCCAACAAAATAGAATTTAAACTAAAGCTAGTCAAAATTGATAGGAAAGGACACTATATTGTCATCAAAGGAAAATTCCACTAAGACAGCATCTCAATTCTTACTATCTATAACCCAAAAACACTGGTACCCAAATTTGTAAAAGAAACACGATTGCAGTTTAAATCACATATTGACCCTCACACTGATAGTGGAATACTTCAGTACCTCACTGAAACCAATGGAGAGTTCATCTAGACAAAAAATTAAACAAAGAAATGCTGGTGCTAACTGAGGTTATAAACCAAATGAAACTAACAGATATTTAAGTGACATTTCACTCAAATACAAAAGAATATACCTTCTTCTTAGCACCACGGAACTTTTTCCAAACCTGACCACACACACACAATCACGAAGCAAGTCTCGACAGATAAAATTGAAATACCTCCCTGCACCTTATCAGAACATCACAGATTAAACATGGATAACAACAGAAACAACAGAAAATTTAAAAGCTCATGGAAACTGAACAACTCTCTACCGAATGACAACTAGATCAAGACAGAAATAAGAAAGAAATTAAAAACATTGTAGAATTAAATGAAAATGAATATACAGCATACTCAAATTTATAAGACACAATGAAAGTGGTGCTTAGAGGAAAGGCCATCACACTAAGTGCCTACAGAAAAAGAATCAGAGAGATCCCATACTTGCAACTTTAAAAAACACTTGAAAATTCTATAACATGGATTAAGCACACTCAAGAGGAATACATTGCAAAAAATAAGCAAACTAAAGACTGATTTCAATAAAATAGAAAAAAATGTAGTACAAAGAATCAAGGAAACAGAGCTGATTCTTTGAGAAAATCAACATGATAAGCAAACACTCATCCAACCTAACTAAAAGCAGGGAAAGAATATCCCAATCAACAAAACCATAAACGAAATGTGGATAGAACAACAGAAACTCACGAATTCCAGGGATTCATAAAGATATATGTAAAATAATTGTCCTCCACCAAAACGGAAATTTCTAAAAGAAATGTATAACTTTCTAATGGGTACCATTACCAAAGTTAAATCAAGATCAGATAAACAATTTAAATAGATCTATATCCCCTAGTGAAATAGAAGCAGTCATTAAAAATCTCCCAACCAAAAACAAAAACCCACTAGCAGATGGTTTTACTGAAGAATTCTACTAGATTTTCAAACAAGACTTAATACAGTACTCCTTAAGTTATTTCACTCCTCCTTTACTGGTGGGAATGGAAATTGTACAACGAATGTGAAATCATCAGTATGGAAGTTTCTCAGAAAATTGGGAATCAATTTACCTTAAGATCCAGCTATACTCTTCTTGGGCATATACCCAAAGACATTCTATCCTATAACAAGAATAGTTGTTCAACCATGTTCTTTGCAGCTTGACTCATAATATTCAGAAATAGGAAACAACCTTGATATCCCTCAAGAGAAAAATAGATAAAGAAAATGTGGTATATTTTCACAATGGAGTATTATTCAGCTGTTTAAAAAATCATGAAATTTATAGGCAAATGATGGAACAAGAAAAAAAAAACCATCCTGAGTAAAGTAACCTATATGCAGAAGGATAAATTTGGTATAAACTAAATTATTAGTAAATATTAGCCCTTAAGTAAACAACTAGGCAACAATTTATAGACCCAGGGAGTTAGGTGTGAGGGAAAAGTGCATGGATCTTCCTGGAGGGAGAAAACAGAATAGGTTTTGTGGGAAAACTGGGAGACAGTGGGGACAGAAGCAGGGGGAAATAAGAAAAGGGGAATGAAGTGGAAGGAGCGAATGCAGGGAAAGATGACTGGAACTGTGGTGCTTTTGGTGGGCAGTGTGGAAACATAGTACAGGGGAAAGTGCCTAAAACCTTTGAAGGTGATCACGATGTAAGGCTTCCTGTGATGTGACTGAATTGTATTCATTGAGTTGTGAGCCAAGTGAGTCTCATGGAAATCCCTAAACAACATAGGCTTTTGCAGGGTTGCTCTCTGCAGATTGACAGCTGGGTCCTATTGCTTAGGAAAATACCCACACAACTCACTGAATGTGGAGAAGTGGAGAAGGTGCCTACATGGTGCCTTCACCATTATGTTCTAGTGACTTTGAAGCAGAAAGATATTCTGCAGGCTAACAAAACAAAAAAACCCAGGCATGAAACCTTTGACCCACAATCTGTTCCACCTACAAATTATGCTTTAGCAATGGTTGCACAGGACTTGTAGGAGCAGCCAAACAATGCCTCATCTGACATAAGGGCATTCCTCAGGAAAGAAACCAAACTTGACACTGCTAGGGTAACCAAGGACCAGAAACTATGTAGCCCAGAGACCAAGAGTCAAACCAAACATTGCTGGTAAAACAAACAAAAATAAAACCAAACAAACAAAAACTATTGATTAAATGGGTTCTAATGCCATTCTTCTACATTCATAGATCAGTTCCCTTTTCAGTCATAATCAGAGAGATTTCCTCTAGGAAAAATGGGGAAAATACTGAACCCCAAAGCCAGACAATATGTGGAGAGAGAGTTTAAGTGGGAAGTGTCTGTCAAACCCTGCACCCCAGAGCTCAGAGAATCCTGAAGAGAATGGTGGACCCGGAAGGGATGGTGGACCCGGAAGGGATGGTGGACACCTGGAGAAGAAGGCCCTCAAATTAACTAATCAAAGTGCATCATTTTAGCTCACAGAGACTAAAACATCAATTACAGGGTGTACATAAGTCTGCATTACATCTTCTGTGTATATATTACATCTTTTTGTTTAGTATTCTTATGAGGCTCCTAACTGTGAGTTTGGCTTGTGTTTGCTCCTGGTACTCTATTCTTTCTGTTGGGTTGCCACATGCAAGTTTATTATGATAATTTTTTATTTACCTTATTATATTTTATTGCTATCTTTTAGAAACCTGTTCTTTTCTAATGAGAAAGAGAGTGGACCTGAAGGGGAGGGGAGAGGAACTGGGAGTAGAGGAAGCAGAAACTATACTTAAGTTATACTGTTTGATAAAATATACCCCCATAGGAAATGAATGCCTATGAGTTGTGACAAGTATGTGAAATCATATACACTCTATCACATAGCTGCATACACAATGGTTCCATGCCCTTAAACATTCCTACGTGGTACCTTTTTTGTTGTTGTTAACACTTTCTTTACTCCTCAAGCTTCAGATATATTGATCTGTCTTTTCTAATGTGAATTGATTTGTGCTGAGTAGTTTTATGTCAACTTGACAGAAGGTAGGGACATATCTGGGAGGAGGAAACCACAATTGTAAAAATTGGGGATGCCTTGTGGGCAAGCTTGTGGGGCATTCTCTTGATTGATGATTGATTACGGAGGGCCCTAAGGGTGGTATCATCCTGAGCTGGTAGTCCTAGGTGCCATAAGAAAGAAGGCTGAGCAAACAATGGGAGCAAGTCAGTAAACAGCACCCTCCATGGCTGCTGCTTCAGTTCCCACCTCCTGGTATTTTTCTCCACTGAGTCACTTCCCCAGACACAGTTATTATTATTATTATCTTAGTCATCCTTATAACTGTGTAGATGCAGACTCATGTATTTAATTTTTTCATTTCTTTACTGCTAAATTTTAGCTACTGGCTTTATGCCTTCTTCGGTGATTTGTTTACCTATAATATTAGATAAAAATGTTTATTCCTTTAAAATAATTTTATTGTACATGTATGTTTGTATTCAAATGTATAGAAATCTATTGGAAGCATTCAAGATCTTGCAAATGTCCTAAGAGGGCATTATATCCCTGTGAATTGGGGTTGTAGGTGGCTATGAGCAGTCACATGAGCACAGGAACTAAGTGTAGGTCCTCTTCAACAGCAGTAAGTGGTTCTAGTATGCCAGCCAGTTCTTTGTCCCACACTTTTTTCCCTTAAGTGTTTGTAGTTCCCTGTGTATTACAGAAAGGAAGACCTTGTCCAATATTTAATTTTCAGATAATTTCTTCCAATTATGGCTTGTGTTTTTACACAAAACAATATTTTCTTGGAAAAATATAGTGTAATTTTAAAAAAAATATAATTTTCATTTTGGGAATTAGGCATTTTCTGTCATATATAAAAGTTCTAAATTGTTTTTATTAGATTATTTTACACAACTCAGTTAGTCCTATAAATAATTTTCTTATTCTCCACATAGTGTGTGGGTCAGATTTCTCTCTGGATGTGCAATGTTTGAAACCAGAATTCTTAGAAGAATACAAGTCTTTCTAGATTGAATTGGATTGCAATTATTCTTTTTTTTTTTCAAATATTAGTTGATACTAAATGTGTTCATTTGTTTTAGGCTCTGTTCTGTTTCATTAATTCATGAGTCTATCTTCTCAATGAAATAGTTGAGCTCTATAATATGAAAGTTGCCACACCATTCTAGAAGACTACACTTACTGATCCAGTTTCTCTTTCTCTTCATGTAAATTTTTAAAATCAGCACATGGATACCTATTTTAATCTTGTTTTGATATGTAATCAGATTATGTTGAATCTCTAAATCATATTTGAAATATACTTATAATATTGAGCTTTATAATCCACTATTGTGAACTTTAAAAAATTCCCCTTTACAGTGTATTTCATTTTTTATAATGAAATGTTTAGATTTGTAGTGAAGTGCTTCACTTTGGAGAATACTGTTGAAATAATTTTGAAATAGCTTTGAGTTCAGTTATTTACTGCTAGCATAAAGACCTAGTTTTTGTGCTCACCTTCCATGTTGCAATCTTGTTAACTAACAAGCTTGAGATTTGTAGATTGCCTGGGATTTCATATGTAATTGATACTGTTTTCACCAGGCATTGGTAGCTTACACCTTTAATACCAGCACTTGGGAGGCAGAGGCAGGTGGTTCTCTGTGAGTTCAGGCCAGCCTGGTCTACAAAAGAGAGTCCAGGATAATCAAGGCTACACAGAGAAACCCTGTCTTGAAAAAACAAAAAACAAAACAAAACAAAAAACTACATGAAACAAAAACAAAAACAAAAAAATTGATACTGTTTTCTATACAGACAGTTGCACTTCCTTCTAGTCATCCAGCATTGTTCTTTTTCTTGTATTATTGCACCTGCTAAAATGCCCATTGTGGAGGAATTGTGCAATTATGGAGTGGAGGTGTTGAGACTATATCATCCTTGTTCATGAACGTTACAGTAGAACCTTCAGTCTTTCATCATTCATTATGAAATGTACCTGTCCATTTTTATAGTTTTTCTTCATCATGCCGAGATAATGTCTCATATTCATCTTATCCATTTTATGATTTTTAGCATCTATTTACATTGCATTTTAATGTTTGTTCACTGTATGTAACTTTGGTTCTTATATTTATTGTCTCCTTTCTGCTTGTTTTGAAGTAAGCTCTGATGTTAGCTTAAATTGTATTTTATGAAATATTTTTAATATTAGTCTGAAACCTTTTTGAATAAAATACTGTGTCACTAAACACTCTGCAAAGACATTGCTGTATTTGTCTCACTCAAATCTTGACAAGCTATACTCTTATTTTTATTTATCCCTATTTTTAGAAACTTCAATTGAGTCATACTCATTGGTATATGGATCACTCAAAAGTATCTTATGAAAAATCAAATTCTGGATTTCTTTCTGTCATTTATATTTCTGGTTTTATTATATTGGCGCCTGACTAGAAAACTCGCATCATTTCCATTACTGTGAACTTCAAGTTTCTTTTTGACCCAGTTTTCTCCTTTGAAGATATCTCTACGTGCTCTCTCATAAAGGAGATATGTATGGCAGTTAAGCTGCACATATGAAGGAGCTGAAGAGGTGATTTGTCAGTGTGCCTTCCAACCTCAGCTTTGTGTGTTTCACTAAATTAACCCTTAGAATGAATCTAATGCAAACTTTTCAATGGTTCCTGCTTGTATCTTTCACTCTTTACTGGAAACTTACAGGTTTTTCATGTAGAATCGTGAAGGTGGTGATTGAAGCAGTCTGACTAAGCTCCTTTCTTAATCATGATCCTACCCCTGGGGATATGGCCTGCTGTTTCTTGGGCGTGGGTTCTTTATGTGTTCCTTATTCTAACAGAACAGTGAGGGGTAGTTTTCTTCCTTTCTTTTATTTTTCTCCTATTATTCATCCTACCCCACCCCCGCCAGCTTCAACTAAATTTTACCCATGCCCATAAGGAAAGTAATGTTTATTCACTTATTTTACAAATGAAGAGACTCATTCTTAGCGATAATCAAAGTCTTCTCAGAGAGAAGTATTTTGTGCCAAGTGTTAAAAAATAGTACATTTGAGATAAGTACAAATGTGAAATGCTCTTAAAATACATAATTTCTTTTTTCTCCTTCTCCTCTTCCTCCTACCTTGTCTTCTTAACCAACGCTCCTTTACTAGTCTTTGTAACACAAAACAAATGGGGAGAGGCCAGTTTATTGCTAGTGGTCGATTTCACTATCATTTTCTTTCTCCTCTGATCTCTAACTTTATTCTTGAAATTTTCACATTACTTAGTAGATGCCTCAACATGTCAAGTTTAGTTGTGTTCTACACTATGAAGCCAAATAAATCTAAGTCTTGAACCACTGTCAACAGTAGAACTATTAGTGTGTACCTGAGACCTCTTCTATTTATATTTTCTGCTGTGATTCTCTATCTTAAAATATTGTCCGCCTGTTCTACAAAGGGAGTCCAGGACAACCAAGGCTAACCACATAGAAGCCCTGTCTCAAAAAACCTATATATATATTTTTTCTCAATATTTCCACTTCACCCACAGTGTATCTTTGTTTCTGATTTTTGCTTTGAGTGTTTCAAGGTGTACTAACCAGGTCCTTGGTCTTTTGGACTCATCAGTCCACTAACCATTTCTGTTATCCTCTCTGTGTCAGCACTCCAGTTTGGACAAAAAAAAAAAAAAAAAAAAAAAAAAAAAAAAATCAGTACATAACTAGACAAGCAATCAGTACCTAACTCTCCTGGAATATTACACAAAAATCTCAAATGCATTTATTTGTCATTTGCATTATTGAAAATATGAGAATGTGGATAATAGTGACAGTCACACCTCCGGGTTTTCCAACAATAATTCTTTTGCTTTTGTGGTCTCAATCAGCAAATTAGGTAGCATTTACCTTAATTTCCAAGCATGTGCCAAACAGCATGCTCATGAGCTAGGGTCTGAGTCAAGCATTTGCTCAAAGCATTGAGAAGATGATAAGTGTGAAAATACTCTTTCATTTTGTCCCTACACCATATTCTAACTATCTTTTATCCTAGCCCTAGAAAATTAAGCATGAGTTCTGAGAAGACACATGTCTTGTGGGTGCACATATGCAGCAGCATGTCATCGGATCACTCGGAGCTTGAAGCTAAGGGCATGGCAGCATAGCCATTCCAAAGTAACCTTCCCATCTACTAAAGTAATAACAACTAGGTCAGTTGCCACATTTTATACACACAAGAGGAACATCCTGTGTCGTCAGGAAACAGCTCAGAGATTCCCAAAAGTAATATATAATGCATAATTTTAAAAGCTCTAAAATATCTCCAGCTAGATCAAAAGATAGACTAATCATATCAAAATTAATTGAAAATGTTTATATAGACATTACAGTTTACCATGAAAGACTTGCTTTTTAAATTGAGTTTGTAAGTTCATAATACCAAGTAATAGTGATATTTGGCCAATGCCATTTCTTTTTCTTTTTATGCTTGTTTTGCTAGTTTAATCATAAATATATAATTTAGATTCTTTTTTAATTTGCTTTATCAACTAACGTTTATGTGTAGTGGAATGCACAGATCATATGACCTCTCTGTCTCTTTCAGTCTTTTCACTGTTTCCCTCTGTCTCTGTCTGTCCTTCTGTTTGTCTGTGTCTCTCCTTTTCTCCATTGGCCTTCATCTCCCTTTTTCTTTCCCTCTCAGGCACCTCCCCTGCCCCTGTCCTCCCTCTTTTCCTCCCTCTCTCTCCATTTCTCTCTCTCCCTCCCACACAGTCTAGACACAGAGGATAAGTCCCAGATCCAGTGAAATCCACTGTCTTTGTATATATTCCTGTCTACCTACCTACCCCCCCAAACACAAATTACATATTAAATGGGACCTTAAAATAGCTTGTAAATTAGTTATCAGCCAGCTGATTTTTTTCAATTAGTAACCATTTATTTTTCTCTTTTTACATATACATTTATATTATTACACATATATACAATAAAATACCTACAGCAAGAAGAACCATGAAACAATCAAGAATTATATGTGTTACATTCATAGTGTTTTGGCTTCCTTGCATTTGGCTTCCAAGGTTGTATTTGGCAACTTTGAATAGAACATCTTTCCTATCTTGATGCATCTAATATTCTGAATGTTAATCAATATCTATCATATCTCATTTTTACCAAGTTAAAACATCTATCTAGAACCTCTGCTCAGATGTAGTAGGTAGGAGCCTCAATATGGGCAGTAGGGACTACTTTCTGACATGGATATTTGGTTCCTAACATTGATCACTTCCCCCTGACAGGGTGGCCTTCCAAGGTCACAGAGGAAGAAGATAGAGGTAGTAAAGATGAGATGGTAGGGAGCAGGGAGCAGGAGGGAGGGAGGAGGGATCAGGAGGGAGAAGGAGGAAGGGAGGAGGGAGCAGGACGGAGGGAGGAGGGAGCAGGAAGTGATGAGGGAGGGTGTTACAATAGGGACTTGAAGAATTCAGACCTTTGAACAAGGAAGTAACTTATTTTGCAAATCTCACTATATAGGGATGATCATCTGATCATTTAATGAGTTTAAGTGTGTATTACATGGGTGTGCCGAAGGCCATGAGAAAGAGGGAGCCCAAGTAGGTAGTGTCTGAGTGGTGGGATAAAATCTTGTCTGTTTATTGTCAGTTTTGGAAGCAGAAAAGCACCCAAAACTATATACATGCCCCTAAAGCACTAAAGGGTTTAAGGTGGATTTCCCCCCTAGAACCTTTATTATTTACACCTTGGTTTTGGTGAAATTAGATTCAGTTTGGACTTGTGAGATCCATAAATGCAAGATAGTGACTTTTATTTTTGTGATGCACTGATTTTGTTATAGTTCGTTGTAGCACCAATAGGAAAACAGTAATATATCAATGAGTAGCATATTGTGTCACTGGTTCTCCAAGCCTACCAATTCATAGATGGTCTCATCTGTCACACACCAATAATTTTCCTTGCAAAATGGTGAACAGATTACAGTGTGTATGTTTTATTTTGAGCCATTTTATTGGGTGTGAAATAATATTGCCTTTAAAAAAACTTGGCTGATGACTAATAGCTTTGGGTACATTGAACATACTTTTGTATATTTGTACATTTTCTAGTTGGAAGATGTCTATTCAAAACATTTTCTGACTTTAATCATGTGCTTAACATTAATTATTGAGTAAGAGCAATGTTCAATATACCCTAGAATTAAATTTCTAAATATTTAAATGATGTTATAATTGGGAGATCTATTAGGTGGCTTATTGATATTGTTTTATATTTATTTCTTATTGGTTTGTCAAGTTTAATTGCTATATTTTATTAGGTCTATGTCACAGAATCTTTTATTATTTATTTATTTATCTTTTTAAGCTCATTCGTTAGTGATGGTATCATTACTAGGTTTCACAAAAATTTTTGCTTACACAATTATGCAGTCTTGTCATCTATGAAAAAGACAAATTTATTTCTTCAGTCCCAAATGTTCTATTCATTAATTTTTTTTTTTTTTTTTTTTTTTTTTTTTTTTTTTTTTTTTTTTTTGCTTTCTCTTGTTGGCAAAAGGTAATGAATGAAATCTTTGCCTCACTCTTGAGACTAAGGAAAAGATTTTGCATGCCTAGGTTTTCATTATAGTTGGTGGCATTTCACAGACATCATTTGTGAATTGATGGGGTATTTTCAATGCTTATTTTGGTAAGAGTTTGTCATCAATGAGTGTTACTTATCAACTTTTTTACTATCAATAATGGTAATTATAATTTTGTATTCTTAATTTTGTTGTGCCTAACTTTTTTACATTCATAACAGCTTTAGAAGACTGGGGTAAATTCTGCTTGATTGGTATATATTACTCTTTTTATATAATGCGGGACTGTATTTACTAATGTTTTTATGGTTTTCCAATATGTTCTTAGTATATATTCGTCCTCAAGTCTCTGCTGTATCTTCTTGTTTATCATTGTGACATTCCCATAATAATAAAAGAAATATATTGCTACTTTTTAAAACTGTGAATAGATTTGTGTAAGGTGCTATTAATTATTATTAAATGTTTGATAACATTAACAAGTGGCGCTATCTTGACCTAAACCTTTGTAGAAAGATATTTATGGCTTGCAATTATTTTAAACAGGCAAAATCCATCCAAATATTCTATTTATTTTTTACAACAGTTTTGGAGAGTAACTATTGCTTTTAAATTTTATTCATCTAAAGCTCTCAATTTTATTGGCACAATTTGATTACAACCCCCTTTAACTAACAGCCTTTCACATATCAGTTGCTCTTTGGATTTGAGCTCCTTGCCTGTTTTTCACGAGGCCTTCAATGGGAATGTTACATTTGATCATGTTAGGTTGATGTTCATTCATTTGTTCCATGGGTATGTGTTGATCACTTTTTCCACGAGAGTTTATACTTTCTGATATGGCCTCACAGGTCACTGGAGATGGAATTATTTTAAACAGTTATTATTTTTCTTTTTCATGTGAAAGTTTGACTTGATTACTTATTCTGCAAGTGTCCAACTTTGTTTTTAATCCATCCAGTAGAACTTTATTTTAAAGGCTTTATCTTCTTATTTCTGTAACTTCAATTTATTTCTATGCTATTTATAGTGCTATTTCTTCAGAGAAAGGATATGTATATAACATCTATTAGCCATTTCAATGGTTTTCAATATCTGTGTTTGGGGAGAATAGTTTCCATTGGTTGCTTTTAAAAAATCTTATATTGAGTATCATTATTTTACAGAAAATCTGCTTTGACTCCTCTCCATTTTAATCCCATTCATTTTTATTTTGTCAAATATTTAGTAGATTGCTAGATTCTCTTTATTATTTTGGGCTTGGTTTTATGGTTTACAGAGTTGGCTTCAATTTTTTTCATAAAATACAGAAGAGTTCTCCTTCCACATGTGATAGTATCTGGGGCTATTAATAAATGCCTATGCTCAGTAATGTGTTCCCACTCAACTGGTCCACAACTCTGACCGATGTCAGTCCCGGCACATTCTAGTTAGTATCTTTGTCGTGTTCTCGGTCTCCTAGTAATGACCTTCAGCTAGACTTTTCAAACCTCATGCCCTGTCTTTCAGAAAGGACTCAAGATTCTCAGGTAAACTTTTGAGACAGCTTCTCTGCATTGTTTACTAATCAATATCTATCTCCCCTGTTCAGGCCTCTCTGGAGTCTCATTCGGTGCTATCCGCTACATGCCAGGCTGAAATGAGGTATAATGTACAGCTCACCTTATGGGTGTTCTTTTCCTCAAGGATATCCCCTTTTATGTCTCAAAATAATTGTCTTATAAATTTTGTCTATCTTTCATATAGGAAAGATTATAAAGTTCAGTGCTAATTGACTCCAGGTAGTGGAAGCAAAAGCCACCTTACATATTACTTTGAGCATCAACTAACACTAATAATTAATATTAAAAGCAAGTTGTCACTCATCCCAAAGAGTAAAATATAAGTGTGTGTGTGTGTGTGTGTGTGTGTGTGTGTGTGTGTGTGTGTGTGTAATGACAAATAAGATACAATGACCTCTCTCACTTTATGGAATATACCAAGATCTTTCTCCATCATTTTCGGCAAAGGCAATTTTCATTGCCTTAAAAATTATCTAATATATTATGGTATGAATGGTTCTAATGTTACTTTTTCTTTTATAACTCCATAGTTTGCCATTATAACAATTTATCTTTATGCATTTCTTGTGACTATTTAATGATATATTCCATACTGAAATAATAATTCCATTTTCTATTTCTATATACCAAGACTGACTACAGTACTGTCATGTGAATAAAAAATAAGATAATACTTCATATTGGTTAAAGCTTTAGAGAATAAAATTTGAAATGGCAGATGGGAGGAAAGGTTATTTCTAGGCAGAAAACTTGTATGCATGTAAAAAGAACAAATCATATTTTGGGAGATAGTGACTTGGCATGTTTTGCTAGAGAAGAAATTCACTAGGAAGACGAACAAGCAAATTGACTTTACATTCTTAATCTTTTTTTATTATATTTTTTATTAATTTATTCATGTTACATCTTTATTGTAAGCCCTTCCCCTGTTTCCTCCCATTCTTCCCTCCCTCCTACTTTTTCCCCTTCTCCCCTCCCCTATGTCTGTGATTGAGGGAGATCTCCTCCCCCTATATATGCTCTTAGAATATCGAGTCTCTTCTTGGTAACTTGCTATCCTTCCTCCGAGTGCCGCCAGGCCTCCCCATCCAGGCGACGTGGTCAGAAAAGGGGCACCAGAGTTCGTGTGAGAGTCAGATCTCACTCTCCACTCAACGGTGGAGAATATCATGTTCGTCGGCTAGGTCTTGGTAGGGGTTCGAAGTTTACTGCCTATATTCTTCTTGGCTGGTGCCTTAGTTTGAGGAGGAACCCAGGATGCAGATCTGCCTGTTATAACGTTCTTCTTGAGGTTTCCAGGACCCTGTGGATCCTACTATTTCCCCATTATTCCATGCTACCCTCGCCTAAGGTCTCAATAGGATGTCCTCTCCTCTGACCCATTTTCTTGGTAAGTAAAATTTTTCATGGTACGTATCCCTTGGACTAGTGTTTTGATACAAGTGAGTATATACCATTTGTCTCTTTTTGCTTCTGGGTGAACTCACTCATTATGATAATTTCTAGATCAATCCATTTGTCCACAAATTTCGGGAATTCCTTGTTTTTAATAGCTGAGTAGTATTCCATAGTGTAAATGTACCACAGTTTCTTAGTCCATTCTTCTACTGAGGGACACTTAGGCTGTTTCCATGTTCTGGCTATTATGTATAAAGCAGCTATGAACATGGCTGAGCATATGTCCCTGTTGTGTGGTAGGGCATTTTCTGGGTATATTCCAAGGAGTGGGATAGCTGGGTCTTAAGGAAGCCCTATTCCCATTTTTTCTGAGAAAGCGCCAGAGAGCTTTCGAAAGTGGTTGTACTAGTTTGCATTCCCACCAGCAATGAAGGAGTGTTCTTCTCTCTCCACATCCTCTCCAACATGTGGTGTCATTTGAGTTTTTGATCTTAGCCATTCTGATGGGTGTAAGATGGAATCTCAGTGTCGTTTTGATTTGCATTTCTCTGATGACTAACGAGGACAAACATTTCTTTAAATGTTTCTCAGCCATTTGATATTCCTCTGTTGAGAATTCTCTGCTAAGTTCCAAGCCCCATTTCACAATTGGGTTGTTTGGTATTGTGGTGTTTAATTTTTTGAGTTCTTTATATATTTTGGATATTAAACCTTTGTCAGATGAAGGGTTGGTAAAGATCTTTTCCCAGTCTGTAGGCTGTCGCTTTGTTCTACTGACAGTGTCTCCTGCCTTACAGAAGCTTCTCAGCCTCATGAGGTCCCATTTATTAATTGTTGACGTTAAGGCCTGGGCTGTTGGTGTACTGTTCAGGAAGTTGTTTCCTGTGCCTATGTGTCCCAGGCTCTTCCCCACTTTTTCCTCTAACTGAATTAATGTCTCTGGTTTTAAGTTGAGGTCTTTAATCCACTTGGACTTGAGTTTTGTGCATGGTGACAAATAAGGGTCTAATTGCATTTTTCTACATGTAGATATCCAGTTAGACCAGCACCATTTGTTGAAGATGCTATCATTTTTCCATTGAATAGATTTGGCTTCTTTGTCAAAAATCAAGTGAGCAAATGTGTGTGGATTCATCTCTGGGTCTTCAATTCGATTCCACTGATTCACCAGCCTATTGCTTTGCCAGGACCATGCTGTTTTAATTACTGTTGCTCTGTAGTACAGCTTGAGATCAGGTATGGAGATTCCTCCGGAGGATGTTTTATTGTATAGGATTGTTTTTGCTATTCTGGGTTTTTTATTTCTCCATATGAATTTGAGAATTGATCTTTCAATATCTTCAAAATATTTCATAGGTATTGATAGGGATTGCATTGAATCTGTAAATTGCTTTTGGTAAGATGGCCATTTTTACTATGTTGATTCTCCCGATCCACGAACAAGGTAAATCCCTCCATCTTCTGATGTCATCTTCAATCTCCTTCTTCAGGGGTTTAAAGTTTTTTTCAAATAAGTCCTTCACTTGCTGGTTAGAGTTACTCCTAGATATTTTATATTGTTTGTGGCTATCGTGAAGGGAGTAGTTTTCCTAATTTCTTCCTCTGCCTGTTTGTCATTTGTATACAGGAAAGCTACTGACTTTTTTGAGTTTATTTTGTATCCTGCCAATTTACTGATGGTGTTTATCAGCTGTAGGAGTTCTCTGGTGGAATTTGGGGGTCACTTATATACACTATCATATCATCTGCAAATAGGGATAATTTGACTTCTTCCTTTCCCATTTGGATCCCTTGATCTCCTTTTGATGTCTTATTGCTCTGGCTAGAACTTCAAGAACTATATTGAAGAGATATGGGGACAGAGGGCAGCCTTGTCTGGTTCCCGATTTTAGAGGGATTTCCTTGAGTATCTCTCCATTTAATTTAATGTTGGCTGTTGGTTTGCTGTATATAGCCTTTATTATGTTTAGATAAGTGCCTTGTATTCCCAATCTCTCCAGAACTTTAAACATAAATGGGTGTTGGATTTTGTCAAATGCTTTTTCTGCATCTAAAGCGATGATCATGTGGTTTTTGTCTTTCAGTTTGTTTATATGATAGATTACATTGATGGATTTCTATATGTTAAACCATCCCTGCATGCCTACCTTGAATCCTACCTTGTCATGGTGAATGATGTCTTTGATATGCTGTTGTATTCACTTTGCAAGTGTTTTGTTGAGGATTTTTGCATCAATGTTCATAAGAGAAATTGGTCTGAAATTCTCTTTTTTTGTTGGGTCTTGGTTAGGTTTAGGTATCAATGTGACTGTGACCTCATAGAAGGAATTTGGTAATAATCTGTCCATTTCTATCTTTTCGAATAGCTTGAATAGTATCGGTATTCGCTCCTCTTTGAAGGACTGGTAGAATTCTGCACTGAAACCATCTGGGCCTGGGCTTTTTTTGGTTGGGAGACTATCAATGGTTGCTTCTATTTCTATCAGTGAAATAGCGCTATTTAATTTGTGTATCTGGTCTTGGTTCAATTTTGGCAAATGGAATCAGTCAAGAAATTTGTCCATTTCCCTTAAATTTTCGAATTTTGTGACATAAATGCCTTTAAAATAGGTTCTTATGATTCTTTGTATTTCTTCAGTGTGTTGTTATGTCTCCCTTTTCATTTCTGATTTTGGTAATTTGGATAGTGTTTCTCTGTCTTTTAGTTAGATTGGCTAACGGTTTGTATCCCTTGTTAATTTTCTCAAAGAACCAGCTCTTGGTTTTGTTGATTCTTTGGATTGTTCTCTTTGTTTCTAATTTATTGATTTCAGCCCTGAGTTTGATTACTTCTAGGCGTCTACTCCTCTTGGGTGTTTCTGCTTCTTTTTTTTCTAGAGCTTCCAGATGTGTTGTTAAGTTGTTTATGTGGGATGATTCCATTTTTTTTTTTAAAGGCACTTAATGCTATGAATTTTCCTCTTAGCACTGCTTTCAATGTGTCCCACAAATTTTGGTATGTTGGTCCATTATTTTCATTGAATTTCAGGAAGTCTTTTATTTCTTCCCTTATTTCTTCTGTGACCCATATGTCATTAAGTAGAAAGTTGTTTAGTTTCCACGTGTTAGTATGCTTTTTGTTATTTCTGTTGCTAGGCGTCTACTCCTCTTGGGTGTTTCTGCTTCTTTTTTTTCTAGAGCTTCCAGATGTGTTGTTAAGTTGTTTATGTGGGATGATTCCATTTTTTTTTTAAAGGCACTTAATGCTATGAATTTTCCTCTTAGCACTGCTTTCAATGTGTCCCACAAATTTTGGTATGTTGGTCCATTATTTTCATTGAATTTCAGGAAGTCTTTTATTTCTTCCCTTATTTCTTCTGTGACCCATATGTCATTAAGTAGAAAGTTGTTTAGTTTCCACGTGTTAGTATGCTTTTTGTTATTTCTGTTGCTTTTGAAGTCCAGCCTTAGACCATGGTGATCTGATAAGATACAAGGTATTATTTCAATCTTCTTGTATCTGTTGAGGTTTGCTTAGTGACCAACTATGTGATCAATTTTAGAGAACGTTCCATGGGGTGCTGAGAAAAAAGTATAATCCTTTGAATTTGGGTGGAAAGTTCTGTAGATATCTGTTAGATCCATTTGATTCATGACATTGGTTAATGAGGTTATTTCTCGGCTTATTTTTTGATTCAAAGACCTATCCTTGAGTGAAAGTGGGGTGTTGAAGTCTCCCCTATTAATGTGTGTGTATCGATGAGTGGGGCAAGCTTTGTTAATAAGTCTCTTACAAATGTGGGAGCCCTTGTATTTGGAGCATAGATGTTCAAGATCGTAATGTCTTCTTGGTTGACTTTACCTTTGATGAGTACGAAGTGTCCATCCTCATCTCTTTTGATTAATTTTGGTTGAAAGTCTATTTTATTAGATATTAGAATGGCTACCCCAGCTTGTTTCTTGTGAACATTTGCTTGGAATATTTTTCCCCAACCTTTTACTCTGAGGCAATGTCTGTCCTTGTGGTTGAGATGTGTTTCTTGAATGCAGAAGAATGTTGGATCATGTTTATGCATCCACTCCGTTAGTCTGTGTCTTTTTATTTGAGAATTGAGACCATTGACGTTGGGAGATATTAATGACCAGTGATTGGTAAGTCCCTTCATTTTTGGTATTTGTAACAGTCGAGATTTTGTGAGGTTGTGATCTTGCTATGGTATAGTTACCTATTTCTTTTTTAGTTTTGGTTGTAGTTTGACCAGTTGGGGTGGAGTTTTCCTTCTAGTAACTACTGTAAAGCTGGATTTGTGGCTAGTTACTGTTTGAATTTGTTTTTGTCATGGAATATCTTGTCTTCTCCATCAATGGTTATTGAAAATTTTGCTGGACATAGTAGTCTTGCCTGGTATCTGTGCTCTCTTAGGGTTTGCAGAACCTCTGTCCAGGCTCTTCTGGCTTTCATGGTCTCTGCTGAGAAGTCAGGAATAATTCTGATAGGTTTGCCTTCATATGTTACTCGGCCTTTTTC
Source organism: Acomys russatus (assembly GCF_903995435.1). Taxonomy (NCBI): domain Eukaryota; kingdom Metazoa; phylum Chordata; class Mammalia; order Rodentia; family Muridae; genus Acomys; species Acomys russatus. The sequence continues at coordinate 57,919,926 of NC_067137.1, read as the reverse complement.
TCTTGCCGCTTTTAATATTTTTTCCTTGTTCTATATATTTGTGTTGTTATTATTATGTGGCGGGAAGATTTTCTTTTCAAGTCTATTCTCTTTGATGTTCTGTAGGCCTCTTATATGCTCATATGCATCTCCTTCTTCAAATTGGGGAAATTTTTTTCTATTATGCTAGTAAAGATATTTTCTGGGCTGTGGAGTCGGTTGCCTTCTTCAATCCCTTTTATTCTCAAGTTTCATCTTTTCATGTTGTCTTTTATTTCTTGAATGCTCTGTGTCAGGAGCTTTTCAGATTTAGCATTTCCCTCGATGGTTGTTTCCGGTTCTGCGATTGTATCTTCAAGTCCTGATATTCGTTCTTCCATTTCTTGCAATCTGTTAGATAAAGCCACCTCTGAGATGCTTTCTTTCTTCTCTGATGCCTCTTGATCACGTTTTTCTTCTGCGTGTTCTTGTATCATAGCTTCCATTTTTATCACCATGTCTTGGACTATTTTAATGATTTCCTTCATCTGGTTATTTATATTTTTTCTGAAATTCTTCAAGTGCCTCTTTATATGACTCTTTTAACTCTTCAGCCCTCTTGTTTGCCTCTTCCTGCATTTGCTTACAGATTTCATTTGTTTCTTCCATTATCTTCTTTACTAAGGACTTGAGGTCATTTTCTTGACTATCCATTGCGGTTAGGTTCTCCAGGTTAATTTCATTGGGAATGCTGGGATCTGGAGATGCCAAACTGTTTTGGTTTTTGTTAGCATTCTTTCGCTGTCCTCTTGTCATTTTGATGGCTCTGATGTTGGAAGGTTTTTTGTAGTGACCTTTGCTGGTTGAGAGTGGTTAATTGATGACTGATTATAGGTCAGGTGCTCTTGCCTGTGAGAACCAGGGAGTATTTCTGTGGAACAGGTAGGTGATCCAGTTTCACTCCTGGTGATTTTCCTCTGCACCGTGGGCTCCAGGCTGAGTCAGCCAAAGTAGATTTCTGTGTGGACTTTACTGCTGTAATTCAGATCAGCAGTTTTGGGACCTAGAATAAAGTCCACACACAAACGTTCTGGTTGTGTAGGTTGATCCTAGCTGCTTGTCCTTCCTGTGTCTTTGTAGTCAAGACACCAGGTAGACAGATCTTCTGGGGGTGTAGCTGTCTTTTAGCTCTGACTCTATACCCTGTAGAGGTGTCCAACCTCTCCCAGAACTATATGCCTGGAAGGACCAACGTTGCTCTTGGTCGGCAATTAGACACTCCAAAAAAGACCCACGTTTCATCTCCTGATAACATGAGAGTACCTACCTTGCTGGGGCCAGGAACCCCAGCTAGGCTCTCTCATTCGGGGAGTGCAGGGCCAGTGCCTTGCGGCTGAGAGGCTAGGAACAAGAGGGCTGCAGAGCTCTGGCAGTCGTCCACTCGGAACCAGGTCTTCCCGCAGGGCTATGATGCTCAGCTATCGCTCTAGGCAAGACCCACGTCTCCTGATAGGTCTGGGGAAGCAGTCCAAGCTGATTTCTCACTGCCACTGTTTGCAGGCTCAGTCCCCTGTGATCAGTGTTAGGTTGGGCCCCGGATGGCCAGCGAGCTGCAGTCCCACTTTAGCTGTCTCTGTTGGGTCCTGCCGCCTCTGTTTCCACTCAGCCTAGGTGGGTGACCTCTGCAGTTTGGGGTGGTGTGGAAGGAGGAATCCTAGGGCAGATTAACCCTCTTCACTGAGACTCCTCTGGCTGGGGACTCCAGAAAACCCCCTCCCCAAACAGCGAGTCTGTGCTTTATATGCCACATATGCATGTGGATTCCCTTCCAGAGTTTGGGGACTGCGTTCTGCACCTCCAGGATGTTGCTTGTCCCAGGGGCGTAGGCCTCCTGTTTGGTCTGCGGCCTTTGAGGCCTCAATCACCTACAGTTCTCAAAGTCCAGCAATCTGTGGCTCCACTTATGTCCCTGGTCTCCTTGGAGTAGATGAGATATGTGTCTTATTGGTCATCACCATCTTGGAATCCTCTCTTTTTGAATCTCTGGAGTGGGGGACTCTTCTCTACGAATCCTGAGTCCAGATGCTGGCACCAGGAGCCTAAAGCAAAGCTAAGCTATCCTGGAAGGGCCCATTGGACGCGCATCCCTCAGATACTCTCCCTGCCAGGCAGCCATGAGCCTGGGGCTCCCAAGGCCTCCTAGATTCTTAATCTTACTACCTCACCATGAATACTGGTTAATGAAATATAAATTCCTAAATAATATCACCAATTGGCATAAACAAGGTTTCTTCTAAGGATATTATTAATATAAACATAGGCACTGAATAAATTCTCACAATAGGTTCATAAGAATATATTGACTGAAAGAAACTAAGACCCATGAATTTTATTCATAATACTTGTATTTCAATTTTATTGAGGAGGATGTCCAGCAATGAGCTTTGCCAACTGTTCTGTACGAAACACAATAAAGAGCACACTCTTCTGCCAATGTTCATGGCCATGCTGATGTTAAATAGTTTATTGCCAGTGAAAGACATAAATACAGGATGTTCAGCAGAGTAAGAACTCAGTTCTTAGAAGCCCTTGCTTGATTTATACTTATGCCTGAAAGAGAATATTTTACTATGACATGAGAAATGGAGAGAAACTTGGTTGGTCCTAGAAGAAGAAACCAGATTCTGCATTCACCTGAGATCCAATATGTACATGCTCCAGTTGGTTTCTTAGCTGTGGTTTGGCAAAGAAATATAAGTATCCATTCCTCCACTCTGCCAATTTTCAGAATGGCTACAGTTGAAGCTTTTACCAAGGCAATCAAAGTCACCTCCAGGAATCAATTGGCCTATTTCTAGTGCCCTGGACTGGCTAGTGAGGCCCACTCAATCACGATGGGTATCATCAGGTCCATGTATAGTACCCTGCCCAGCACATTCAGGGGAATACATAAATGCCCCTCAATCTGACCTTCTCAAACACTAAATGCTGTCCTGTTTAAGAAGGTCATTGACATTTATGTTTCACTATAGTCACTTTGGGGATGTTTCCACATGAGCTGACCAGGAGCAAATTATATTCTAAGATAATTTCATCTGTCTTTGTACCTTTGTTGGAGAATAGGAGGCCTGACTCCCTAAAAAGTGTCCCCTGCTCCTTATCTGTTAGAACTAGCTACAGCTGTTATACGAATCATTAGTAGGGCAAGTTCTTATTATCTCAGCTAACTAAATTAGAAGGATAGGTTCTATTTTCCAGCATTGAAATATACTGTTTTCCTATCACAGTTTACAGACGTCATTGGAAGCTGAGGCTTCCCAGCTATAGACAATTCTCCTGCAATCTTATTTTTCCTTCAGATGACCAGCATTAGTACAAGGGAAGATATAGCATCATGATTAAGAAGATAGCTTCTCCAGGAACCTGGCTCCTTGCCTACTTTGTTTCTCATCTATTATTTATTGGCATATGATTTGAGCAAACTTTTGACCTCAGCATTTTAATTATTTTTTTACTTATAGTAAGGGCATGAATGCAACACATTAATATGATTGGGGTTTTGTTGTTGTTGTTGGTTTTTGTTTGTTTGTTTGGTTGGTTGGTTGGTTTTTGAGATAGGGTTTCCCTGTGTAGCCTTGGCTGTCCTGGACTCACTTTGTTGACCAGGCTGGCCTTGATCTCATAGTAATCCGCCTGCCCTGCCTCCCGAGTGCTGAGATTAAAGGTGTGCGCCACCACGCCTGGCTTGATTGTTTATTATAACCCATTTCATATGATTGTTTTAAGAAAAAACAAAATAACTATATAAAATAAGCAAGACATTTACAACAATAATGAGGAACAGATAAGTTATAGTCATTTCATAATTAAATGCTTACATTGGGCAACACATTATATAAAATAGATCATGCAACAAAGATTTTGCTTTTAAGAGTTTAGTAGTATAGTGAAGGAGAAGTCAAGTAATATGAAAAATAAACAAGGAAATAATATAGTATGTGTAAAGTGATTTTTCATAGGACACATGATAGCACATAATAAGAAGTGTGAGTTGATTACTACTTTTGATTAATATGGTCAGTCAAGACCTCTTGGGGTGGATTCTTGGGTGCAAGTCATTCCTGTTTTGAAGAACAGTTTCTGAAAGGCCCTGAGGCATGGGTACACATTGTAAACAAGTAACCAAGCTACCATGGCTTGACAGTAAGAGCTCTTTTGCTTGTAAGAAAATCAGCAGTGACCATTATTTTGAAATATAGCAAAATGTCTAGCACACAGTTGCCATTGAGATATTTGTTACATGAAAGGAAGAAAAAAACAACACAAAAAATTCCAGCAGAGTGAAGTTGAAACCAGAATATTTATTTAATTTTAATCAGAAATATTATTTTTCTTAATCAGAGCAGTACTTAAGACTCTTAGTAGTCTATAATAATCAAGAGGTTGATTGATGCAGATGAAATCAGAGAATAGAGAGGTAGGGAAACTTAATTGAGAAAAATTTACTAGGCAAAGAATAAGACAGATGAGCCAGTCTGCAGAGTGTCCCTCTCTAGTCTCTAACTCAGTGTTGTTCTTCTGGGGATGGTGTTCTGGCATAGAATTCATGAGAACTTCTAAGAGTCTACCTTCTGCCTATAACTCTTGCAAGTGAGAAGTAGGGTAAGTTCCTTCACTTTCCTACACAGAATTCTACAGACTACAGCATCATCCCTCTGATCATGCAGTTTTGCAACTCAAACTTGAGAAGAGATGAGGAACGTGTGATGAAATAGTCAATTTGGTTCTTTTAGTTGTAGAATTTTGTTACTTCCCCATAGTTGTGCAGAATTTTTTGTTTGATTGATTTTTTTTTTTCTTTTCACCAAACTAGACAACATGAGTTTGACTTATAACAACAGTTAATGAACATCCTTTATGTGGCATAGAATGTTTTAGGAAATGGTTTACTGTTAAATAAATACATTTATTATGTCAAAATTCCAAGCAAGCTAAAATTTTCACTTGGGAAGTTAAGCTAGCACACTAAGCATATGTTTCTTTAAGCTGTCATGTAAATATCCTAGGTAGTACAGTAAGAGACATTCAGAGCCCATTTGACTAATCTGCAACCAAGTGGAAGCCAGCTTACACTGAGATAGCTAGTAAATTTTTAAGAGATTAGCACTGTAAGAAAATGAATATAGTAAGTACACAAGATTGTAAACCAAAAGTACTGTCTTTTGTCTGCAATGACTTTCCTCTTACATTTATTTTTAAGATAAATTTTTACAGAGTGAAACAATGGGAAGTAGCATATTATATAAGAAGGCACTGAAATTCATCTCAGAAAACTGTCACTGTGAAATTAAAAAAATCCCTTGCAACAACTGATCAACACAGACAAGTGTGTTCTTTGTACCTCATCATGAAAATTTCTCTTTGAAACAGATGGAGACCATTATAGTGAACCACAGCCAATCAAAATGTAGAGTTGTGAATCCCAGTCCCTACTACAAAACATGCCCACACCTAAGACTCAGGAAACATGGCAGAAGGAGAGAAAGATTTTAAGAGCTAGAGGATCACAAAAGTTGTTTGGCATTGCACTTTCTAATAATGTCAGAAGCCAAACCAACATGTCTGTCCAAATCAAGTCATGAACACAGCTGTACAAGCACAAAATGAACAAGGATAGCATCAATGGACAGGCCAAACTAGATGAGAAATATCTATGAGCCCTCACCCCTACACAAAGAACTATAGGCAACTGAGTAAAACTGGGAGTGGGAAAGATGCTCTTGCCCAGGGAAAAGCATACCACTTAGTTGTTCATTGACAAATGGTCAGACTGGAAAACAGACTGGTAACATTATACAGAATGAGAAGGTTATATTTAGGAATCTTATCTATGTATACATATATGCACGCAATAACAGCCCCTGAATAAAAAGGGCATGAATTTGAAAGTGAGTTGTAAGGTGTGTATAAGAGGGTTTGGCAGGAGGGTAAGAAAAGGGAAAATGGTGTAATTACATTATAATGTCAAAAATAAAATTTAAATAATAATTTAAAGTAATAAATGAAGATGTTGATTAGGTATAAGGACATTTTGTGCATTGTCTATAAATGTTTGTTAAACTTCTTAAGAGAAAATGCGATGGAAAACACAAAAATCATCATCAATGATATAAGAAGGATACTGTGTGATAATAAAAAAATCTTTCTTCATTAAAGGCAGCATAGCCATGCGTTGATAGCTTCATTAGCTGTTAAGCTTCAGGATTTTTAATAAGGAATCAAAGACAAACTGAGAATGATTTAGAATCCATTATTTAAGAGGCAAGAAATTGGAATGATAATCATATCAAATGAACAAAAAGTAAGGAAGTAAAAAAGGGTTTTTAAAACTGAGTCAGAATAAAATATACAAATTTAAGACAGAGAAAGCTAATACCTCATTCCAAATGCCTCAGCATTTAAGGTAGGCACACAATTCTAAGTCCAGCTTATAAAAATTACGACTATACTTCCTCTAGTAACGTAAGTACTATAGAAATGATGTATTAACAGCTATAAGATCTAAAATGAACACATTTCCCCAGCTAAGAAACCCACAAAGTATAGGACAAGTGGCTATTCCTCCACTGTAAACCAAAAGGAGTAATAACATCTGTCTACGGATCTGCCTGCCTGCTTACCAACCTCTCCCTATCTATTGACTCATTCCAGTAATTCTTTTTGTGCAGTGATTTATGCCCCTAATGCAAAAGAAATGCCCGCAAACGCTAAAATCCCTCACTTCTTAGAGGATAGATGCACTTGCCGAATCCTCCGTGGGTCTGTGCTATGAGGGGCTTGACTGCTTTGTTCCTGTGCAGTACACAGGAAGTAAATCAAATGCTTCAAGTACTGGACGTTAATAATAACCCCATCCTCAAAGGAGGACCCTACTCCTAATGGAAAGATTATTCTCGAAAGCTCATCAGCAGTGCTGCCTCAAGGTGACTCACTCTCCCACCTGAACCTGCAGCAATTTCTTCCTCCACTGCTCTTGCCAGACATTAGCTGTTGCCATCCTCCACAAAGGGACATTAATAGTCTTGAAGGCAATATGCTGTTTTTGTTCTTGCTTCCTTGTCCCCTCCCCTGGAACTCATTAACTTAGATCTGCCCTCTAGGAGTGTAGCTAGTAATCATATAAGGTGAGGTAGAAAGACTTGTAACTCCAGATGAAGAATAGAAAAAAACAGTGCACTACTAAAGCCAAGATAGCTCACTATTAATGACCAGTAAATTAGTTATTGGTGATTGTTGATATCATTTGAAAATACACCTGAATTTCTCCAGATTTAAAGAGCAATTATGATTACTTTTTGATGGTTTGAAATGGACATCCTGGTGTTTTTCAAATGTGTATTTGAAATGTCAAGACACTTCATACATGAGGTTGACAAAGATGGCACAATTTGCTGAGAGAGCATGTAACACACGTGTCTTCTGGATAGTTCAAGACGGTGCTCAACAGCATTTGAAACAGGAAAAAGGGCCATTTTGTGTATGTGTTCTATAGTTTATAGTTCAGAATATTGGTTAAATTAAAATCTATTAACACATTAACACAAAATAAATATTATCTGGAATTGGAGACCCAATTCTTCAAGTAAACTACCCTCCGGGGTATACCGAAGGAGGTGAGATGAGGTTTGCAGAATGTATCTAATTGGGATGGGAGAAGACTGCCTGGAGAACACAGCAAGGAATACTATAGCCAGAGACTACTGTGTTTCCTTGGAAATATCTACACTGTGGGGGTGAGTCATGCTTACCAATCTTGTGTAGCAACAGTCACTGACTCTATGAACCAGAAAAGAACACTGACTCGAGTCTAACAGAACTTTTCTACCTCTTGTTAGTTGACTCTTAGACTCAGTGTTCCTTTTTCAGAAAACCTTATTTGACCGACCCCCAGCTGTGACACACTATACCCCAATTTACAATCCCCATTATGCACTGAAGAAAAGATCCTTCAAGATGTTCAGATGCCTATTTTATGGCCTGTAATGATGATGATTGTGTAAGATTTGCAAATGATATGTCCTCAGAGGGAGGATGCTGAAGCACTCTGCTTAGGTCTCTCAGGAAACGCAAATGCCTTTCTTGTGAAAAGACACTCGCAGATTTGTAGAGCTGTGTTCTGAAGTGCGGCAGTGGACCTTCCAGGTGGGACCAACAGTGCAAATTTCTTCAAGATTTCAACAATTTGCTCAGCTCTGAAGCATCATCACAATCATACATATGCCATTTTCCCAGAAATGTTTCCCTGGGGAGAAACTAAGCCTGCTCTCCTGTTTCATTCAAACCCATTTTCTGGTTTCATCTCTACTTATTTTCAGGTCTCCAACATAGTCAGATTTCTCAAATGAGGAAATGTTATTGCAAACTCAATGGAAATAAGGTGAGAGTCAGTTTAGGGTTTAGGCAGGAGGGCTAATGTTTGCTTTACAGTTGCTTTATGTTATATAACTTATGTTTTGTGTGAGTGTAAGTTAAAAAGTGAAATTAGGCCAAATTCTTGCTACCGCCTGTTTGATTCTTAAATGCACATCAGCAGCATTGTCTGGACCCCACCACAGTTACTGGATTATTAACCTACATTTTAATAGGGTCTTCAGCCATCAGTGATGCATGCTCAGAGACTAGAAGCAGTGGTGGTCACCAGGCTAACAGGGCTTGGAGAATCTTGGCAAGGCACCTATGCAACGATTAGAGCAAAAGTCTACCTGTACAAGAGTGATACTGCATTCATAAAATTTGAATCTTTGGAAGGGGTGACTGAGAAACAGAGCATACTACCAGGACATGATACTCCTATATGACCTTGTTGGCTCTCATTCCTACCAAGATGATAATCCTAAATGACACTGCAAGCTCTCATTCCTGTTTTTGTAACCATCAATGCTGCTCTCAGTTTTGCCATGCCTGGAGAGACATGAATGTGTCTGCACCTGAATCACTATATAGATTTCAGACATTTACAATGTAAAATTATGTACATTCCCTAGACAGTGTCCATATTACCAAAATGTGACTTGGAGAATAGCCTAGAATCATTTTTTCCTTCTTGCCTTGCTTTTAAAAATTAAAAAAAAGAAAAGAAAAGCTGATATAAACAGTGTTTCTTTGACCTAAAATGCCTTGATTCTGAATTTAAGCAATTCCTGTCTATTTGGGATCAAGTCCATCTGTACCTATAAATGGGTCACCAGCTTCTATAGCAGTACCTGGAAGACTTCTTTACAGGTCTCATATGGCAGTGTTGTTTCCATAGTGTAGTGCTTATCACATTTGCCCCACACACAGGGCTCATCTGCCCATTCTACACTAGAATTACTTCCATTGCTTTCATAACATTCCATTGCTTTGATACCAGTCTCATATTTATCTTCCTCCTCTTTCTCCCTTTTCTTCCAATCCTTCTTCTGATACTCTTCCCTTCACATAGTTAGATATTTTCTCTTCACAAAATTAGATATTTTCTCATGTTATCTTCATCCAAATCCTTTCTCTTTCTCAAATACTACCTCCTATTCTCTAGCTCATGATCTATATAACCTACACCTGAGATAACGTGGTCTCAGTGGCTCCAACCACTGATTACTGAACACTCAGGAAGACAATTCATACACCTGTTCTAGGGGTCTTCCCATTTTCCAGTTCTTATGGAACAGTCCAGTAGGTATGAATAGAGAAGCCCTTTGGGCTCGTGGTGTACATAATCCATCTTCCATTAGGCCCTCATTTATCCACGAACCACTGTCACTCTAGTATGCACTAATCCCAGTGAATTTCCAGAACTACGCTTGCTAAACCTTGATCTATGCAACATATTGGTGAGTGTTTTTACTTCTATCACTGACAGTTTAACCTGAAGGCCAGAGATCTTTCCCTTTGTTTGTAAAGTAGAGCCGTAACAGTTCAACAAACCTCCAGATTTGAGGATGATCAAGACTGAAAATTTGATATATGGGAAATATTTAGTGGCTTTTCTTCAGTGTCTCACAGCCGTATTAATCCTTTAATTTGGATCAGCAAGGTTTTGTGCATCAAATGCTGGGTTTGTAAGAGGCACATAGTAAAATAAGTGCTTACTCTGGCCAAGGATTGTCTGAACACTATATTTCATTTTTCTTATTAACTTCATAGGGTAAAATTTGCTTATGGATTACTAGATATTTGATTCCTTAGATCAAAGGTCAATAGAAAGGGCAAGTGTGTACAACAAAGTGTCTTACAGTGGACCCTTCTGGTAAATACAACTTCAGTTTTATTACTTATCACCGAGCTTCCCATGGGGGCCTTAGAGAACTTGATGTTGCTGATAAAAAAGTGAAACTGCATTGTAAATGACTCTTGATATGGAAAAATGGTGTATATTTATTTGGAGGTACATATCACAGAAATGCGCAGAAACATTTTTCTTCATTAGTAACAAACATATTTCTATGATTAAGATAATAATGGATCTAGGTGGTGGACCTAACCCATACCAATGTCAGAAATTCAAAGTGATACAAATGACCCAGGTCTTCCAGAAGATGATTGCATCATTGTCTCTGAACAAAAGAAGTTTAAGGCTGTGAAAAATCCAGGGGGCAGTAACAAACAAAATCAAAGTTCTCCACATTTCATCAGGTGCAGTCTAGCTGCATTGGCCTTTTGAACATTTGCCTCAGACAAAAAGCTTGCCTGGCAGTGGCATCAAGTGGAACATATAGTTTCAAGATTACTAAGATGTATAGCTACACTACTTTCTAAGCTTATGGCAGTGCAGAGTTTAGTCGGCTGAGTATGAAAACATCAGCAATTCTATAACAAACTTTAAAGATTAGTCTTTATGGTGCGGTCAAATGAGCTGTGGCCTGGTCAAACTATAATAGCTAGTTTCTGGAAGAAAACATCAAAAATGAAATGCCATGCTTCAGTCTCATAAATCATTTGACCCTAAAAGGAAGTAGAATAATAAATGCTTTGTGGGGCTATCATAAACTCACTCATCCTGAATGTTCCATACACTGCTTTTCTAACTCTTGTGGACTCTGACTCCTTTATCCCCTTGCTTTACATAACCCAAGGAAGACTCAACTCTTCTTCTCTCAAGAAGTAGCTTGGAAGCCAAATATGGGGGAAACAGACTATCTAAGGGCAGGCTTCCGGGACTACCCACCTTCAGTACCTCAACCCTATGAAGATGGTGGATTACAAAAGTAGTGGTGAAAACCTGTGATCTGACTGTGCATTCAGTCTTTAGAGACTTGAAGTTTTTTTCATATAAGTCTTTCACTTGTTTGGGTAGAGTTACACCAAGATACTTTATACCATTTGTGGCTATTGTGAAGGGTGTAGTTTCCCTAATTTCTTTCACAGCCTGTTTGTCATTTGTACAGAGCAGGGCTACCGATTCTTTTGAGTTGACTTTGTATCCAGCCATGATATTAGAAGATGGAAAGACCTCCCATGTCCGTGGATTGGAAGAATCAGCATAGTAAAAATGTCCATCTTACCAAAGGCAATTTATAGATTCAATGCAATTCCCATCAAAATTCCAAGATAATTTTTTACAGACATTGAAAGATCAATTCTCAACTTTATATGGAAAAACAAAAAACCCAGAATAGCTAAAATAAAAATCCTGAACAATAAAAGATCTTCTGGAAGAATCTCTATCCTAGTTCTCAAGCTGTACTGTAGAGCAACAGTAACAAAAAAAGCATGGTACTGGCATAGAAATAGGCTTGTTGACCAGTGGAATTGAATAGAAGACCCAGAAATAAACTCAAACATCTATGGACATTTGATTTTTGACAAAGAAGCCAAATCCCTACAATGGAAAATGTGCCTTCAGTGACTACATTAGATCCTTCTCAGCAGAAGGATATGTTCATTCCATCTCACATACATAATAAAAGCAAGGATTATGTGGAAATGGTGTGTGCGTGCGTGCATGTGTGTGTGTGTGTGTGTGTGTGTATGTGTGTGTGTGTGTGTGTGTGTGTGTGTGTGTGTGTGTACGTGTATGTTTAAACTTATATGTGTAAGGGGCATTTATGAGTATCATTACCTCTTACACATTTTCTCTGTTGTCTTCTATTCTCTGTCTCCATTATCACAGCTGAATTCACGTCCTCATCAATCAGTATTTATATGTTGTAACAATGCTCCAAGCAGACTATCTCCCACTATAGGAGTTGTCTAAATTTATTATGTCCTTCTTGCGATTACCATAGTACTCGAACTAATTGACTAAAGTACAAACTTCACTTACATGTATTTTTATTTGTTTTTCAGTTTGGCTTATTTAAAAAAAATTTTAAACTTTTTCTAATGTAGCTAAACAGGATTTCAACAACCAAACATTTACTGAATTAACATCCAATGCCCCTTTGCCACCGAGATGAATATTTATGGCTGTAAAATCTATAAATCAAGGAGATTGTGGTTACAATTCTGTATAATACTCTATTATACATAAACCCTAAGAGAGCTGTGGTCATTAGGATGATATTACACTCAAGCTAGCAGGAGCTTGAACTTCAAGATCTGGAAGATGATTTATTCCTTGTATGTTTTGTTATTTCCTGCTGCTTCCCTCACTCCTTTCCTTTAATATCTACAAAAAGAAAAAAGAAAAAAGAAAAAGAAAGAAGAGAAATCTTGATAAACTAGGGTCATATCCACAAATACTGTATTCAAGGAATTGGATTCATTCACTGTCTAGTTCCTTCAAGTCCATAGCTAAGAGGCATCTCTAAGATGCCCCTGCCAAAGCAGTTATCCAAAGGAAATCTTGCAACAAGCTCCAGTCAGTTTGACCACTTTTGTCTTACCAACAGCTCACCTAGATGACACACCCATTTTCCTCCAGCACTCCTCTTCTTAGCTCAAGTATCTTTGTGTATACATACAGTCTGTTCAGTTTGCTTTTATGATTCATCTGTTTTATCTATTTATTGTATCCTGTGACAAAAATAAGAGGTGTCATCGGTTTTGTTGAAAATTTCAGGATACACTGGGGATGAAAAAGCCATTTGTGTGTTTACCTATAAACTTTTCATGACTAGAAATGAGATAACGATGCACTAATTACAAATACAACTTTAAAGTGCAAATTCTTTGCTGTGGATGAAGCATGCTAAATGATTTCTCCATCAGGCTTGCCTGTTCCTACAAGGAAAAAATCTGTCTCCCGATTGTCCTTTCTTTACTTAAGGACATAGTCAGAACTAGCGTGACTGCAATACTTTCAGGAAATATCACTTTGAGCATGGTAATTGAATCAATAACCATTTCATTTGCTTAATAAATATGTATTATGTGTCTATAAGTATGTCTTAAAGTTTAAAACAATATGAGCTTAGGTCTGCATACTTTTCAGACATGTCTCTAATTTTAAAGGGAGGAGGCCAAAGAACCCCCAGAATAGACAATGCCTGGGTGAACAGAAAACACTGCAGGCAATCTTATACTCCCCATAGCTACCCTTGGGGGTGGAGATTCTTTTCTTCACCCTTTCTGCTATGAATTTCTACTACATCTATGATAAATGACAATTGAAACATGTCTTTAATTATTTTCCCAAACAATGCAGATCATCTCCCTTCCTTAAAATTCTTGATGGAATCTTTATCAAATACCAGACTACTTTAAGGCATGCTAGATGATGGAACACTACCTTTACCCTCTCCATCCCTTGCACATATAATTTTGATATCTTAGGAAGTAACATGGAAACCCCTAAACATTAGAGGATGTTTTATATAGTATTTGAACTTAGATGGCACATGGACCTTAATTCTATGACTTCAGATACAAGCACATATATTGAGAATAATAATAGTTATCCTGCAGATTTGTTAGATTATTAAATGAGGTGTTTATAAAAATAGTCCAAAATTAATGGTCAATAAGTGGTAGCTATTTATACTGTTTGTTTGTATCTGACACCTTTAATTTATTGAATTGTGAACATTTCCCCCATGCATCAGCCAGTTTTTGAAAATATGGTTATAAACTGCTACATAGTAATAAATCACATAGATACACCTTAATTTATTTTTACCAAGTGCTCATTGGTGGACATTTATGTGGATTGCTTTTAACTATGTGCTTTTAAAATAACACTGTAATAAACATTGTAATACATAAATCTTTAGAAACATCTCCAAATATTTTCCCAGGATGAATCACAAGGAGTAGAAAAGTTTAAGGCTCTGGAAACTTTGGCCAAACTACTCTCCAGAGAAACCAACTGCATTCCTGCTGTTGGTGTATTTGAGTTTCCTGTATAAACCCAGTATATTTTATCACCCCTCCTGCCCTCCCTCCCTCCAACACTCCCCTTCTGTCTGTCTCCTTTCTTTTCCCAGTAAGTGGTATCCTGATATCTTTCTGGCATTTGTTAAAATACTTGCACACTCTTTTTGTGTTCATTCCACTAAATTCTTTTGATATCAGAGGTGCAACTGATTATGAAGAACCTAGGGAGCTGTCACTGGATCATTTGTGTTTCTTGGTAAGCCAGAAACAGGCAACACATTTCACCTCAGGTGTAGTCCAAAGAAGGTGCCTAATATCTGTAAGCCATGTCTTAAAGGAATAAATAAGCAAGTCGGCCTGCATACCTGGCCATCTTTCCAATCCTCTTTCATTCCTGACAAAAATTCAACTTTGGAACTTTTGCAATTCCCTCACATTCACGCCATATACAAATACCTTGCCTTTAAGGCATAAAAATCTACAGTATGTAAGTGGCAGGGTTGTCATTACCAATAATAGAAAGGACAAGACTACTTAGGCTGAAGATGCTCCAAGTCAATCAAGATTTTATTTGAGTCATTAGCATAAATGGTCCTTTATAGTAACAAGAGGTTACTTAAACAACAAATCGCTCGTAAATCCTACCAATCACATGGAATAGAGAAGACAGAGAATAAGCGACACCACACCTTGTTACTTAGGAACTGGAGGATGACATGAGGCTATAGTTTTAACAGGAGCATGCTTTGTCTACAGTATCTCTAGAATCAAAATATTATAATTCCACCCAAAATATGTTAAGCAAAAGGGGAAAGAAGAAACATAAACAGTATTCATTTCCCACGTTCTCTGACTAAAAGAGAAAACCTGAGTAGCTTTGCATGTTCTGATTAACCTGGTCTCAACAGGTTATTTGTATTTGTATTTGTATTAATTTTACTGACAGTAAATAAACATGATTTAAATTTCTTTATTAAGCTTTTCTGAAATACTATAGCATAATTTGTTTCAATATATTATGTGGAATGTTTTTATATGACATATATTCTTTAGGCTAGCAACACAGTTATGGTTCACTAACCTAAGTAATTATATAATATATAGAATTAAATAATTAAAATTTTAATTTTAAGTAATTAATGTATGGATTTAGAATCAAGAAGGAAATAAAAATGGCCAAAAATCAAAATACACATGATTAATCAAATACACCCTGACACATCTGCACGTAAAAGTATTCTTCAGCATTAGAACTGAAAACATGACAAAATAGTGAAGTACAAAGAGAATGCTTATTATACATTTAGATACTGCCACAATTATGCATTGAGTAATATTTCATATATATTATTTAGAGTAAAAGAAAATCTGTGGGTTAAAGCACAGAGAGGAGGAGCATAAAACTTAGAACAGTGTACATTTCTGACGTAGACTGAAGCTATGGTAAATTGAATTAGTTCATAGCAAGGACAATTATGTATTTAACTGTGACATATATATGATTCTTTGTAAGTTATATAAGCCCTCCATGTATTTCACAATCTTTATAAAAATATTTCTTTTATTTTTGTATTTATAACTACATCACACCTCTTTTCTCTTCTCTCTCCAAAGCTTCCTATATAACCTTCAGTATTCTTTTTCAAATTCATGGATCTTTTTATTTTTATTACTTACACACATACAGAGATACACACACATATACATACATACACATACCAACTCACACATATGCGTGTGTATGTATATGTGATATGTATAACATGTATAAAATGTATTATAGATGCATTTATAAATGTATCATCAACTCTAACCAAAGAACAACAGTCAACCAAGAAATGTTAATGCTCAAAGAATGTAAAATAGTCTTTCCTAGAGAAGAGCACACCAATTAGTTACCTATACTAAATGGTCAGCCCTGAAAACATATTCGCATAAGTAATATTACACAGAATGAGGAGTTGAATTTCCCAATCTTTAAAAAGTATGATGACAAAAATCTTGTTAGTGTTCTAATAAAACAAGGTGAACTTTGGTGATTTGATTTCTTTTTATGTATACTGACCATATTCTTAGCTAAAAGAGAGCTAGGATGGCTCACCTACCTTAAGTCACACTCCTCAACTCTCCATTTCTTTGAAGTAATATGTGGCAGTGTTATGTCAAGTGCTTTACAATTGCTCTTCCACTCGACCTGCCCACCTTCTCACATTCCTGTGCAGTGGAAGAGTGATATACATGGGCCATGGGAATATGCTTCCATTCTTTGACTTCTGTTTGGTTCAGTTAGAGGATGCTCTCAAATAGCTACTGGCAGGAGGCAAGCCAGTGAAGCATAATGTCCATCCTTATATCACTTTCTCCAAAGTTCATATCATCCTTGATGCTCCTTCCAAAGCTAGTGACTCCACATGGCTTCTGCCAGGTTACTAGTCCCTTTGGAATGGGAGATACAACAGCAGATGGGTATTAAACCTGGAACTGCTAAACAAAACACAGTCTTGTAGCTGTATACCTCTGAAAGTAGTTATTCAGTAAATAAATCCCTGCTTCAGTGTTTATAGTAAGGGTATCATCTCAGCCACCTGTTGGAAACTATCCTTATACAATTAAAGAGTAACAAAAAGAAAGAGGAGGAGATAGCAGATTCAAAGCGTAAACTTTAGTATTGAGAAAGACAAAGGATATTGTTATATGAAAACTACCATGAATTATTTATCTCCATCTTAGCAGATGGGAAAAATAAGATGATAGGAATATAATAGTGAGTCTTGATTCAAAGATGTGGAATCTCCTATATATTAGCTTTTCAACAGAGCAGGGCACAGCCGACCTTTTTGGGAAATGATCCGGGTTACTTTAGAAAGAAGAATCCCATGACTTAGGAGACTGTTGCCAATTGAAACAAGCCTCACAGTGCACAAAGAGAGCCTCGTTAGATGTGGTGCTTCCACATTCCTCATTGTACATTGCAGGGTACAGATCCTATTCCCACCTGTCATTTTGCTTCTGTGAAGTGAACTCCATCTTGATGTTAGGATTATACCACATGACAACAAAATGTAACTGTGGCCCAACAGCTCAAGTTGGCTGAAAATAATATTTTTATTTGCATCTTTATTACCACCAGTTGTTTCCAATCATAATATGCAAGGCTTTAGTGACACTTTATACTATACTTCAGGAGTGACTAAAGTCTTTGATACAGGAAAACAAATACTCCTTAGCATGTCACCTACTCTTCTTAACATTATTCTACACAAAGTTGACTCAGAAATGCCAAATCGCCTATCAACATCTGTAAGTTTGCTGTGCCATTTTATTCTTGATGATGAATAAAGCTGGGGAAGAAAGTGAAAAGCACAATCAAAATTGGTATTCCTCGGTGGTCGGCATCCATTCAGATGAACACAAACACAATCATTTTGCATCTGTTCATCATCTTTCATGCTACCCTCAATCTGAGAAAAGCATCTTGTTGAATTAAACCTGGGTTTGTGGATCTGATCTATGATAGCTCAGGAGACAAACTTAGTTCTTCCTTGTAGTGTTGGGATCACCATGGCCATGAGCCAATGATGAGTGTAAGTTAATGTGACATAGATTCTTAAATGAGATACCCCAATTTTCATGATATTTTTGGGAGTCTTAACCTGACTTCTCAGGTTTTTATATTAGTTGATTTTTATCAACACCAGGGAATTTATAGAGCAGATTATAAATTTCTCATGGAGAATTCAAAATGCAGAAATTAATTTACAGAAAATAAATGAGAACTCAGCCCTGGGATTGTGAAATTTATACTTTCTGGTACAAAATTTGAGTTTCTGATTTGCTGATGTTTTCTGCCTCAAGGATAGATATGAGACATTTTGAGAAGGGCCTCCTTTCATCATGTTTTCAGCTTAGTATTTAACCTCCAGATTTTATATATGTCCATTATCAGGGATTGTAATTTTCTCTTCATATTACTTGTGATGCTTCCTATTTTTTTAAAAAAAGTTGGATATAAAAGACAAGAAAATGAGAAAATGAAAACAATTCTATAAACCCACACAGTACAGGCTTGTAGGTATGTCTAGAGATGAGGTTTGTCTTTCTGATGGAGAGATAGACTGCGCAGTAATGAGAGTCATCTGGAACAAGAAGTGATGCTAGTGTGTCACTTATGAGTGGGTTGCTCCAGCTGATTTTCTGCTTCATAGGAGAAGTTTTACTACCTACACCCTTAGGCGAGGTCTTCTCCCTTCTACTGCTCAATGATTGAAAACTTGAATTCATCCCAAGGCCAGAGAGACCTCTGGCCTCTATTACCAGCACGCTTTTCTTCTACAGGGAGGAATGCCAGGAGCTGACAGCAAATTCTTCACTTGCTCTTGCCTCTGGGGTGATCTCCAGTGGAGGGTTTCTCTGCTGAGCTGGACTGCTGATTTTCGACTCACTGCAGGGCAACACTTTGTGTGCAGGCTGCAAGCAGCTCCTGACCATGGATGTTTGGGGAAGCTCTCCTCCTAGTCAAGCTAGAACAGTAAAGAGCTAAAGTTAGGAAAAGGACTATAAACAGCTGAACTGAATACTTCTTCATTAAGTTTCTGTCTCCAGGAACTTCTTAAGGCATTATTACAATTATTTGTATAATCATTGGGAAAGCTACATGTCTTTATCTTCTATGAAGATGATAGTAACCCTGGAAATTTCTAAAATACATAATGTGCTGGAACAGTGAAAGGCACATATTTCAATGCTGAGTGACCTTTCTTAAGATATTAGCTATTGCACAAATGACATCAACTTTTTAAAATAAAGTTATCAGACCAAAAAAAAATGCTCCCTCCTAAAAAGGAAAGTAGAATACCACAGCTTATAGGGAACTTATATTTGTTTTGCTGAAGTTTTTATATATCTTTAAATAACAAGCAAAGAGTAAAATGATGTTTTGGCTTTGTGTTAAGAGACTTTTAAATGAAAGTCATTATTAACCAAAGGTAATAATAGAAAGTACCTCAGGCTATCTGTTCAAGGTCCAGAGTACAGTTATTGTATGAATCCTATAATTTGCCTCTTTCCCTTACCACAAGTGCTGGCCACAGGCTGTAGACAAAAGGAACACAGCAAGTGGAACTCACAAGTTGAGCTTATCAAAGCTGGACAGCAGCACTTATCAGGGAAGGAAGCACAAAGTAGTATGCTTTTCTTCATCAAGGAGAGCCAGTCCACAAAATTAGTCCATATGACCAGATGGTTGGGGTCTTATTCATCACATAATAGTGGTTAATTTTCTGTGTCTAGTTAGCTATAGGATGCCCAGACATCTGGTTAAGCATTACTTCTAGGTGTGTCTGTGAGGGAATGTGGAAGATATCATCACAATGAGGGTGCCATCCAGGAATCCACAGAAGGCCTAAGAAAGGAAAAAGCAGATGTATGATATTCTCTGACTCATTGTTTGGGTTATCAGTCTCCTGCCACTGGAGTAGTTATCACAGCATCTGCTCCCCTAGAACTCAAGCCTTTGTGCTCAGACTGCATTTGGTCCATAACCTTCTCAGAGTTCTGCAGATACTAGGTCATGGGGCTTAGCATCTATACCCTTGCACTGCTTCTTTATTTTAACAGCCCGTATTCTCTACACACACGTGTATACATGAGAAGATTTGACTTCATATATGAAGCCCATATTGATTCCGTTTGTCTGAAGATCCCAGACAAATAAAAATGTACATGAAAAGATATATGTTAACTGCTTTCTCTGAGAACAGATGGTTTCCCCAGTGGGTAGGATGGAAAAGAATAAGCTGAGGAAAGGATTTTATAAAGAAAATACTAAGGTAGAAACTTTTTCCACTAGAACTTCTGATGGCATTTAAGACTTAGAAGTTTTTAGAATGAATATATGTGTAGGCAGAAGATGGTTGCTTCTTAGATCCTGTGCCATAGTCAGAAATATTGATGTTTATTTTAAACAGTCTCAATCTATAGCTTCAGCTGTCTTGAAACACACTAACCCAAGATGGCCTTAGACCTGCATGGAAACTCCTGCTGCATCCTCCCAAATGCTGGGATTACAGATGAGAGCCATCATGGCCTGAGTAATTATATATAAGATACATATACATGATTAAAGAAAAACAGTAAATTGGGATATTTGATCAGAAAGAATATTTGATGGATAATTTGCTTCTTATTTAAAATTCTCTAAGATATTGGGCTTCAGACAGTAATAAGGAAGGGTAAAGAATACATATTTATCATTAATTTTACACTAGACACTTTATATTTGTTGTGCAATTCTCTTCTTAGTTAAATTATATGCTAATATCAGGTGTTTTTTCTCATGAGCAAGGCAACTAATTCAGTGAATGTTAAGAGATGGAGGCAGTGCTGTGGTCCAGCTCAGATTCAGCTCACATTTATACCAGCCAGAAAATGTCTACTTTGTGACAAAAAAAGAACAACAAACAAAAAAGGCATAACCACACATCTATATTGTAGTTTGTAAGCAGCTAAACTATACAGTGGGCATTATACATGAGCAGAAAGAATCCCATCCATAGTTCAACAAATATCACTTTGGTACTTCTATCATTTCTTAGTACTACACATTTCAAATTATCTTCAAACAAAATTTTATTACTTTTGTACATACTATCTAATGGTATTGAATATCATCTAAACCTTTTCAACTTCCACACAAGGAAAATTAGGTCCTCCAGACTTTCCTGCCAGAAGGCCTTTGTTTCCATTCCATCATGGAAGAATTCATCTTCAGTGTGGAAGGCTGGAAGGAGGAACAGAGCAGGTCATCCTCTCTTCCTCTAGCTGGTTGTGTCTTATGACAGAGCTCCAGAGCTTCAGGGGTATACATATATAAATAAAATCGCCAAATAATGAGGAAGACAGTGCCTGAACTGGATATCTCTTGTCATCAAATGAAGCTTCCAATACCTGGATTGTGTTACAGCTACTTGAGTCACAGGAGTTCTATGAGAATCCTCAAAGAGCCCAGGCTGTTGTTGCCAAGGCTATAGGTTGCTCTTTACAAACTGACAACAATAACACATTGCTGAATAAAATACCTACACACCTCATTGAACTGGTGCCTATAGAGTCTTCTTTCCTATGTTCTAATGTATTTACAACAAGGATTTATTTTCTACATGCTAAGGTAAATGTAAATACCAAGCCAGTCATAAAGTCTTTGCTGTGTAAGGGATCCTGCTGGCAAGAATGCTAATGCAACGGTGGCCCAAACTTGTGGAAATAATCAACCAATATCTGATTTGACAAAAAGCACTCTCCATGAGATAAAACCCATATATAACACTTTTTGGAGGATCAAAACTAAACCCTAGATAGCCCAGGGACCTAGGATAAAGCAAAACAGGATTGTTCTAAAAGCAAACAAACAAACAGCACCACCAAAAGACATATAGCAATAAGATGACTTCTAATGACATTCTACTATCCTCATAGCTCAGTGCCTTGCTCAGATATCATCAGAGAGGCTCCTCCCTGCAGCAAATAGAAGCAAACATAGAGACCTTACAGTCAAAAATTATATGGTGAGAGATCTTGAAACACTCAGCCCTTAATGGGACATCTCTATCAAATCCATCACCTCCAGAACCATGAACAAGAAGGCGTAGAGGACATCAAGAAATCAAGGCCCTCTAAGTTAACATGATACAAGCGCATCTGAACTCAGACACTGAGACAGCATACACCGGACCTACACAGGTCTGCTTTAAGTCCTCTATGTACATATTATGGCTTCCAATGTAATGTTTTTTGTTTTATGCAAATAAGTGGGTCTCTGATTCTTGATCCTCTACTTCAGCTCTTTTCTTTTTGTCTTGTCCAACACTGATGCATAAGTTTTTGTTTTATTTTACTATTATCCCTTAGAAGACTGCTTGTTTTCTAATGAGAGACCGAAAGAGAGTGGGTCTGGATGAAAGGGGATGGGGAGAAACTGGAATAGGAAATTGTAATTAGAATATATTATGTGAGAATAAAAATCTCTTTTCAATAAAATGGAAAAATATGAATATATGTGATCATCTCTCCAGTGCTTTACATATTCTCTCTGGCTGTCTTCCTTGTACAGTGGCATGGCTGTATGGTAGCAAAAAAAAGATCAAAGGACTCATGTGTTAAATAGACCACATGCCTCCAAAGATATCCATGTCCTAACTCCTCAAACATGTAATAGTGTTACTGACATAGGTGGCCTTGTATATGTGATTAAGTTACAGATTTTGAGATAGTAAGATTATCCTCAATTGAGTGGGTCCAATAAAGAGGAGAAGATCTGAAACAGAAGTTTCTATATGAACGTGGATAAAGGGGCAACAGTTCAGGCAATGGAGGAGGTCCAATAGGTTGAAAACAAACAAGTGGATTTCTCCTAAGATGCGCCCCCCCCCAAAAGGCTTAGCTCTGCTGATATCTTTATGTGGAGCATTCAGACCCCCAGAAATATAAGATAATAATCTATAATGTTTAAAGCCAATAAGTACAAATGTTATTACAGACATAAGCAACAACAAGGAATGACATTTTTAGACTAAAATTATCCTATAGAATATGCTTGCTAACTTTAGTCTACCAAACACACTGGCATGAGGAGGGCATGGCCAGTGACCAACAATTTTTCTTTGGGAAAAAAGAGTTTTATTTGGCCAAGGTTTGCGGTGATTTTAATATAAAGACTTGGATACTGCCAGTGACAATGATTATTCAAATCCAACTGGAATTTATTTGGAAAAATAAGCATCCATTGCTTCCAATGATTGCTGAAAGGCATAGTCCTAATTCTTTTTATTCTTCTACACTACCTTGGTTTCAACACTTCTACATCACCGTCTCCCTTCCATGCTGACAGGATCAGATGATATTTCATCTCAGGGATTTCACTGTTAGCAGCCTGCACATTATTCTTTCTGTAAAATCCAAACATACTGTGGGCTAGCCAGTATTTTTAAAACAACTTCCTCTTCTTTCATCTCTTTCCTATGGTCTCGTTTCTCAGCCTGTTTCTTCCTGAGTTACTCTTCTGCCTGCTTCTGCTCATTCTTTTAAATGGTGCACATTCTCCGGAAAGCTTCCAGTGTCCAGTTCATATTATCGTGTGCTTGTCCTTTTCTGATCAATCCTTTCCTGTTAATACTCTCTCTTGACCACAATAAAGGAAGTTCTAGGGTGACGTATCTTTGAATTATACAGGACAGGTTGGCAGGTACCAAAATTTTTCTACTCACAGATTGATTGTCTCAGACAACTCTAAAAACACATCTGTCCCCAGTGATTTAATTTGCTTGATAGTAAATCCATTGTAATCTACTCAGATAACAACTTGCTATTTATATCAACCTAGTATTTTGTTCTGAGATGTTAAATATAGGATTCTCCACATTTCCTGACAGTCATTTCTAATCAACCATGGCATATGTGAGAATGAACATTTAACTTTGTAGTGAATTGGCTGCAAGGAAAAAAAGGTTTAAGGTACCAGGTCAAATACAAGCCACCAGACAGACCTCTATTTCTAAACTAAATAAAGTATTTAAAAAAACTTCAGCTAGAAAACACCTTCAGATTGCTCACTGTAATCCATTTATTTTAACAGTGAGGGTACTGACAGAATCCAGAGCTTGGACTTCACTCAAGGTCACATCACCAGCCAGAAGAAGGGAGGGCAAATTTGCACCGAGTCTCTAATTTTCCCTTATAGAACTGGTACTCTTCCTCTCATCTCCTGAAGCTGCTCCAGAGAGATACCTACAGCTCTACCTACTTCTACCAAGCAAATGGATCCCATTGGGAGGCTCAGAATGATATTGTAGCATAGGAATGACATGGACAGCCTGCATGATGAAATGCATTTTCCTGTATGAGGGCCATACCTGGGTACATAGAGAGGATTCAGGCTGACTCTTACTTTCATCCCTGGCTTTGTGATATTATAGGGGAAAATATCATTGCTTTGCGAAGGGGAAAAACATTCCAACAAACTTCCTGACTCTAACATTGTAAATATTTAGCTTGAAGAATGTTAGCCCAGGATGCTATGATTGTTCTTGTTATTCCTCTGTGTTCCTCAAGTCTTTGCGAACCCTGACGAAGAGTTGTTGACATGAGTTAAGAAAAACTAGTCGAGTAGAAAAAGATCACCCAGGGTGGGTTATATTGAAATTGGTTCTATTATACTGTGAGAAGTTCTCTTGAAACATCTCTATTCTTCCAGGAAATACAGAGGAAAGTTTAGAATCCAAGAAGAACCAGGAGCTATCGATGAAATGCAACACAACAAATTTTAGACAACCCCACCTGGAAAATGTTGTTTTAACTATTAAGTTATATGCTTAACTAATTTTTTGATCATATATAGCAAAAGATACTTCTCCGATGGTTCTGCAAGCTGTCATTAACTGAATGAGCATACACATGTAACAATCAAGACAGAAATCGCAATGCCATGGTAATTTTTGTATAAACATGCCATCTCTAAGTAATTTTGTAATTTTATCAGCTGCCATTACTAGAAGGTATGGTTTATTGTTATTAAGGCAAAATGAAAACTTCATCCAGGAGGAAAAGCATCTAGACAAAAATAAAGTTCTAGGAGTCAGATTTCATTAAAAAGATAGAAAGCAATAAAATGCTCTGTATTACACATTAACTTTCTTGTCATTATACTGTGTCGACCTAATAAAACTGGTGTTGAAATTTTATTAAATATCTTTAAATTCCAGGTGTCTTACGACTCAATTGTTTAAGCATTATTAAGAAATATTGGATACAATTCCATTCTGTATCTAGCTATGTTCCAGGATATGGGGAAAAAAACTGCATTAGACATGATGTCTTCACTCTAGTGCACATACCATTTGTCTGCAGATGGTGTTCAAAATGTTTTAAGACTTATTTCACTAGCAAAATGGAACCAAAGCATCCACCATACTTGTAAAAAAAGGGGAGAGGGAATAAAGGCATATGTGTATCATGCCATATAAATGTGTGTATGTATTTAACCAAAATCTGTAGTATTTTCTTAATTATGTATACTATATATAGATACAGGCATCTTACTTAAAAGAAAAGCATATATAATCATATGGTAGCCTAAAATTATGGTGCCAAATCAAATAAGATTCATGGCATGGCGTAACAGAAAGATCATTAATTTGAAAGAGAAAAAACATGTATGCTAGTCAGAGTGACCCTAGGATTTCTAGTCATTCCAACACTGAGGGTAGACGATGTGCTGTTCACAACCATACCACAATGATGTGTATGAGGCGAGAGTATTGCTGCAAAATTAGATCTACACAGGCGTTTTCTACTTCCAGAACCAGGACTGCCCTTTATGCACTGAACTCATCGATGAGTACTTGGACTGGCACACTCCTTAAAATCTTCATTGGGCATATTTTCACCCTTACAATTAAAGTCTTAGTCCCAACAACACCAACCTGGCCTTTGAAAACCAGGCCCCTATCTTCTTCTTCAAGCACAGTACATTATTTTCCTTTTTCCGGCCCTCCTAGCTATTTCACAGCTTGACAAAAGTCCAGACTCAGAAGAGCTGGACTTTCTCAGTTCTGCATGGACCCCAGGTGACTTCTGGCTCTATTCTTCTCTTTAGTTTGGTTATCTCTTCAATCAGAACTCATTAGCACCTTCCCTAACCTCCTATCAGGAGTCCTTCTCGGGCAGTATTTAAGGACTTCTTTGCTTTTCTCCAAAATTTCACCCTTTGCCTCAGCTATGCATTTGCTTATTATTTGTGTTTGTCCTAGAGTGTTATGTCTACAAGGTCATTACCTAACTGTCCAATGTTATGTGTCTGATTATAGAACAGACTATGGTAGATAAGCAATGTTTGATGAGTATTTGTACACATGTGAATTCATAAAAGTATTTACAGCTTCTATAATCATAATTGCATGTGTTAAAGAAAAAGAAACTTTATTTTTTAAAATGCATATATGTTCAGTTTATAAATATTGATTAAAATATTAATACTGAATTAGGTCCATTGTTTAGAAGACCTTTATAAGAAGCCCACCTCTGTTTCTGTTTTCGAACTCTTCGCTCAGGTTCTCCTGGTGTTTATTCATTACTCTTCCTTTTAATCCCTGCTACCTGACCTGTTCTTTGACTGGAACACTCACTGTGATGCTTATCTCTGCTCTGGAAGTAGCAGCAATACGCAAGTGATCAGGGCAAGTTTGAGAGCAAGAGTGGAAGAAGGTACAGTGGATAAAGAGGTATTGGAAATGCAGGCAGAAGTCTGATTCTGAAGGCCAAATTTTGTAAGATTAATTAAGCAATTTGTATTTAATCCTCTGGCAGTGGTGGGCATTAAACGATTTTAATCTAAGGTGAGATGTGATCAGGGCTGCATTGCCGGGAATGTTTCTGCTTTGTTGAAAAGAAAAGGAGCTAGGAATAGGACTAGATTCACGGGTACACTGAGTGCTCTTACCCAGATATGATTAGTGCTCAATTAGAGAAACTCTTGATTATGCCCTCCTCTATGTATCCCTTGGCTTCTTATTTAAAGTGTCATTGCCTTCACAGGATAGGGTTTAGCTGTATGTTTATCAAAATGAAAACAATATACTGAAGCTCCCTGCGATGCACTGCTATAGTAATAGGAACTGGACAATGGGACTAATTCATCTGGAGTCATTTTATTTGGATTTTTTCCAGCTGCTTTTTAAAAACTAAAACTCCCAGTGAAGATGAATATATTTAAAGGAGTAGCTAAAGTAATGTGGTAAATGCACAGTACTGTCAGCTGACCTATAATTTTGGCATATACAGATATCCTGATACATGTGGAGTGATTAAGAGGGTCACAAAATCATGACTGAGAATCCATGCTTATCAAATACCTAGCAAAGCCTTAACCAAAGATAGACAATATCGTCACACCAAAAATCTATAAATCCCTGATGAAGGAAAAAGCTAGAGATACATAAATAAAATATACTCTATTTTATAAATTAGAAAAACACTGTTTAAAAGCCCATACTTCCCAAAGAAACATACACATTAGAAACATTCTCCATCAAAATAATAATCAGCATTATTCACAGAATGACAAAGAAAATTCTAACATACATATGGAAAATCCCTAGTGTCTCAAAGGATCTTAAGTTAAAATTATAAAATTGTAGATACTACATTCCTCAGCTTCAAATCTTTAAAGTATGTAGTAAGTAAAGAAGCAAACACAAAACAATGGAACAAATTGGAGAGCCCAGAGTTAAGTCTCTGTATTCCATTCAGTTGTCTTTTGACAAATATACCAACAGCATATAATGGAGGAAGCACAGTCTCTTCAACAAATTCTATTGGGAAACTAGATAGACCCATATAGATAATTAGGATCTCAACACACACACGCACACCCACACACACACAGAGAAAGAGAGAGAGAAAGAGAGAGAGAGAGAGAGAGAGAGAGAGAGAGAGAGAGGACCTGAAACTCAAGACTTTATGCTGAAATGTAAGATATGAAACTACTAGTAAAAAAGAAAGGAAGAAAATCTCTATGATACTGACACTGAAAATGATTTTTTGTTTGTCTATTATCACAAAAATATTGCCAAGAAAAGCAAAATAAGTAGACAACTTGGAATTCTTCCAACTGAAAACCTTTTGTGCAACAGAGGGAACAATGATGAGATAATAAAAACTAGGAGAGTATATTTATAAACTACACACCTGACAAAAGATGACATTCAAAATACATAAAAACACAAACATCTTCACAGCACCAAATCTACATAACCAAATTTAGAAATAGGCAAAAGA
Organism: Acomys russatus; assembly: GCF_903995435.1. Taxonomy (NCBI): domain Eukaryota; kingdom Metazoa; phylum Chordata; class Mammalia; order Rodentia; family Muridae; genus Acomys; species Acomys russatus. The sequence goes on along the minus strand of NC_067137.1, from coordinate 57,891,846 downwards.
CATACAAATTGATGTGAGACATATGAAAAATGTATCAGGAAATATAAAACAAAACTATAAGAAGATAACACTTCAACCTCATAATAATGGGTATAGTCAAAAATCAAAAGCAATACTGTTAGTGTGGATGTGCAAAAAAGCAATCTTTGAACTTTAGGAGAAATGCAAATTGGTAGATCCATTATGCAAAACAATAGGAAGTTCCTGAAATTCAATACAGAGAGAACAACATTCGACCCAGCTCTAAAGAAAGGGAAATACAGATGTCAAATAGGTGCAAGGACTCTCATCTTTACTTCAGCACTACTCAGCTTCCAAAATACAGCATCAGCATAATATCCACCAGTGAACAGGGATATCTTGGACTATTGGACACGGTTAATGTTAGTAAGTGGGAATAAGTCTTTATGGGTTTTTTTTTTTTTTCAGAGCTAGGTAACTACATTTAATCACCTACCTTGGCATATCAAGTTGCAGTAAGAGTTAAGTTTATCTTCTTTTGAGGCATCTGGGTAGGTAGAAAGGGTCCCTAAGGTAGGCAACAGAACCAAAGACAGAACCTGCTCCCGCTGTTGTGAATCCCACATGAAGGCCAACCTAAACAACTGTTATATATGTGCAGAGTGTCTAGGTCAGTCTCATGCAAGTTCTCTGGTAAGCCGTTCAGTCTCTGTGGCCCAGCTTGGTAGATTGTGTGCTTTCTTATAGTGCCCTTGATTTCTCTGGCTCCTAAAATCCTTCCTCAGGATTCCAAAAGTTCTGCCTAATGTTTAGCTATGGATCTCTGCATCTGTTTCCATCAGCTTCTGGGTGAAGCCTCTCTGATGAGTTACAATAGCCTCCTGTCTACATGTTTAGCAGAATATAATTAACAGTGTCAAGGGGAAGCTCCCTCTCGTGGGATGGGTTACAAGATGGACCAATCAGTTGACTATTCCCTCAATTTCTCTTTTATCTTTACTTTTGCACATCTTGTAGGCTGGACAAACTGTAGATTGAAGGTTTTGTAATGTTCCAATCTCTCCATTGCAAGTTCAGCTGGTTACAGAAAAGTGGTAGGCTCAGGTTCCATATCACCTCTTGCTAGGAGTCTTTAGCTAGGGCCACCCCCATAAATCCTGGGAGTTTCCACTCTCCTAGCTTTCTGCCTCATCCCAGAAGTCCCTCCTGCCCATTTAGTTGTCTCTTCCAGTACTCTATCACTCTGTCCTGTCCCCACATAATCCCTCATATTTCTATATCTATACCCTCCCCCATCGAGTCCTCCCTTCCCATCCACCCACAATGTCTATTCTATTTCCACTTCTCAGTGAGATTCAAAAGTCGCCCCTTGAGCTCTTCTTGTTACTTAGTTTCTTTAGGTCTGTGGATTGTAGCATGATTATGTTTAGCTTTATGGATAATATCCACTTATAGGTGAATATATACCATGTTTGTCTTTCTGGGTCTGAATTACCTCACTCAGCATGATCATTTCTAATTCCATTAATTTACTTTTAAGTTTCATGATATCATTGCTTTTAATAGCTTAGCGATACTTCATTGTGTAAATGTACCACATTCTCTTTATCCATTCTTCAGTTGAGGGACATCTGGGTTGTTTCCAGATTCTGCCTATTATGAATAAAGCTGCCGTGAATATAGTTGGTCAAGTGTACATATGGTTTAGTCAAGCATCATTTGGGGATATGCCGAGGAGTGGTATAACAGGGCCTTGAGGTAGATCTATTTCCAATTTTCTGAGAAACCATCAAATTGATTTCCAAAATGGATGTACAAGTTTGCACTACCACTAGCAATGGCAGAGTGGTCCTCTGGCTCTACATCCTTGTTAGCATGAGCTCTCACTTGAAGTGTTTTGTACTAATTTATTTATTTACTTTATATCCTGATCTTCTCTTCTCTCCTTTCTTCCCAGTCCCTCTCTCTCTCCTCCCCTCATCCCTCCTCCCCTTCTCTCAGAGAAAAGGAGGCATCTCATGAATAGCAATCCACCTTGGCACATCAGGTTGCAGTAGGACTAGGCACATCTTCTCATATTAAGGATAGACAAGGGGAAAGTTAGGGGAAAATGATCTAAAGGCAGGCAACAGAGTCAGAGACAGCCCCTGCTTTGGTTATTAGGGTGTCCAACATGAATACCAAGCTGTAAATCTGGTACATATGTGTAGTGGGCTTAGGTCTGTCTTATGCATACTCCTTGCTTGGTGATTCAGTCTCCATGAGCCCCTATTGGCCCAGTTCTATTGATTCTGTATTTCTCGTGTGGTGTTCTTCATGTCTCTGGCTCCTTTAACCCTTCCTCCCTTTCTTCCACAAGATTCCTTAAGCTCCATCTAATGTTTGGCTGTGGTCTTTGTATCTGCTTCCATCAGCTTCTGGGTGAAACAACCAACATGTCCCTCAACTGGATAATGGATAAAGAAAATGTAGTACATTTACACAATGGAATATGACTCAGCTACTAAAAAATAGGACATAATGAAATTTGCATGCAAATAGATGGAACTAGATAATATCATCCTGAGTGAGGTAGCCTATACCCAAAAAGTTACACATGATATGTACTCACTTATAGGTGGATATTAGCTATAAATTACAGCATAGCCATGCTACAATCCACAGACCCAAAGAAGCTAAGTAACAAGGAGGACCTAAGGGAGGATACTTGAAACTCACTGAGAAGGGGAAATAAAATAGACATGGGGGTAGATTGAGTGAGGCAGCTTTGTGGAAGAGGGGGCAGGGTAGGGGAACAGGAGGGATCAAGTGTGGGTAGGATGGAGAGAGAGAGAACTGGGATTGTTGGGAGGGGGGATCTCTAGTATGAGCTAGAAATTTAGGACAAGGGAAACTCCTAGAAATCCAAGAGGATGATCCCTGCTAAGACTCCTAGCAATAGGAGATATGGAACCTGAAAAAGCCACTTCCTGTAACCAGGTAACACTGCCATTGGAGAGATGGGGACACCAATGCACCCACAAAACTTTCAACTCACAATTTGTTCATCCTACAAAATGCGTAGGGATAGAGATGGAACAGCAATGTAAGGAGTAGCCAACCAATGATGCACCCAACTTGAGATTTATGCCATAGAGCGTGTCCACCCCTAACACTATGAATGATATTCTGCTATACTTGTCAACAGGAACCCACAAGACATGTTCATCACAATTTGCCTCAAAGAGCTACAATGCTCTGCAGTTTTTTGTTCTTTTTCTCACTATATTCTTAACCTTTACTAGATTTAGAAAAACATATCTTAGTTTTATGGCATATGAAAAATGATGTGTTTTTACTGTTTTATATTCAGCATTCATGTTTAGTTTCAACCAAAAGAAGCATCTGTGTGAAAACAACTTTTTTGATATCCTCAAAGCCTGTTAACATTTCATAGTGTGGATGAGTGTAAGCAAGAGGGGATCTCTAACAAGTCTGTTTTTTTCTCCTGTCTGGACACAAACAGATGACTACTATGATGTGTTGTACAGGTCACAGAGGGCTGTTTATCATTCCTCTCATGTCACTTGCAACTGAAGACTGCTCGCACTCTCTCAGAACTGACCTGAACTTTTGTAGCAACAGGATACAGTTGCTAGTGGTAACCATTCCATGGGGGAAATCTTAGTGTTTGGATCTTTGTCTTTACAGAAAAAGAACATATTGATACACTTTGTAAGTGTGAGTGGAAGTATCTCAATATCTATATCTATTTCACTCTTTTGTCCCCATGTAGGTATAAATGTAGGTTTTTTTCAATATAGGCATAACGTACTTTTGAGAACTGACCTTACACATAATGAAAGTATATGTACATACAATTTTGATATCTACCAAAAATAGGTGAAAATTCTACCAAGTTTTACTAAGAATATCTATGATTATTACTCTTCCAGATGGGTCTACTTAGGGTTAGTTAGGGTAAATTTTGTAGAACTGGAACCAAATAACTTTGTGAATGATAATAACAGAGACACATAAAATTCACTGGAAAAAGTACTAGAAATTTGTTCATTAAAATTGTTTATGTTGTTCTTCAAAGTATTGAACTAAGGTTAAAGCATCTTTATTTTGAACTAATTGCTTTTGACCAAGACTTCTCAACTTTAGCACAAAAGTCATTATGGACATATATATGGAAAAGATATTTCAAATATCCCAAGCTGGCCTCAAAGTCTGTATGTAACTAGCATATAGTGTATTTTGAATGACACTAGTTTATTTTGAATGTATATTAAAAGACACAAATGGATGACGCTTTCAGATTGGTATAACCTTGGTATTTCTATGGTCTATGACTCAAGTACATGGTATCCTAAGCAATAGCACCTGTCTGTATTAGTTAGGTTTCTGTTGCTATGATAAAACACAAAGACAAAAAGCAGCTTGTGGAGGAAAGGATGTATTTCATTTTATAATTTGTAGCCCACCATGAAGGAAGTAAGGGCAAGGTGCTAGGCAGGAACCTAGAAGCAATTTATAAGGTAACTCAGTTTAATTCAGAGAAGATTTATTTGAAATACATGGTGATTAACACAGTCATTGCTGCCCAAGGTGCAGAGTATAAAAGATTATGGAATTCTCAGTCCTACAAAAAAGACATCTATATCATACCTTTCCCTTTGAAAAATTTAGAGATCATTAAGGAAGAAGGGACAGGAAGGCTTTAAGAGGTAGAGATGGTGACAAGAAAACAGTGTCTTTTGGACTCAAAAGGACCATTCCACATATAGATGTACAGTGATTGTTACTGCAAACACAAGACCTGTCCAAGCCCATGCCTGAACAAACCCCATCATGGAGAGCTCAAGTCAGTACATATCTCTCATCCAGGAGCTATTACCATTTGATAGCTACCAAGAGCAAAAGAGTCAGTTTTCTTTTAGCATATAAGCCCTTGAGGATTCAACATATTCTACTGGAAGGCCACACACCCAAAAATATATGAACATCACAAATTAGATTTGATAGATATGAAAAAAATGAGGACACAAAATTGAGTGGGTAAGGGAGAAGAGTTGATACTGGGAGACCTTGAGAAAGATTAACATGATCAAAGTACATCATATAAAACTGTTACAGAACTATGTTTTTATTTTTAACATGTACATTTATATTATTTCACATATATACAATAAACTACCTATGGCAAGAATAACCGTGACACAATCAGGAGTTATATAAATATTACATTCTTAATATTTTGGCTATTTGTATTTGACAGCCTTAAAGTATGCATCTTTCCTATGTTGGTGCATCTAAAATTCTGAGTGTAATCAATCCCCATCACATCTTCTCATTATCAACTTAAAACGTCCAACTAGACCTAAAAACATTTTAACCCCTAAATAACTAAGCTTCAGTGTAAAATTAAGCTACCTGGTCTTCAACTCCATCAGAGACATGTGAAGGAATAGGCTTGATTACCTACGTATACCAGGAGTGCAAGTTAGTAGCTTTCCAAATGAAAAGATGACAGAGACAGTTTTCTACCTGGATAGTCACCCAAAACTCTCTATTTTTAAAGAGCCAATGTAAGATTAGGGAGAATTTTGAGACAGTGATGCATATTAAATATATGACATTGCAAATAAAGGCCACAACCAATAAAAACACATTAAACAAACAGATAAGGTCAGGTCTAAGTCCTATGCTGGTGACCAGAACGGACTGTTTAGAGTGGAGCACATTTGTAGAAGCAAGACATGTACAAGCTCAAAGGCCTTGGTGTACATAATCACCCCATCTTTTTTCAGGAGTTGTTGGCTAGTATGTAAAACACAACAAAATAAAATATCTGAAGAATTACCAACATGAACCAGAAGCCTATGCAATTCAGCCTCTTACCTTGCTATGAAGAAGGCAGCAAGTTTGGCAATAGTAGGAAGGATAGAAAGAGAGAGTACTGGGAGAAACAACTGGAATCAGGGATAGAAGCATTTCTGGGATGATCTAAAATCCTAGGGCAATCGAAACTCCCAGGAATCAATGAAGGTGACTCTAGCTAAGACTCTTAGCAATGGGGGATAGGGAGCCTGAACTGGCCATCTCCTTTACACAGGCAAGACATCCAGTGAAGGGATAGGGACAGCAACCAGCCACAATACCTTTCACATACAAATTGTCCTGCCTACAAGGATAAGGGTGATGCAGAAATTGTGGAAGTAGCCAACCACTCCCATGCTTAAGACCCATGCCAGGAGAGAGAGCTCACCTGTGACACTGCTCAAAGAGCCAGGAATCAGAGGTTGAATAGCCTTGAGACCCACAATATTACCAAACGTGAATGGCAAAGAGAAAGAGAGAGAGAGTCAACAAAATAATTCCTAATGATATTCTGCTATTCTGCTATATTGATAGATTGGTGTTTAGCCTAGTTGTAATCAGAGAGGCTTCATCCATCAACTGATGGGAACAAATATAGAGACCCACAGCCAAACGTTAGGCAGAGCTTTTGGAATCCCTTTGAAGAGGGGAAGGAAAGATTGTAGGAGCCATATGGGTAAAGGACACCACAAGAACACCTACAGAATAAAATAATCTGGGCCCATAGGGCCTCACAGAGATTGAACCATGAACTATGGAGCCTGCATGGGCCTGACCTAGGCCCTCCACACACATCTTACAGTGTGTATCTTGGTCTTCGTCTGCAACTCCTAATAGTTGAAGCAAGAGCTGTCTCTGTTGCCTGTCTTTGGGACTCTTTTCCCTTACTGAGTTGTCCTGTCTAGCCTTAATGAAAGAGGAAGCACTTAGGTGCTTTATCTTATTGCAACTTGATATGTCATGGCTGGTTGATGTCCATTGAGGCCAGCCCTTTTCTGAAGGGAAGTAGAAGAGGAGTGGATTTGGGTGGGGGGCAGAAGATGGGAAGTTAGGAGGGCCTGGGAGGAAAAGAGGGAGGGGAAACTGCAATTGAGATGCAAAATAAAAACATTTTAAAAGATGAAAAACAAAAACAAACAAAAAACCTGCAGTGCATAGAACTCCTTTTCAGGAAGCCAGGATGTAAAGTGAGGGTGCAGTGAACCCAGAACTCTGAACACTTAAGATTAAAAAGATTTATTTATTATGAGAGGAGCTTATGTGCATTTAAATTTGATTATGATGGCCTCATAAAAGATGATTAATTTGGAGACAAGAAGTTTGAATAGATCCGAGTTAGTAGAAAAGCGGTTTTGATGGGCCCAACTCCTATAGAAATGAAGGTGTAAACAAGCAGAAAAGAGAGAAATCGAGGCTCTTGTATTAGAAAACAAACCAGTTCTGGGTATAGAAATGACTCCACAGAATTCTATCTCATGCAAGAAAAGAAGTTATGGGACGGCCAAGGAAGTGGTCTATGGAGACATAGAACTGAAAGTGTGTCACCCCTCTGGTTCTAAATAAGAGCCCTAAATGAAGCAGGGCATACTTACTTGAGGTAGGTAGATGAAATCATTGATCACAATTTAGCACCCCATGGGAACGCTGTGCCTTTGGGGGTATTTCATATCTAGTATGTTTTTATGCCAAATCACATATTTCTGAAAAGAGCTCTACTGTGAAATGAAGCTCATTCAGGACATCTTGTGGGGTCCCATCTCCATCCTCATCATGAATACTATCAAGATTTGTAGAAAAGATCTGGGAAACACCTTGCTCTTAGACAAAAACATGATGGCCATAGCCTTGTCACCTCATTCCTCGAAGTATTAACTATATTTAAACAACCATATTTATTTCCAACCTCACGTTTCCATTTGCCTATTGACTGCCTTCCACATTTGCTTTGGAGAGTCTTAGCTAAATGGCTGTAAAGTCTAGAACAAAACTTGTCAAATTTGTGATCCTGAGAAGGGGCTGTTTCAAAAGAATTGCTTTTGAAATATTATTTTTATAATGATGCTGATTCCTATACTTTTAAAAATCTGTACTTGTGCCCTTTGGCAAGGAACATATAGGGCATTCTTTCACTGATAAGAATAATAAAAACGATGAATCTGTGTGCTTTGCATTAAGTAGGTTTACCATTTCTACTTGAACAGGTACCTCAAATTCAAATTAAGTAAGTAAACATCAAGGGAGGCTTAACTAAAATCAAATTCACAAAATTCCATGCATTACTAATAATTAGAAATGAGTATACTAATTTTGAATCTTCATAGATTATTAAGAACCCATACTCTTATAATTAGTGTCCATCTGAACATTCTTCAATAAAGTTGAGCATCGTGCCATTATTAGGGAAACAAGACCTGGTTTTGCTTAGAATTAAATTGGTTAGATCCTTACAGGTACCAGTATAGAATATGTTCCCCCAAAATTCAGTGTCAGTTTCAAGACCACACAGCATGAGTACTTAGTTATCTTTCATCTGAAGCACTTACACAGTACACCTGATATGTGTCCACATCAGTGACGTTGGAGTGACTATACATGCCAGAGGTGATAAGGAAAAATGGAAGGAATATCAAGTTCTCTGAATAAAGAACTCATAGATGTGGAGAAATCAGTCACCACTGTCTTTTATCAGTATGAACCTGTGTGCTTCCTCATTTGCTGATTATCTTATTCAAGACTGAGGGCTCCTGGGAAACAAGAGTGGTTTCTTAATATTCTATTCAGAACATGTTTCACAATTGGCATTGGACAAGTGCTAAATAACAATAGTAACTCAATATAGAGCCTGTAAATTTAAAAAATGAGATTGAAATAGTTGTTTGGAGTTTACATACCAATGGCATTGGCTTTAAGTATCTTTTCCCTTTGCAGCATTGTCTGTTTCCTGCTGGTTGCTCATTATTTTACTGTAAAAACACAGCTGCTTCTAGATAACCATACTAACTAGTTGCTGCCTGAGTCGGAAAGCACTGGGCTGTAGGAGGATGAGAAACTGCATACATGTGCTCTCGTGCCAACACAAGAAACATCAAAATGCATTGTCACAATGAAGAAGTTCTGATGTGTGCCAGGGCCTAGTAATAGGGTGCTTGAATGAAAGATCAGATGTCCTTTTAAGCCTATTGTGGTCATGAATAATTACTATGAAGTTAACCATATGTTCCACATCGTGACCACCATTGACTTAAAATGGCTTGGCTGAAATATATTTTTAAAGCTATTAATTTTCTTTCATAAGAAATGTGATGTCTTCTGATTCAAGTACATAATATCTTCAGCAATAGGGGCCTACCATCAAGATCTAGAGAGTAACCAAGAGAAATAACAATAGCCTGTAGTATGTTTTTTTTATTAATTTATTCTTGTTACATCTCAATGTTTATCCCATCCCTTGTATCCTCCCATTCCTCCCCCCCCCATTTTCCCATTATTCCCCTCCCCTATGACTGTTCCTGAGGGGGATTACGTCCCCCTATATATTCTCATAGGGTATCAAGTCTCTTCTTGGCTACTTGCTGTCCTTCCTCTGAGTGCCACCAGGTCTCCCCCTCCAGGGGACATGGTCAAATGTGAGGCACCAGAGTACGTGAGAAAGTCGTATCACACTCTCCACTCAACTGTGGAGAATATTCTGACCATTGGCTAGATTTGGGAAGGGGTTTAAAGTTTACCTCCTGTATTGTCCACTCCTTGGAATATACCCAGAAGATGCTCCAGCACACAACAAGAAAATTCGCTCAACCATGTTCATAGCAGCCTTATTCATAATAGCCAGAACATGGAAACAGCCTAAGTGTCCCTCAGTAGAAGAGTGGATAAAGAAACTGTGGTACATATACACTATGGAATACTACTCAGCTATTAAAAACAAGGAATTCCCGAAATTTGTGGATAAATGGATTGAGCTAGAAATGATCATAATGAGTGAGTTAACCCAGAAGCAGAAAGAATCAAATGGTATATACTCACTTATATCTGCATACTAGCCCAAGGGGCATGTCCCACAAAAGCCTTCACTTACCAGGAAACTGGGACAGAGGGGAAGGCATCCTATTGGGACTCTAGATGAGAGACGCATGGGAGAACAGCAAAATAAAAGGATCCAGAGGGTCCTAGAAATCTACAAGTAGAACAATATGATAGGCAGATTTGGGCCCAGGGGTCCCGCTCAAACTAAGGCACCAGCCTGTAGTATGTTTTAGAGGGAATTTATGGGACCCCACAGACTAACATCTTGAAAAGAGGTAACACATATCAAATAATGAAGTTTTTATTTGCTAGCCTATGGTTTCTGGGAAAGACACTGTCTTCTATTATGGCATGACATCATTTACATTTTTTATATGTGTGTATGCATATATTCCACCAGCTATACTGACTGTAATGGCAGAATATTACTAGAACCGAGATTCCTGTGGTTTTTTTCATTAACCCGGATCATACCTTAATTCTCAGAAGATCACTTCACTCCACACACTAAAGTTTACCCATCATCCAGCCAAGCCTCTCTATATTTTAGACTCAAGTTGGGCTTTGTTCCCAAAACAGCCTATTGGCCACTTTAATTTTCTGAGAGCTGCCCATTCTCCCTACATATTCATATTTTCTGAAAATGCTCAGCCTCTTCCTATCATCACCACAGTTGCTTTCTTTGTCTCTTTATTTTCCATCATATAGATTTGTCCATTGAACAAACCTTAGCATGACTTGCTGAGAAGTCACATTTTATAATCTTTTTCTCTGTAACCCCACATCTATATAAAGTTGTCTTTAAAATTTTACTTTATTGTCTCATTATTCTTTTACATAAAATGCCCTGTCAGTTGAATACAAAGATCTAAGACAATTATTATACATTATTTATGCATATGTACTTAAAACTTTTTAAAGCACCTTGTGAGCTAAAAGTATTCAGTGATTATTGAAAGACTGATAATGAAGCCTTATTCTTATCTTGTCCTCAAGTCCAATTCACCAATGAGTTCCTCTGAGCACCTCATTCTGTGATAACCACGTTCTTTCTTTTACCCTCTGTAAGAGGCTGAGCTAAATTATCTGCCATTCCTTCCATTAACAGGCTAGTAAACTGCTTCCTCAACTTTGGTAGTTAGAGGCTGACATCCTCTTCATGCAGTCTTGGGAACGTGTACCCTGAGACTCATTACAGTGAGAAAGCCAAGGCTGTTTTAGAAAGGGCTCCTGTGTAAGAGAAAACGTCAATAGTCAATAACAATGGAGTCTCTGAGACTCAAGTCACTGCCACTGGCATCTAGCTAAGTCTTGACCAAATGGCAACTATTGAGCAAAAGAAGTAATTGTTGTTGACGCATTAAGAATTTGTTTTTACATCTCAATGGTTATCCCATCCCTTGTATCCTCCCATTCTTCCCTCCCTCCCAAGAATAAATTAATAAAAAAAAAATTAAAAAAAAATGGTTAACATTGTTGATCTCAGGTCTTATAAAGGAGAAAACGTTAAAAAAAATTGTTTTTATTGTATAACATATCTTCAACATCTTTAACACAATGCTCTGCATTTTATTTTATTTTATTATTTTATTTTATAGCATGTCTCTACCTGAAGGGATTATTTTTTATCATATGTTTCATCCTAGTCAGTATTCTCAATTAATTCAGAATTTATGCCTCTTATCCCTTCTTTAAATGGTACCCAGCACAGAACAAATGCTTAGTAAAGACTTCATGAATACCTGAGTGCACTTCATAGAACTCTGGCAGAAAATAACCTCATGAGTGGAACCAAGTACATTTGATTCTATGTTTTAATAATTTCTTATGGAGAGAGAAAAAAATATATTTTCTGGAAAACACAACTACACTTTCATATTATAGGTACTGCTTTTGATGCTCTTCATGCTTACAGATTCCATATTTTGGACTTGTCTTGGGTATTTTCTGGTGAGGAGAAGTCTGGTGCACAGACATCTTCATGCTATGAAGAAAACTCATTGGTGAGTCTACAAACAAAATAATTTAATAATTAACTGAGATTTCACTTTTTCTTAGATTATTTTCTAGGCAATTGCATGTGAATGTAAAATTTTCCTGAAATGCTATTTTTAATCAACGACCTTAATAAACTATGTTCTTTAAGAAATTCTGTCATGTTTTAATTTACTCTTAAATAATTATTCATGACCTTTTAAACTACAGAGCATAAAACTTGAGGAAAATTATTTTCAAAGAGGGCATTTAAATAAGAGACCAAAAAGAATTCAGCATTTTTACAATATTTTTTAAAGTCCCAGAATATTATAATGATCAGAGAGCCATGTGCTCTCAGTGTATTCATTCCCTGCTACACAAGTGAATGTGGTACTTTAGAGCCATGTGGGAAATAAAGTATCAGATGCTCAGCAAGAAGCTGAACTTTAAATTTATGAGTGCACTTTCAATTTCTATGGAAATTGCACACTTTGTAGAAATGTGCTTAGATTGTCATTGTCTAGTCAAAGACAGTGAAAATGTAAGTTGAAGGAGCATAATTAAGGTTAAAAAAGGATTCTTGGGAAAAGGCTGTCTTTCAGGATACATAATCTGCACCTAGGTTGGGCACAAAATGGTCAATACGTTCTCTCAACCCATGGTTCTTGGTTTTCATGATTTGTGGTTTGTTATGTGGGCAGAGGTGCTATTTCAGTTAATTTACCTAGGCAGCTTGGAAGTCGTTTGAACAGAATTGTTCTTTGTGTAAGCTCCTCCAAATATCTCCACCCTATTCTTTCTTTGGGTCCATGCAGTCTGTCAAGTTACCAATAAAATGGAAATACCATTATTTTGAGAGACATAATTTTTAGAAGCATGATGAATTAATGTTGAAGACAAAAAATTACAGATATTAAACATGCTATGTTTTCTGTGCACATGCAGACATACGAATATCAGTGTACTGGTAGAAGGGTTAGCTTTGCAGCTTAAAGTCCAAATTTATACATTTCCAGATCAATGTGACTCAACCAAATATACAATTGTTTATCATTTATTAACTATCACTATGTTTAAGCCTATGTGCATAGTGGAATAAAACCACAGGCTGCCATATAAACTTTAATGTGTATAGATATGCCACTACTTAAGAGTACCTCATTTTCTAAAACTGTACCCAAAGAGAGTGAAACAATGACCCCAAGTAGAAGTAGATGAGGAATACACCTTAAATATTGTCCAATTTCTCTCTGGCTCTACAGACTTTGTATAAACTTTGTATCTATGACTTTGTATCTAGTCAGGCAACTTTCATTAAGTAATATCTAGTATGGGCCTATAAAATTGGTGCAAGATTCAAAAACAAATTCTTTTGATTTCTTGGGGCTTTTAAACTGAAACAAAAATATTACCTGTGATCAAGAATTGTAATGGCATTTTCAAGTAGTATTAGGTGATTTCATATTTCTACTATTTGCTGACTTGTCTTTTTCCATGATGTGTGATGCTCACTTATTTGCACTTTCCACTATTTCCATGAATCTGAAAGATTGAGCACATGCCAGAGGAAGAGGATTTTCTGGATTTCAGTGTCCATCGTGTCCCCAGGGGGCCTGAGGGAGGCTTTAAGCAAACATTCACATTCCTCCCCGTCCTCTATTCCTTATTTCAAAAACAACTCTCTATTTTGTGTTATAAACATGATTGGAAAGGTGTTTCTTTCTTGTCTGTAGATTCAGGTTCATGAAATTAAATTTGAGAGATTGGTAGGTCTGCAGACCGTGAGCTATTTTTCATCTTCACCCAAAGTGCAAGTCTGATGACTTCAGAAACTCATTGACTATAAGATATAAATACAGTGCTTATCCTTTGTTTATTTCAAGGACAAATTTCCTTGAAGGCAAATAGAGATAATTAATTATCTTTAAGACCCCTGGCAGAACTCAGCAGAAACCTATTTCAAGCCATCCCATTCAAACCCAAGGGTGTGGAATGTTATTGAAGCTGAGTGGGAAATCGTCAGGTAACAGCAGTCAGAGTGAGACCCAAGAATCATGTATACAGTACCAGCAATTTTTTTTCTCTGGCAATGGGAACCTCTTGAAGAATTTTAAGCAGGGGAATATGATTATAAAATTTTCAGTTCAAAGGATCACTAGAAGCAGTGTGGAGAATGAATTGGAAGAAATAAGATTGCAGACCAAGACGTCATTTGCAATAATCTCACTAAAAAATGAAAAGAGTCTGCACTGAGGTGTAGAAATAGAAATGAGCAAGAGGAAAAAAAAATACAGACTCAAAAGAGGAATACAAACTAACCTTAGTGGAATCTTGTGAGCTGACTAAGGGTGAGACTCAGGGAAAGACAAAGTCATAATTCCTGACTTCTGGCTTAATAGGTAAGAGAAGATTGGCATCTAACAGAATAGAGGAAAAGAAAGAAAATAGTAGCTAGTGGTGAGAGTGATAGCATTGAGAAGCTTAGAAGCATTCTACAGAAAAAGATCTTTGATACAGATGTTGAAAATTTTTCTCTCCTGCTTTAAAAATAAATGAAAGTCCATAGAATAATATTTACTTCTGTTACTTTTATTTGAAATTATATTTGATAGATACACTAAAGCATGAAATCACATATACAATGTGATGTTTTCATACACGTATGCATTAATTAATGTTTAAATGAGACTTTAAAATCGCTTTTGGAAATCCGTAGCATAGCATCATTACCTATAGTCATCATACTAGGTTCCAATACACCTATTGTTCCAAACTAAATCTTAGCACTCATATATCCACCTGACCTTGATTTGCATTCAGTCATAAATCTTTGTCTAAGAGACAGGGAACCTTCCATGGGTATATATACAGTTTATAAAACATTGGCAATAGGTGGTTGTTGGCAATATCGCTTATGGAGGAAAGGAAGAATTATGTATAGAGGAGAGAAAGGCCGTTCCTGAAGCACATAAAGTAGCAGAGCATGGCAACATCAACAATATTAGTGCAACATGGAGGTGAAATAGGTTAATGTGTTCATATACATGAATACATTGTATTCTTGGCAATTAACAACAAGATTTTCCATGGGAAGAGCACATCCAGGACACCATGTCATACCGTCCCATATGTGAATGTGCTTCTTATCCTGTTTAGATTCTGACAGGCTCATAGACCTTCTCCTCAGAGGTTCTCACAACTTACTCTGCTGGGACACTGATATGTTCACTGTGCTGCCTCCCAGAATCCCCTCCCCACCCCCACCCAATTAACCTTGACATTCCTCACTCCATCTAATACCTTTGGAAATGGCTTATTCATGCTATGAATGGAAGCAGAAAGGAAGAGAGTAAATGAATATCACAGTTGAAATCTGCCTACGTTATGAACCTGCTGTAACCAAGCTCCAATATGCACCACCAGCTTCTCTTTTATTAGGTCACCTGGATTCATTCAGAAGTAGCAAATATGACAAACCGTTTTGACCACCAGAGAAGTAAAGTTGAGAATAGATAGAATGTTAGAACATGTATTAGGCTTGTCAGTCGGAGCTGTCAATCGTCTTGATTAGTACAGTTTGGCTATATTTTTTCTTGCAAGTGTGTAACGCTGACACTGACAGATCAACAAGACCAGAACATAAAGTTGAATAAGTGGGTTATTAACAGTGAGACACTCTTCCACCGCACAGGAGTTTACATCCCTGTGGAACAGCACTAAACAACCTGGTAGAGAGAATAATGACTCAATAAGTTTCTGTTAGCCAGCTTCTGCTATCAGCCACTCCAATATTGACAAATTAGCTAAAGTGGCAGAGTTTCCATGAGCCAAATGGCACATGATCCCACTCACCAGGAATGATTTAGCCATTGAAGATGCCAAATGTCCACCCTGGCAACCACATGATGCAGTACTGATCTTCCAATATAGCATTACTTTTTAGGAGTTGCGACTTTTATATCTCTTCTGTTGTACGTGATGCAATGAAACTTCCTAAACGTACCAGACTTGTATTCCATGTGTGAATTTGCCCTTCACACCCATAGATTGACCTTAACCAGCATACCACACAAAGTTAATCATGAGTCATGGGAATGCAGCACAGTAAATAAACATCTTGTTTAGCAGCAGCCAAAACCTTAGTCAGTACCAGCACCAAGTAAGCCAGGAATGGTGGTGCACATTTGCAACCCCAGTGCCACTAGGGAGGTAGAGGCAGAAGAAATAGAAATAACTTCTTTCTGTCTGGCCGTACAGTAAGTTTGAGGCTAGTCTTGTATAGATGAGACTGTGAAAGAAGAAAAGAAAGAAAGAGAGAGAAAAAAAAGAAGTAAATAAAGAAACAAAGAAAAAGGAAAGGAAAGAGAAAAGAAAAGCCATTGTCCTCAACAATATCACATAATACTCTAAAATGGGCAAAACTTGATCCTGTTCTGTCATCCATCATCTGATCCTGGATAAATTATAACTAGCAGAACAGAATAATGAAGGAGGATAGTTGGACAGATATAGACATGATGTAAAATATTTTACAACAATCTAATCAAATCCATAGTAGCATTTATTAATAAAGAATGTTTCCTGTGGTCTGCTTTAAGTATCATACAAATAGGATGTCTGGGTTTGTGGTAGTAAAGGAGTTGGAAATTTACAGATTCTTAGGAGTGTCTAGTGTAATTATTGAACACAAAATAGAAAAGTTTAATAGACAAGTTCTTTGCAGTATATCAGAGGTTAGCAGACTGCAGAGTGTGGAGCAAATTCTCACATGGCTATTCTCTCACACACTGTCTATGGAAGCATCTAGTCCATTGTGGAAGAGGCCCCCAGACCCTAGTACAACTGACTCCATGATGGAAGTACCAGTCAGGCCCTTGGAACCCAGAATTTAGTCACAACACCTGCTAAAACAAGAACAAAGACCTAATCCCATCAAAATACATAGTTCTGGGAAAGTCCATAAATGGATTAACTTTGCTTTTTGTTTTCTGTATTTCTGCTTCTAACTGTTCTTGCTAACTGAGGTGTGTAAAATCAGGATCTGCTCTTGTGCGTAAGTCTCATCCAGAGAAAGGGTTGAGGTTACAGTGAGGTCCTGAAATCCCAATATAGTCACTGGAAGGCTATTAAAAACTTTCTTCTTCTTTTTTTTTTAATCTTTTTTTTTATTAATTTATTCTTGTTACATCTCAATGTTTATCCCATCCCTTGTATTCTCCCATTCCTCCCCCTCCCCATTTTCCCATTATTCCCCTCCCCTATGACTGTTCCTGAGGGGGATTACCTCCCCCTATATACTCTCATAGGGATTCAAGTCTCTTCTTGGCTACCTGCTGTCCTTCCTCTGAGTGCCACCAGGTCTCCCCCTCCAGGGGACATGGTCAGATGTGAGGCACCATAGTACGTGAGAAAGTCATATCCCACTCTCCACTCAACTGTGGAGAATATTCTGACCATTGGCTAGATCTGGGAAGGGGTTTAAAGTTTACCTCCTGTATTGTCCTTGGCTGGTGCCTTAGTTTGAGTGGGACCCCTGGGCCCAAATCTGCCTATCAGATTGTTCTACTTGTAGATTTCTAGGACCCTCTGTATCCTTTAATTGGCTTAATCAATGATCTTCTCTGGTGGCGACCTCACAACAACTGCTCTAAAAATGATAGGTTGTGTGTTAGGTGACAAGTGGCTCTTCACTTACGACACCAGAAACATTTCGGTGGTAGGTGGTAATTGTTATGTGTAATACCCTCAAGCCCCAGATTTTCTGAAGCTCTTTGAATGGGGCTGATTCTCTAATTTTCTTGGTCATCATTTATCACTCACTGATGAGTCTTTCAAATCACTTACTTAAGACACTTCAATAATCTTAACAGTTCTTAATAGAAATAAAGTTTGAAACAGGGAGCTATGGGCCTAAAATCCTACCAAGTCCTCTCTGTGGTCTCCACTCCTAAGGTCCATTGTGAATGTCTTAGACTTCCTTGAGTTTTTGTGGAAAGGTACTGAAATTGTGAAGATCACTTCCAATGTTAATTTTTCAGTTCCAGTGTTAGCTCAAGGAGTTATTTCCACTGCTTTTTCAACACCTTTATGTTCTTTGATAGAAACAGTTATTACATATTCAAATGAATACTCTGTCTTTACACCATACTTCCCAGAAGGTTCTTCCTTCATCTCTTCTTCATTTTAGACTATGGAAAGAACATCTGCTTATATTCAATAACAAATGAACAGATATTTTAAAGATAAGAAAAATAAATCTAATAGTAAGTATAAAAATGTTTTCAGTCTAATGAATCATCTAGGTCAACATTATAATTTTAGGGAATTATTAGGGAATTTCTATGAAGAAAACCTCTTGCTGGCAATAACACCCTAGAAGGGCAAAGATAGAGAAGGCATCCTGAAATATTGCATCCTTTTAGTGTTGATAAAGTAACATAAAAGGTCTGTAAGACAATTGTGGCAGCAGGAATGTGCAGGTGTTTTGTGCTGATAACATTTGGGACAACATAAGCATCTAAGGCTTCAGGTGTGAGCCGCAAAAAAGCATAGCAAAAAGAAAAGAAAAGTCTCAGCTAGGGACACCCCTATAGACTCCTGGGAGCCTCCCCTGTCCCAGAGATGCCACCCCATTGATTTCCATTTTCTCCTCCCTACAACTCCTGCCCCCTTTCTATACTTGATCCCTACCCCCATTTCCTTCCCTACCCCATTTCACACCCAGTTCCTTCCCTCCACCTACTTCACATATGTATTTTATTTCCCCTTCTGAGTAAGATTCAATCATTTTCTTTTTGGACCTTCCTGATTACTTAGATTCTTAGCATCTGTGAATTGTAACATGGTTATTCTGTACTTTATGGCTAATATCTACTTACAAGTGAATATATAGCATGTATGTCTTTCTGTGTCTAGGTTACCTCATTCAAGGTGATATTTTCAAAAAAAAAAGTGATCTTTTCTAGTTCCATCATTTTCCTGCAAATTGGATGACACATTTGGTTTTTTTTTATTAATTTATTCTTATTACATCTCAATGTTTATCCCATCCCTTGTATCCTCCCATTCCTCCCTCCCCCCCCCATTTTCCCATTATTCCCCTCCCCTATGACTGTTCTTGAGGGGGATTACCTCCCCCTGTATATTCTCATAGGGTATCAAGTCTCTTCTTGGCTACCAGCTGGTAGCCAAGAAGACACATTTGTTTTAAATAACTGAGACTCCATATAGCTGGGAGGTGGGGCAGGTATGGAGCCTGAAGAAGCCACCTCCTATAGCTAGGAGGGCCTCCTAGTAGAGGGTGTAGGACACCAACACACCCATAAAACCTTTGATTCAAAATTTGTCTTGCTTAAAGAAGTGTTGAGATAAAGATGGAGCAGATTGGGGGAATGGCAAACCAATAAGTGGCCCAACTGGAGACCCACCCCATGGGAGAGAGCCAACCCTAGACACTATTAATGATACTCTTCTATGCTTGCAGACCAGAGCCTAGCATAGCTGTCTTCTAAGAGGCTTCCTCCAACAGCTGATGGAAACAGATGCAGAGACCCACAGCCAAACAATAGGCACATTCACGGAGTTTTGTGGAACAGAGGAAAGAAGGACTGAGGGTGCCAGAGAGGTCAAACACACCACAAGAAGACCCACAGAGTAAACTAACTTGGCCCTATGAGGGATCACAAAGACTGAATCACCAACCAAAGAGCATGCATGTACAGGACTTAGGCCAGCTGTGCAGCTTGGTCATCATGTGGGTCCAGTAAATATGGAAGTATGGTCTATCTGTGACTCTGTTGTCTGCCTTTGCATCCCTTTCTCCTAACTAGTATGCCTTGTCTGGCTTCAGTGGGAGAGGATGTGCTTAGACCTGCAGTTACTTGATGCTTGATGGGCCAGTGGGGGTTGGTACGATGGGGGGGCCTCTCATCCTCTGAGAAGAAGAAGAGGAGGTAAAGGGGAAGGGAGCATAAGGGCAAGACTGGAGGGAGAGGAGGGAGAGGGATGTGATCAGGCTGCAATGTGATTAAATAATAAATAAATACATAAATAATAAATGGAAAAAGAAAAGACATAATGTTTTGAATGGAATGAAAAGGTATAGTTTGTTTGCCAAAATTTTAAGCAAAAAATATGGATTAAATCTCAGGTCTTGGAAAGAGATAGAGACTTCTTTCCTGGGAATAAGAAAGTCTGTTGATAAATGAGAATGAAGATGAAGTTTAGCTTCTCTAGGATGCTCTCAAACAGGTAATTCTCACAAGAAAGTCTCTATTGTGAAAAACCTAGAGCATATTAGAATAAAGTCTAGATACCAGGCTTGGCAGAACATGACAGAAATTCTAGTCACATAGGTGCTTCAGAGGGAGGATCATGTGAGCTCAGGAGTTCAAGGCCAGTGTACGTATTATAGCAAGACTCTGTTCTAATTCAGATAATAATGATAATAATAATAATAGTAGTAGTAGTAGTAGTAGTTAGTAGTAGTAGTAATAGTAATAAATAATGATGATGATGATAATGGTAATAATAGTAATAATAATAATAATAATAAATCACACAGAGAAGGCACAAGGGAGCTAGCTTAGTTAACAAACTGCTTGCCATGCAATCATGAGGACCTGAATTCCATTCTTAGACCCACGTGAAAAGCTGTGAGAGGCTACACCCTGTGTTGACATTAATTTAGAAGTATGACCTGATAAATATTTATTATTAGGCTAATTATTATTATGGTGATATTTTCTAACCCACTATCAATCAATAAAAACACAGACACCTGATGTATACTAGAATAAGCCTTTTCCTGAGGCAAGGCAGATATTACCTCCTAAACTATACCAGTCTCAATCTCATTCCACCTGCTTCTAATAATTTCTATTTGTGCTACTTCCCAACCATAATCCCCAAAATTCTTGCTATTGTTGTTCATTTTAGCCATCTCTTTCCATATGGAACTTCAGAGTTCCTTTTCTGGACCCATGTGGGTCTTTTTCTATCCCATGGCGATTCTCCTCCTTTCTCTTCCTCTGTCCTGTCTCCTTTCCTTCCCAAGATTCTCTCTTCCAAAGCCTGAGAACCTTATCCATGCCTATTCCATTTGTGTGCATAGGAGTGTCAGCTTTTTATTGGTCAAATAGGAATATGTATTTAGGCAAGGTGTCAAAGCAATCTTGGGGCAGAAAGACAGCAAGCAGTACTTAGCATCAAAATACAATACATCAGACCAACCTCCAAAGAATCTCTCTACACTTAGAACTCTGTTTCTAATTACAGATTGAAAAGGATCCCTTGGCTTTTTTGGCCAGCTAGCCTTGCCTAATAGGCAAGCCTCTAAGTTCCAAAGAAATACACAGTTTCAAACAATAACAAAAGATGGGGACGCCTGGTGGCACTCAGAGGAAGGATATTAGGTCACCAAGAAGAGACTTGATACTCTATGAGCATATACAGGGGGAGGAGGTCCCCCTCAGTCACAGACATAGGGGAGGGGAAAAGGGGGGAAAGCGGGAGGGAGGGAGGA
This sequence comes from Acomys russatus, assembly GCF_903995435.1. Classification (NCBI taxonomy): domain Eukaryota; kingdom Metazoa; phylum Chordata; class Mammalia; order Rodentia; family Muridae; genus Acomys; species Acomys russatus. Next base: position 57,870,494 of record NC_067137.1, on the reverse strand, counting down.
ATGGGAGGATACAGGGGATGGGCTAACAACTGAGATGTAATTTGAATAAATTAATAATAAAAAAAGGAAAAAAAAAGTCCTGAAGAGTGGCAAAGTAATGTCATTTTGGGGTTACAATATGGACAGAATGTGTGTCAAAATAAGTTGGAAGGTTCATTCAATAAAATATTCCACCAGGTGAAACAAAAAACAAACAAACAAACAAAAAAACAAACAAATACCAAAGAGTCAGCTCTCAAGGAAACTGATCTCTGGTCTCCACATATTCATCTCCCTACACAAACTCACGTACTTTTTTTTTAATTACACAGGAAATTTTAGAAAATATTTTGGTTTCTTAGTACCTACAACATGCCAGCTAAAATGGAATCCCCAGTGGAAGGGGCCCAACCACAGTAGCTTTAAAAGTTCCCCAGGGAAACCTAATCATTACTGAGGCTTGAGAGTCGCTGAAGCAATGATGAAAAGACATCTTTTCCTAAATGCTTTAGGGGAGAAACCTACAGGCTTGATACTTGCTTACACTCTAGTCCTTGATACATATTATACCTAGGGCTAAAGGAAGGACAATCTAGTTTGGTTGTAGAAGAGAAACAGGTAGAGAAAACAGATTTTTGTACTGATAGTAGAAGCATGAATGTTTACATTAATAAGCTAAGAAGTGGCAGTTGTTTTATAGGGAAAGGTTCAGGGTAAAGTTTCGCCTTGATTTGGAAATTACTCTGAAGAATAACAGGAATATTGGTGACTACCTATCCTCTTAGTGGACATGCACAAGAAATATCATAGGTGACCTAATGAAATGATGTGCTGAACCTTCCACTTTCTTTTGTTCACTTCACATGCTATTATGAATGCCATAAGAAATCTCAAAAAAAAAAAAAAAAAAAAAAAAAAAAAAAGCTTAAAATTGTAACTCTAGCCAAACCATTAAAATAGCCAGGGTAGCTTAGTGGCTTCATAAAAATTTAATCAGCTGTGTGTCTCAAGTAAGCTTATTAGCAAAATAAGAATCCAAGAAGCAATGTTAAGGTTGATGTCCAATGCAAAATCTTGCTATTCTCTTTAGTGTGTATGTATGTGCTGGAACGTCTCAATGTTTGGCTATGTAAAAATTGCCTGAAGAATGTCCCCTCCCCCAATGGTGTTTTGATTTATATTGCCACCAGCTTTATTCTACTTCCACTGATTAGTTTGCATTTACATTTTCATAGCATCCAGCTGTTCGGCATTCATGATTTATATTCATCCAATGTAATTAAAGTATTTGTTGTGGGTTTATAAGCTTTTTAATGGTCTATATTTCTGCATTTTGTGTCTCTCCTCTTCCAAATTTATTTTATTCATCAAGCTGTGTCCTAAAAGCAGTAGAAACAATTACCTCTAAAGTATGTTAGTATACAGCATGAATAACACTCAGGCTGGATTTAAAACTACCCTCACTCGAATTACCAATTCAGTGCTGAAAATAAATGTGTCTCTCTCCAGAAATTAGAATCTAATTATGTACAATAAACCATGCTAAATAATATCAAGGGTCTAGCCTAAACCAACAAAGACTCAAACAGCCCCTACCCAGGGCTGAAATGTTCTCCACACGTTTGTTCTTTGGAAGAAGATAATGTATCTGTGGCACTGGAGAGTCTGTTCATACTTTGAACTTTTATCTTTAAAGACAGAGTTGAAGTATATATTAAGGCATCAGGTATGGCCCATTTCTTTTCTTTTCCCTGCCGCTGAGCACACACTCAGATTGATAAATACTTTTAATTCACTCTCCTGTAATTAATAGGTAATTAGCTATGACTCTGAAAGTAGCAGTGAAATGCCAAATAAGCCATTTAAACATTGCAAATAAAATAGAAAAATTGCAGTTAGTGCTTCAGAATGATTTCAGATGCTAAATAACTTTAGAGTTTAAATTGTCACTGACTTCTAACTCAATCCCAATGTGTAAATTTTAAACTTTCTGCATTAATCACACTGTAAATTCATAGTATACTTAGAAATGTGCTTGTCAAACACACACACACACATACACACACCATTCTTCCAATTGTCATTACATTATTTACCCAAACCAGAACATTATCTTTGATAAAATATTATTAGCTAATCTGCAGTTATGGTTTTAGATTTATCAAGTTGCCACAACAGCCACCATCTCTCTCTCTCAACGTAAATGAGAACTTCTGACTATATTCTTCTCTTTCTGTCATGTCTCTTTAGGTCCATTCAATCTAAAATATTCACTAAATAGATGAGTATTTTTTCAATAATATGGATAATATCTGAAAGAAAAGTTAGTTATTTTAGAAACTGTCATTCAGTGGTGGTTTGGTTGGTGCATTCTCCTGGTAAAGGTGATTAGATTCAGATTATCATTTTCAGCAGTATTGTCAAGATGGCTAACTGCATCTAGTCAGGTGATTACTCAAAACTACCCAGCTGCATTGGTTTCAGTCCCATGAATGAATTAGAGCCTGTCTACTACACCTGCCTGGATTTCTTCCTATCTACAGAGATGACCCAATTGAACATAGCACATTGTATCTATTACAACTACACAGTAACTCATATAAATGATAAGGTAAAGATCTAGAATTTGATAGTCTAATATTTGTATTCCAATTCCCGAACTTTTCCTTGTGTTTATATTGGAAGTGTGAGGAATTTTCCATGTGTAAAGTAATTCAAGATATTCTTTATATTCTGCCTACCTTGACACATTTCAGAAGAGTTTCACTCTAACTATAGACCCCTGACCTCCTTTTTCTTAAAGTTTTTAAATATAAATTCTTTCTCTGACACTTTCAGATGCAAATATTCTCCCAGGCTGTTGCCAGTTTTAGGGACTCAGGAATCATCAAAAATGACAGAGTGAGGCTCTGCTTTAAAGCAACAACAGCATATTGCTAAGATGCCAGGGATGCAACACTATTCTATAGAGAAGATGCTATCTCAGCAAATGTACAGGTCCTCTGGCACATACAGCCTCTCTATACCATCTTCTGAGACATTCTCTAAGCCTTTAGTGGAAGAATTATGTGGTAGATACATGTGTAACCCAAGATCGGTTCTTTTCTGCATTTTGGACTTGTTGATTTCTGTAATGTGTTCACTGCAAAAAGCTTTTTTTTTTTTTTTTGAGGAGTGTGGTAATTTCTATAAAAATGGATCCCATAGGTTCATATTTGAATGCTTAGGGAGTGGCACTATTTAAAAGGATTAGGAGGTATGGCCTTATTGGAGGAAGTATGTCTTTTGGTATGTCTTTTGGGGCGGGATTAAGGTGGGAGGTCCTCCATGTAACCAGAAGTCTGACCTGCCTTTAGGGCTCTATTTGCACATGTATCCTTCTGTTTACCCAGCTGAAGTCCATCTATTTAGGGCATTGTCACCAGCCACCAGCACTGCCATTTGGGGGACAACATTAGCCCTTTCTTCATGATAAGGTTGATGGTATTCCTCTGACTACTTCTTGCTCTTTCAGAATTTGACAAGAGGGGACAGGAATGCTGGTTCAAAGCAGGCAATGGTAAAAGACCTGAGATAATTCTGTCAGAAGCCTTTGGTTTACTGGCTGTTGAGTTTTCATTAATTCTCTCTTGAAGGAAACTGAAGAGACAAGGAATAAACATTATTAAGAGAAGACTAGAGACCAGCTGGGTGAGGAGGGTAGGAACCAGGAAACCAGGGGGAGAGCTCTTCAAGTTGGCCCATGGTGGCTATAGTTTGTGAGCTAGCTCAAATTAACTTTTCAGTCCTCTTTTTCATTTGCCCAGACTAGTTCACACTGACTTTCAGCAAACTGAAGGCCTTCCAGTTTTGTAGAGCCACTAAGCCCAGAGAAGATAGCTGGTTTGGAGCAATGGCAGTGCTTCATTTGGTTACTGCGTGGTGTCTGTCAGCTGAGGGGAAATCTGCCGGGACAAATATAGACTAAAGAGAGAAGGCAAAATTGAGAAGTGTAGGATGATCTTTACTGGAAACTTCTGGGCCTGTCTTGCCACCTGGGAGTTTGGGAAAGCAAAGAGAATATACCTAAAAGGAAAGGGAAGAAGGAATCCACCCTCCCTAAAGCTTACATGAATCTTTTTTTTTTTTTTTTTTTTTTTTTTAAGGTGAAAAAGGGCCATTGTATGTCATCTGCACAGAAATTCCCATTGTAGAGAAAGTAATGTGTGTAAACAGATCCAGCAGATTCATGCTTTTGAGCCACAGCAGAAGTAAATCCAGAAAAGTCATCAACGCAATAGAAGCATGAGATCTCTTTAGTCAGTGCTTACAACCATCATGGAAAAAGTTGCTCCCATTTTCTTCCATTTCCTTTTAAGTAGGACATGTAAATTGATAACATCAGATGACATTTCAAAAAAATCTCAAAAGGTCCAATCTCTAGCTGAAGAGCTAAAGGCAAGAGAGTGGCTAAGAGAAGGATAAGTAGTTTCTCCAGTGACAAGGGCCCTGATAGGCTATTCAGTCCCAAGTTATCACTGCTAAACCCTGGATGTGTGTACTACTAATAATAATTATGGAAGAAGAGCTCATCAAGTTGAGAAGGTGTGAAGAACAGACAAATGAGGAGTTAGATGGGGGAGATGGGGAAACAGGATGATGCATGTGATGCAAATATAGTCCTTGTGGTAGTTAGAATCAGAATGGTCCCCCATAGGCTTGCTGTATACCATGCTGGCCTTGAACTCAAAGATCTGCTTGCCTCTGTCTCCTGGACATGTCTGTATTCCAGCCACAGTAGCTATATTGATGCATTAAAATTCTACAGGAAACCCTAATAAAACTTTGGCTCACTGAGCTACACTTTAGTGGTATCCATAGTATGATTCGTCATCTGTTCCTTATCTGGGGTGAGTACAGATTTGCTGAAGTCTTCTCAGGAATAATGGCAATAAACAATGTATGTGAGTGTGTTTGTCTGTCTGTCCTAGAGAAAGAAAAAGGAGGACTAGTTAGATATTTAAAGAACTGGGGAGGAGAAAGAGGAGTACCAAATGACCTATATCCTGACCTGACCAGATTCATCCCTGTGAGCCGTCCTGCCCCTCTTTCTACAGCCCTTACAAGCCCAGTTCCTGAAGTCACAGCTTCTGTGACTTAACCTAACCTATGCTTATTAATTTCTGCTAACAGGAACACTTGAACCTTTGTCCACTTCTTTGTTTGTTTTGGTTAATATTACTTCAGAAATGTTTACTGTTTATTTTAAAGGGATATGGAGAAAGTCAAGCATAAATTCAAAAGTTTGTTCCATATTTTTTAACTACTGGTACCATTCAATTTGTTATTTGGATTTTTCTACTTCAAGCACTACATCTTTACAATGTCTCTCTTTCTAACAGATTTAACTACCTCCACATGGGAATATTATCATGAATACTGGTATACGGTCATGAACATTTTATACATGACATATATATATATATATATATATATATATATATATATATATAGACCTATGTATATGTGTGATATTTGTTCTACATTTTATAATAATTACAATATTGACAGACATACACAAAATTATTACATTTCCTTGGCTGTAAGATGAACACTTTGCATGGATTAAGTCCTTAATGTATCATTAATACTCTGTGTCAGAGATTATCATTATGTCTGGTTTGCAGATGAGCAAATTAAGATGCTCAAAGGTTAACTAACTTACTGAAAAATCAAATAGCAAGGAAGATGTGGTGCTTGAATTCAGATACATGCTCTTTGGTTTGAATCTTACTACACTACTTCTGACTGACTCTTAATTATGCTGGAGATATATATGCATATATACATATATATATATATAATATTTACATGCTCAATGATACATTTTTCGTCTTTGTATCATTATATAGTACCTAGAAAGAGTATTTGTCCTAAAGCATATGTTCATGTCATTGCAGGTCTGATAGCCTGACTTCATACTGCGTCTTTGACCACCCTCTAAGAGCTTAACTATACACAGGAGACTGTCAATGAGCATTTATTATTTTGTTTTGGTTTGATACCAATACACAATGATTTTATTGGTAATTTGGATTTCATAAAATCCCTTCCATCTGAGAATATTCTTGGATCTAAAATTCATATTGTTTTATTAAGTGGTGGAAGAAGAGTTCCCACAGAGAACTTATTTATGTATGTGATAGTTGTTTACTTCTGGATTGAAATGAGGAATATATTATAAAACTCAACTCTTCCATTCCTATAACTACTTTGTGTGTATTTAGATACACACTGTTCAGAGTCCATTGTACATGATTTAAGCTCTTTAGGTTTAGATATAGCTCAGGCTGTATCTGGCAAAAAAAAAAAAAAAAAAAAAAAAAGAGAGAGAGAGAGAGAGAGAGAGACAAAAACAAATAACTGTTTTAAAGAGATGACACTTTCAACTTCTAGTGTGTTATATGCATAAAAAACTGTTGTTTTCTTTCCCCAAAAGACAGAACCCTAAAAATGTGTGTGTGACTACACACAGGCACACCTGTATATTTCCTTCACAATCCATGTTCTACATGCACATGCATTTGCATTTAAAGTGTAAACACACACACACACACACACACACACACACACACACACACACTTTTTCGGGTAATAATGAAAGCTATTTCTTCAGACTAAGAAGCAGCAACAATGAAGAATACATCCTTTTTCATTATATTTTTTTCTGCCTTGTTTCCCTAATAGTTTTCTTACATTCTTAACCTCACTGAGAAGCAGCCGCTGTTTTTGAAAATCAAAGAACAATGGGGTTCTTAGCTGTGTATGTTGGCAAGAGACTCGTTTGGTGTTAGAGGTTTCAATGACTGATGGTTTACACACACTTCAAAACAGCCACAAGTTGCAAAAGTCTTTCAAAAAGTATTCCTGAGGGCTTTAATAGGCAGTAGCTTTCCAATCATTAATATCTTTCTATAATTCTAAATAGATTGCATTTCTTACCCTATTCCCCAGCTTCTCTACTTGAAAAGACGAGATTTTTCTCATAAATAGGGTGGAAGTATCTATGCAGATTCTTACAAAACATGAGTAGAAAATTTAAAAGCAGTGACTTTTCACCACATCAAACATGCTTTCTATTTTAGCATTTGAGGGCACATTTATACAAATGTGTTTCATGTATTTTTGAACGCTTTTTATAATTAAGTGATATAAGACAAACATGTATCTCAGTAATTGATATAGCAATAAAATGGAATGAAGATGAATCGTAGAGATTATCTACATGCAGTAAGCATTTCAGTGTTACACAGAAATACTCAAAATAGTGAACTATAGTTATATTTGCATTTAACTGCCCTCCCCCTTGTATCTCAGCTCTCTGTAAAGCTTTTCTCTTTCCTCGTTGCTTGTACATTGGTATTATCTCCTCTTTGTTCCTCTTGGTTTTCTTTTCTTCTCATAATTAAATTCTGTGAAATGAATGTGGATTCATCCTGCTACACCCTAATAACACACTACTTGTGTTAATGTGCTAGCTCTGCTATTATCTCTGGCTATTTGGGGAGTTCAGTAAAATTCTTTTTTAATTTTCCCAAACTCATGGGGTTTTGAAAAGATAAATTTGTCATTTACATCTCTAAGATGGCCTTTTCTTGATTGACTTGGCGTTGTTCTCCTCACAGGTGGGGAGTCTTCATAGAAACACAGAAGCCATAGCACAAGAGCATGTAGAATAAAGAAGGGCCCAGCTTTCACTCTCAGAGTATCACATGGCTTTTATCCTACACATCACAGTGTCTCCTTCCTGACTTCTCTTGTCATTTATTAAGAGAACGACCTCAACACTAGTGAGGTTTGCAGTATTAGAAACTACAGTACTTTTAATACAGTAAAGCCATTTTTCCTTTCTCACTTAGGAAGTTTTCTTTCTTTCTTTCTTTTTTTTTTTTTCTCTCAGCGAAGTTTGCATCTCAACCTTTCTTCAGAGTAGAAGCCCCCAAGTCTTTAAATCACAATGTTTCTGAAAACATGAAAGTTATGATTTGACTTTCCCCGCTGCCTGTTTATCCACTGGATTAGTGGTTTTCATTAGCCCCAGGAATTTAAGGAGGCAACGCTCCTGATGCAGAATAGATTTTTATCATGAAATTGAATTGTCAGATGAAACCTTAATTAGGATTCGTACTGGTGATCAAAGAACAGGCAAGGAATTAAGCATGTGGAAAGAAGTATATAATCTACCTCATGCCAATGGGTGAATTTTCTCCCTGATATTTCTATATGAATTAAAACAAATTTTTCTCTGTGTTGTCACTAATAAAGTAGAATTATGTATCCATTGTTTTAAAGTAACTAACATTCACCTAACCCTCAACATGAAGAATAAGAGGTATATCCCAACAAAATCAATAATGTAAGGTCTGCAAACTTGCTTAATTCTACCTGATAGCAACATCTCTCTTTAGATCTCTGGAATTGCTTATTAGATATGAGGCTTCTAAGGATGAGGCTAGGTCATTGAAGCCAGATATTAAGATCCAGCACCTCCCAGTCATCGCAGACAAGCCCCTTGATTATTGTTCTAAGGATAAACCCAAAGCAAAAGGTCTAATATGGAGAGCACAGCTCTCCTTTGGTTCTAAAATCAGCTGCCCTAGGCTGGCACCACATTAGGCAGCTGCTGGTGCTGCTGAAGAAGTTCATGTTGCAGATTGTGTATCTAAGGCCCTGGGCCAGTAGAGCAGTACCAGCCATCAGACTATCATGCTGCTGACAATGAGTGTGGAATCAGCCCATGACCTTCAAGCAAGTGTGATTCTTCCCAGGCCTAATTTTATTTACTCAATTAATATTGGTTGACCATGATTATGTGCCAACTGCCTTGAGAAGTGTGGGGATTCAACAATGAAAAGCATTCACTTCATCTTCTAATGAAATTACTGTTTTTCTGAAGGAGAGATAAACATGTTTTTTGTTTAGATCACAAGTGGGGCATGAGAAAAAGACTTGGGAGAGAGCAGGTGATGTCTATCCCCTTAAAAGTCAAACCACCATGAGGGGGAGATTGGTTATTAACCAGCTGAAAAACATCCTTGAACGAATTCTGAAAAGAGGTATATATAGCAGCCAAAACCAAGAGACAGGGTCTTTGGAGAGTTGGGATAGTTTTGGCTGTTCATTGCTCCACTTCAAGACACTCCTAGAGAGAACCACTGGAGGGAAGGCTTTGGGGCTCCTGGCTCCAGCTGAGGTTCCGAATTCTGGTTGCTCCAGGTTGCAGTAGAAGAAATCCTGCTGACTACGTCAGGAGAATCACTCCTCAGAACTAATATCCTTATGGTTTCATTATTGTATTATTTAACCTCCTTTTCTTATTGTTTAGGTTAGTCGGGTTATAAGTGAGGTACTCTCGGTTAACAAGTTCATAATAAAATATATTTGCTAAGAAAATTGAGCCTACTATGTTCACTGGGTCGTGAGAAGTTCAACCATATAAGTAAACTATGTTAAATGTTACATTAAATGTAAGTGTGATGAAGGATGCTGTAACAACACAAGAATACTTAAATCCAGCTTCATGGGACCCAGGGGGTGGAGGATAGTCAGCCACTTTAAAATATTTCTCTAGATCCTCCAGCCTGCACAAACTAGTGCACCAACCAAGGACACTGCAAGCCAAAAAACTAACCCTCATGTTCAGATGTAACCAATGAACAGCTCATTCTCCACAGGGCGAGTTGCAGACTGCCTCTGACAAGAACTCTGGTTTGCTCACTGCCCTTTGGCCCTGTGGGAAGACAGAGGAAACAAATTCAGGTTGTCCAGATGAGACCTGATAGGCTGTGGTCAGAGGTCAAGGGGACAGAATAGAATGGAAAAGGGAGGGAGGGTGGGAACGGGAAGATAAGAGTGAGGCGATTACATTGGCATTTAATGTGATTAAATTATAATAGTAATAAAAAATTAAAAATAAAATATTTCTCCAAAGCGCAAAAAGCATGGGTATGTAAACTGTCCGGTAATACAGGCCGACCAAAACCAAGTCAGAAAGGAGCTTGTATTTCACACTAACATAGTTCAGGTATCGGAGCTGCAGAGATGGCTTGATAATTAGAAGCATGTACTGCCCTTAAAGAACTTGCAAATTCATCTCCCAGAACCTACATAGGATGGTTCATAAATATGCGCAACTCCAGCTCTATGGGATGTGATAATCTCTTCTGGTGTCCATGGGCACCCACACACATGCAGAATATAATTACATAGACACACATATACACATAAGTAAATGTGGAAAAATTAGTTCAGACTTCACCTTTAGGACAATAGGGCAAGCTGAAAGTTTTAAGCACAGAAACGGTGTAACCAAATGGACCTCTTAGAAGTATCTTTCTGAGTTCCTTGCGGATCAAGGAAGAGATGAGCTAGGATAAAGATGATTATCTAGTCTTGAATAATTTTAAAACCTGAGATCCAGAGTGATAGTGGGAGCAGGCAAGTTTTAAACGATTGGCAAATAATTATATAAAGGTAAAAATCAATTTAATGAAATTTAGATATATCATTAAAATTTCTTGCATAGGCTAAGGGGTAAATGATGACATATTTTGCTAAAAGCTAAATTATGTGAAAATTTCTGCAGGACAATAACAGCAACTTTGTGAACAATTATTGGGAACATGCCTACAGAACACCCACTTACGCACCAGCATGCAATAATTAAAAGGATGTGGAATACAGAGGACAAGTGTTGGTTATTGTCATCTGAGTGACATTGAAATAGAATAGTGAGTGGGCCATGTTGACCTGTCCTTTTCTGGTAGATAATGGAGATTGAAGAAATCTCAAAGGATGTACAGAGAAGGAGGAGCAATTTCAGAAAAAAAAATGAACTACATCTACATCTGCTACCTGTCAGTATGGATTATATTTTGTTCTAATTTTTGCTTTTTTGTCTAGTTCCCATTAAGCTATCTGTCCATCTCTAAACCTTAAAGTCACTTGATTAGCTCCCTAAATACTTTACCCGTGGAGGTCCCTTTAAAAAACTAGATACTGTTCTTTCTATTTGCCAACTACTGAATAGACTTCTCAGAAACCCCTAGCACCCAGTCCTTTCCCTGTGTCAGGTTAAACTCATAAGCTTTGCACTCTACTCTAGATTAGACTTGAAGTTGTCATATTGTTTTGGTTTTCTGAGCAACTACTTTTGATATAAATCATACTTAAACTCAATAAATACTTGTGAAAATATAACTATACAAATTAATAATGATTCAACTTTTCATTTGTTACTTTTTAAAATACCCATTCTCTTCATGCAGGATGGATTAATGGTTGCTTCTTGCTCTGCTATTTTGAGGACTCTATGAATACATGCACATAAATTCCTGATACATCCCTGTGAATTAATACATCTTACTCACTTCTACATTTTATACAGCTTTGTTGTAAAAAAGTGAGGCTGATATGATGCTGTTGAAATAACTTCATATAGTAAATGTATAAGGGTTTATATTTTTAGACTTATATAATGGATTTTAAATTACCTTACTCATGGGTGAGTGATTTTTATAAATGCCATTTCTGTTTTTAAGCTCCAGTTTTCTCATTTGTAAAATAAACATATACTGGTGTTATTTACTTCAAAGTTACCATGAACTTCAAAGATAATACATGTGACAACAGTTGGAAAATCAAAAAGTTCTTTTAAAATATAAAATATTATTCCAAGCATTATGCTTCACTCCTAACAAATTTCTCTCATCGGTATCTGTATGTGAACACATTACACATCTCCAATTTATGACAAAAATATTTATTTATTGTTTATATTCGAATTATTTTCAAAACACGCTACGTGAAACATAAACTCAATATTTATGTTTTCTATGAATCTTAAGACTATCTATTTTTTCATGTTTTATTAATTTTAGCATGAAATTTTTATTATAATACACATACATAACATGCACACATATATTCTCCTGTTACATGTATCCAAGTTTCCATCCCACCCCTTGCTGTGCCCATTTCTCTCCACAAATAGTCCCTTATGGTTGGCATAGAAGATATAGAGGAAATTGATAGTATCTAACTACCAGAAATTCTCATCCTTCAGTTGAAATATCAAATAATAACTATATAAAATGATAAGGTTTATGGATTATTTATATGGATCCACTCAAAGAGGAAAGAAAATAATCTTTTTTAGTGTTTGTTGTGTGTTGTTTGTGTTTTGGTTTTTGGGGTTTTTTTAGAGACATAATTTCTCTGTATAGTCTTAGCTGTCCTGGACTCACTTTGTAGACCAGACTGTCCTTGAACTCACAGCAATCCACCTGCCTTTGCCTCCCTGAGTGCTGGGATTAAAGGCATGTGCTGCCAACATGCCCAGCAAGAAAAGAATGTGAAGACTCACTCTGAAGGAATAACCTGTGAGAGTATGAAGTTCCAAGGATATTTTACACAAATTAACAGCAACAACAAAGGCAAAGATTATTTTCACACTGTAGATATTGTCAGGATATTACTATACTTGGTTTGTATATATTTACAGATAGAAGTCTGTGAGGGAGGAATTATGGATATGTCAGGAGTAGATCATCAAGTAGCCATATGTGAAAGCCTTACTACTGAAATATTTTAAGCACTGGATTCCAGATGATAATAAAATTTGTTGGACTACCTTTAGAATAGGGCAATTGGCTGTTTTAAAGGTCTCATTTAGGCTTAAAATAAGATCACAGATTCTAAATTCATATACCAATTTGGCTTAGAATCATGACTATAGGTATGAATACTTGGGAGCTGATTGATTGTAAACAAGTCAATTGCTATGAGGACCATCTAGTAATCTATTAAATAAATTTCACATGGCTTTCGTTGTACAATATGGTGAGGGTTCAATGAAAGGAGGAATCTAAACATTTCACACTCATTTATTCTGTACCACTTTCCTGTCTCCATATTCTATTTACATGAACTCAGTTAGCCCCCTATTCTATAAAGGTGAGAACTACTTTACAGATGAGGAAACTAAGGCATAGGGGTGCAAATGACTTATCCAAACCACACATATAGTACCTGGAAGTCAGTGTTGCCCAGCTCTCTAGCCTCTGTTTTCTATTGCAAGACTATCCTACCACTCTGAGCACAGTGGCCAGGCTCATTAGCACAGTACCCATCCTGCTTCAGTTGGCATTGTAGTTTGTGTGCAAGTCAACTTCATTTACCTTTGCTGTTATATTAGCCCACAAAATTTTATAAATAACAGGTAGCCTAATTTAAAAAACAGTGAGATGGAAACATAAAATGTATAAAAAGACAGGTAGGAATTTACCAGCTATTCAGTGGAAGAGACCATTCACCGGGAACAAGACAGATCATTATTCTACATGATTTAATTTGGTCTTACACTGACTAGAAGCAGTAATTTCAAAGTCTTATTAACTTAACAAAAACCTGTTATTTCATAACTATCTCAGTATAGCTTATATAACAAAATTTCAAATGAAAACTTCCACTTTTTTTTTTTACATGTTGTGCTTGATAGTACATAAAGCCATTTAGATGTCAGGTTTAACAAGTTCCTAACCATGTGACTTTTGCTGTATGGAGTAAAGATAATATTCTCAAATCCTTAAAAGTCATGTCTAGCTGAGAATTAATAATCAATAAATGGTGGTGATTATTATTATTTGAAAACCTATAAAACTTGCTTAGGGAATTTTAACACCTAGGACTTTTTTCTGGTCTGTATTTATCACTGATCATTCCATTCCAAAGGCAATTATTATATTTAATACTAATGTATAGCAACTCCAAAAAATCTCAAACAATTTTATTATCATTCAGTTGTCCTTCATCCTCTTTACTGGCTTTGTTTATGGATCTAATTTATTATAGCTACACACTTCCCTTCAGAGTGCTTATCTATTCAATAGAAAAGGATGGGTAACAGAAGTCAGATCAGTGAGGTGTTCTAACGTGTGTGTGTGTGTGTGTGTGTGTGTGTTAATTTAAGTAAAGGTAAAAATCCAAGCTACTTTGGAATGCTCTATTTAAGTTGAGCATCCTCTAAGTTGAGATTACAGATGTGTGATATTGTACCCAGCTTTTATGTCTTTCGTTTCAATTCCACAGCTCCAGAGGTGATCTTAAGTCACCATTCCATAGCTTCTGGCGACACTGGCCCATCAGCCTATCTTTAAATTTTCGCTAGCTAAAAGGAAAACCTCCCTTCTTGAAAAGGAAGCCGCCCTTTGAGGTTCCCTAAAAATTAGTTCCCAGTGCATTATTTAGACTGTATCTCCGGCAAACAAAATGCTTAAGTCCATGGACTGAAAATGATCTTCACACATAAAATGAAATCTGATCAGTTTATAGCCCCACATGAACAGAGCTCCCAAATTAGGCAACTTCCCAATTCAGCACAGCAAACATTGCCAGGGACTGAAGGCATTGAGCAATCAAAGCCTCTAAATCTTTCTTTCCATGACATAAAAGATTCAGCAAAGTAGAGGTCAAAGAATATGAAGCAGGGGAGGTATAAAGGAAAAATAAAATAGATTACTTTTTTTTTTTTAGTATGAAGGGATAGGACCTAATTACTCTTTTATGCAGAAAATCCCTTTGGCTGTACACATGAATAAGAGCACTCAAGACAGCAACATTTTTCTTATAATTAGAAGAAATTATGATGTCTCTCTTGAAAAGCAGAATTTTCCTTATCATGAAAAAACAGTGTTCTTTATCATCCTTACTTTTTATTATAGCCTTCAAAATGAGATTTTTTTTAACCTCTTGAAATAAATCCATTCCACTTTGAACTGCCGGAACTAACTATTAAAACGTGGTCTGATTCATCCTGAGAAATGGCCACATGCTCATTTGCCTGGGATAATAATGACTGCTAGGTAAGTTATGAAGAACTCCAAATTCCTTTATCCTATGACCTAAATTGTCCTGAAATGGAAAATGTATTGATTACCTCCTTCAATAGGCTGACATGTATCTTCTTCACATTCATTTACTTACATAAAGTGTACTTATTTGTAATTATTGGTCTATCTCCTCCTAAATACTAGGTTACTGGAAGGAAGAAGCTATATTCTGTGTGTTTCTATACTTTCAACCATACTGGATATTTGGAAAGTAATTTACAAGGAAAATTTTACGCTTCTAATGCATTTTATGTATTCTTTACCTATTCCATTAAATTAATTTAAACTTAAATTTTTACAGAATCTTATCCATATTTATAGACTATATGCTACCAGACTCAGAAAAACTAAGATTAAAAAAACAGAATTTCTGTCTTTAGAATAGTCAGTCAAAAAGGACAAATACAATGAATCAAAGCTAAGTATACTGAGGGCAAAGGTGTAGGACTTTGGATCAGCAGTAAACACAGAACATAACCATCCACAGGCCTAAGACATACGACATGCTTTACTTCCTTTCCCATGCAGTTATAAAAAAAAGTATGTAAAAATCATCATTTGCAATCAGAACAATGAAGAGCATAAGCCTACTGTGACTGCACTGTGGGCCCATGACATGAGTTGTCAGAATGTAAGAGACCATAGTGACAGATGGGCATATTTGGCAGTAGGCAGATGAAGAGCTTTCTTAGGAAGATGTTATTTAAGACAGACATGTAAGGACAGAGAAAATATCGTCAAAGAAACCAAGGAGCATAAAATACTGATCAGTGCTCCTCAACCTGTGGGTCACACAGCCTCTTGGGAGGTCAAAGGACCCACTCACGGGGGTTGCGTATCAGATATCCTGAGCATCAGCTATTTATATTATGATTCACAACAGTAGTAAATTAAGAGTTAGAAAGTAGCTACAAAAATAATTTTATGGTTGTGGTCACCACAGCATGAGAAACAGTACTGAAGGGTAGCAGCATTAGGGAGGTTGAGAACCACTGCAGTAGATGATAGGGTAGATGAGTCAACCACTGCCACCAAAATGCAGATAGGATGGGGGAAATACTGGAAACCTAAATTGTTAGCTCAGCTATAGGATTTCATCATAAGAACAGTTAATGGAATTTCACTGAAGTGAGGGTCTCACAGGGAAATCCATGCAACTCCAGAAAGAAATATTTCTACCTACATGAACTGTGGAAATACACCTATACAACAACAGCTGTGGTAATAAAGGCCCAGAACTGTCTCCTATAAAGACAGACTTGGGCTCAATTTTCTCATGTCTCTGGCATCATTGGAAAATTGAGAACTCAAATACCATGTGAAATTATCAAATACTAAGTGTTCAATGATAATTTATTGATAGGCTTTGAGCTTTATAATAAAAATCAGATATAACCTTTGATATTTACACATTAGCCCACAAAATGATCTTTTAATCTACATCAGGAAGAAACCTGATGAAGCTAAATGCTAGTCATTTTGAAAGAGTGTTGTAATCTTCCCAACTTGTTTGGTTTGTTTCTGTTTTTTTTTTCTTTGTTTATGTGTGTGTGTGTGTGTGTGTGTGTGTGTGTGTGTGTGTGTGTGTGTGTGTAAATGCTTATATAAGTCATTTTATTATATAACTTAGGAAAACAAAACACTTTAGGAAAGAATTGTATATTGTCCCGGGTATTAAAGACCCAAAATCTATATTTATACAAAATGTGTGTGTCCATCACAAAATGCAAACACATCCTCTCTGAAGCTGAGCAAGAAGATGACTGACATTGGCTCCCACTTTTAAATTCATATGTTGCACTGTAGGAAAGAATAAATCATGGATCAGGTTTTACCATTAAGGATCCATTAGTTCTTCCCTCTAAACAGTATCCACAAGATTATTGAAGATACGTAGCTGGTATTTTTATAACCATAAGATCTAACAAAGCAGTTCTTTGACAAACTATATCCTTATTCAATGCTTTATTCAAACATTTGTGATTTTATAGTAAGAAAATAAATATCAACATTTTAAAATTAGAATGTAATCCATGAGCTTCTTGGATTAAAAACAATTTTATTATAAATATCTATAGAAACATAACAATATACACCTCCAATTTTCATGGAGAGACAAATGATTTTTAAAAGTTCTTTTTCTGTCAATAGATAGCTTAATTGAATATGTATAAACAGATTATGGTTGAAGCTTAGGACTATGGATTTTAAGATTAATTTTTGTTTGTTTGTTTCTCTTACAGAAGTTCAGAGTCAACTTGGCCTCTGGTTGGTCTGATGAAGCCTCCTGTCTATGTCAGAAGGTTTTAAGAACATTACCTTTGTTGACTGCCAAGAAGAGACATCTTTCAAATCACTAAATAATCACTTCATGTCCCCTATTGCTCCTTTTGAGAAGCAAAATTCTTTATCAAGTCAAATACAAAAATCTACATATGCTGATAATTTCTTCTTTTTTTTTCCTCAAGATATCTGTCAGAGCTGACATAGAATGAATGTTATATAACCCACTGCACAATACAAACTTTCCTAAAGTAATTTTAGCCCTGATTGGAATTGTTTGGGAAAACAGGTGTATCTTGCAATCAATTCTCATCGGCAACCTAGGGGTTCCAATAAAGGCCTTTTTTTAGTGTACTCTTTTGGATGAAGGATTGGATCATAAGGAGTTAAAGTAGTTTAAGACTTGAAAGAGAAAAATGTTCCTGGCAGGAAAGGCTTACAGCTAAATAATGAGTGCCAAGGTGGAGGCTGCTCTTTCCTGCCTTACTGCCAGAGCCCAGTTACTCACAGCTGCCAATCAGCTAATCTGAAAAGAATTTGTTCTCTACTAAATTTCTCCTTTATTACTCCCATCCCACTGGTCTGGTGTACATTGCCTCTAGCTACGAGGGTTTAGACCTCGTTCCTACACAGACAGCAAACGCCGCGCTGTGGATCCAAGGGTAATGGAAACTGGGGAGAAAGGACTTATGTGCACCCCATTTTCTTTTCACATTTGGCCCTTGCCACTGCAGCACTGAAAAGCCCCAGCTAGTGCAAAAGGAGAAATTGCCTGTCAGTTTCGGGAAATTCAGTGCTGAATTGTTATTGAGGACTTGGGATGTAGTGGTGGTTACAGGACGCAACGATATGATGGAAGAAAAAACTGTGGTTTTTTGTTTTTGTTTTTTTTGGGGTTTTTTTGTTTTTTTTTTTTTTTGTTTTTTGCTAAAAGAAATAAATTTAAACAAATAGGAAGAGCGGTACTGCCTAAGTTGAGTACTATTGCATGTGAGGCAGGGGATTGGTATGATTTATAGCTGAAAACAAAGAGCCCCACCGATGGAGCTGATGTCGGCGGTCCACAGTTATCCTTTCATTGACATTTTAAGTGTCCTTATGAATGCTTGCAATGCAGCATCCCAAATACAAGAGTGCACTGACATGCACACAAGCAATGCCTGCAGATATGAAAATAGATATAGGTTTGAATAATTGGAGATGTTTCTCATAACCAAGTAAGGAATAGAGTCTCAGAAAATTTGATTAATACACCTGAGTACATTTCAGCCCTTTGGTATATTCATGAAGCACCAGTTAAGAATGCTGGAATTTATGGAGGTCTACTGGGGAGTAATTATCACTCACTACATTAGCAGTTAAAAAAAAAATTAGAGTTTGTTGCCAGCTTTCTTCCCTTCCAAGGCAAAGCTTGACTTTCTCCCAGCCTGAGTCAAAGGGTCTTTCTTCATTCCCTGCACTAATTCACCAAGTTGCAATGCAGACGTGATATTTTTCAATTACAGATGAAAACATCTGTAATTGAAAAAGATGAAATATATTGAAAACACTGATATGAGTGCTCTTTCTTCAGTCTAAAGAAGGAAAATGGCTACGCATCACAATGTACATACCCAGCCACCTGAGATGGTACAGACTGTGCTTTAACTACGTTCCTGTTACTTTTGGCCCATTTTATAGCAGGCTAAGGTAGATGGTGACCACAGTTAACTGGTACACATTCCTTCCTCCTGCCCCACCCCACCCCAGGATGATGAGATGCTGAGGCTTCACTATCAGTCCTGGCCTTTGTTGGTACAGACCTCTGCACTGCTGGCCTGACCATTTTCTATACCTTGCTCCGGCTCCATTTGCTTCACTCTCATGTCATGTTTGCCTAGAGCTCACAGATCTCCTTCCTCCCAACCCACTAGCCTCCATTCCACTCCATATCACATCATTCCTGAAGGAGTGGGGTGAGAGTGCAAGCCTCTGCCAATTAGTACCCCTTGCAGGAGACAATCGCACACAGGAAAACGTCATTGTGAAGTTCACCAAGCCACAACACAGCCTGTACAGCTGCAGCATTCTGTTTTGAACAAGCACAAGTAGCCAAATCATTTCAAATACCCAAGTGACTCCTTCCATGTCAGATTTTTGGTCAGAGATGCTCCGTTGTTAAGAGAGAGCCACTAAGAATCTAATACACATATCATTTTACCTTTCTGAAGGAACATGCATCCCTGCTGCCTTAGCATTCATATACTGCCAGCTAAATGCAGTTTTGTGAGACATTAACTATACTGATGTGCATGTGCTTATGTGTGCCTAGAAAATATCATTGTACGGAGGCAGAGAGGGAGAAGGCGAATGGAGTTGGAAAGGGAGGGAGGGAGGGAGAGTAAGCGCATGAGTACAAGAGTGAGCTGTGAAAAAAAAAAAAAAAGCAAAAATATATATCCAGAGGACTCACTGCAATGCAGTTTTACATACAGACCTGTAGGAGCAAACGGAATGTTATTAGACCATAAAAGCACATCAGGCTGATTTATGGTTTCTGATCAAGGTTTCTGTGAAAATTACTCTGCATCACCAGCTCAAGGTGACTGCTACCATTAATGTGTGGAAAATAAATGAGATAGGGAGGCTGATAGCAGAGGAAGGAAAGAAGCATGAGGTAGTTTATATAGCACAGGTTCCCCATTTTGTTTTACAGTGCAGAGAAGCCTGTCATCAAAATGATTGCTGTGGGGCAGGAAAGGCAATTCTTGGTAATTAGATCTTATGGCATGTAGCTGGTGCTTTCTTACACCCAGTGTGTTGGGATATTAGGATGGACGCGTGCTTTCTGCATACCAGCTTTTCTGCTTTCGGCTCCTATTCAGATATAGTAGCTTAGATTTAGAGGAAAATATAATGCAATGCTGTTTCCCTGACTCTATTTCTTTTTAATCATGTTCACTCCCCCTTGGCTGTGTCCTTACTCTGCTGCAAAAGAGAATTCCTCTATTCCAAGTAAATAAGCTTTCATATTTGAGGCTTTCCAAGAGAACTGATATTCAAAACTATTTTGCATATCATCTTGTTGTCACATACAATTCTACTGGCATTTCTCTTCTCGACCCTTGAGATTCCAACATGGAAACACCTTACAGATGGAGGATTTTGCTATGTGTTTAGATGTGAGGAAAGGCCACATATCACAAGATTTTTAAACACTGCTTCTACAAAAGATATACGCTGTTGGCTTGCAGATGCCAAACCTTCTTCGTGGTTACACCGAACATCTCCACATGGGTCAGGAGTCAGACAGTGTGGTCTGCTGCTGGCTTTTCAGCAGAAATATTCGTAGAGGAGCTGGCATTTTGAAATGCTTGAACTGAAACTGAGAACACTGAAAGGTTTCCAAATCCTTTCTCTGCATCTCTCTCCCTGGCTGTTAAAACTTGCCCTCTGGTGCTTTTGTGTAGCGGTCTACATCTGGATTGCACGGTGTCTGCTTCCACAGCTGGCTTTTGCTATGGTGATGGCCATTTTTAAAAAAATGCAAGCTCCCAGGAAGCTCACAGATTGGAGAATACTCTATACCTACAGCCAAGAAAGAGTGGGATATGTGCTGCTTTTACCCTGTCTTTTCTGTTGCTTTTGTTGTTTACTTTATTAAGTAATAAAAAGTAGCCTACAAAATACTGGTTTGCACTATGTCATTTTATATACTGTTTTCATTCAGTTTCCTCCCTTACTGCCTCCCCTTCTAACCACCCATTTTTACATTATACCAAGGATGGCTCGTGTTTGACTTCCGCATGAACAAGGTCTCTGTCTCTGTCTCTGTTTCTGTTTCTGTCTCTGTC
Source organism: Acomys russatus (assembly GCF_903995435.1). NCBI lineage: Eukaryota > Metazoa > Chordata > Mammalia > Rodentia > Muridae > Acomys > Acomys russatus. The sequence goes on along the minus strand of NC_067137.1, from coordinate 57,849,472 downwards.
TTCCTATCTCCCTCTATCCTCCCCTCACACACATTCTGAAATATTTTTTGAAGTGGGTGCTTCTTTTCCATGGGTCAAGAAGTCTTTTTCAAAAGCTCAAATGTAGCCAACATTTTGATTCAAATATACAGACAGCAATTTTACTTTAAGATAGGATTCCTAGTATCTACTTGACAGCTAAACTCTTCAGAACTCATTTAGCTTGAATTTTCACTGGAAGGCTCAGAGGTCACTGGCCAGTGACATGAGAACTCAGACTCAGAAAAGCACAGAGAGCCAGCCTGCATCCCCACCTCACCTTCTTTGTGTAGGAAACTACAGTTTGAAAACAAAACAAGCACAAAAAACAAAATTACTGACGTTGGAGGAGTAGCTTAGTGCTCTTCCAGAAGACCTAAGTTCAGTTCCCAGTGTGATATAGGCAGCTCAGAACCACCTCCAACTCAAGGTCCTTGTAAGTTCTAGTCTGTCTTTTTCAAAGTCTTCCTTGAGAACCACACACAATTCAGGGATACATACCCAGGTACTAGCTACACACTGATAACAAGAGAAAGATTGTATTTTCCAGTTAAAGTCTCTCCTTCAAGATACACATACATCTACACACTGTGTTAAAAAGAAAACTTTAAGCCAAGAGGAAAGCTAGAAATATTTGTAGGCATACTGAAAAAACTATAGCATTTCAAGGTTAAAATTTACTTCTGGGACTAGAGGGAAGATCCAGTGAACAAGTATACTTGTTACATAGCCAAGGATGTTCAGCATCCACGCAACTGCACCTGTAGCCAAATGCACCTGTAATCCCTGAATTAGTGGAATGACTTAGGGCTGAAAGATCACTGAGGCTTGTTGGTAAGCCAGCCTAGCCCAAAATGGTGAGTTCTGGTTTTATTTACAGATCATGACTGAAGAAAATAAGAAAGTGAATGATGAAGTTGCACTCTCAACATTCTCCATTAGTCTCTGCACACACATGCAGAGGTATGTCCTCTCTCCCACACAACTATGTGTATACATACATATCCATGCAGATGGATTATTACCTCTGAAAATGACCATGAAGCTCCTTATATAGAACAGGGACCGCTGAAGTCCCAGAAGGTTGGTACCCAAGCTGATTTCCCCAGAGAAGAGGATAGGATGCTGTAGCTTGCCAGCCAAGCAAGAGGTGGAGTACAACTACGGTTCTCCCCTGGCCAAGATCATTCCTCTGCTACCCAATTTCATTTGCATTAACAAAATATTTGTGATCTGCTTGAGTAACTTTTAAGCTTCAAAAAATTATTTAATTGATCCTCTGAGAGGTTCGTTTGTGAGCTCCAATAACAGTGATTCAGAATGCGGAATTCAACCCCTATGAGAAAGGCAATTGTTGGTGAAAGCCTACTTGTTGACTTAAATAATGGCTGGTTCTCATAGAAAACAGATAGTTAACTGATAACCAATTCTCCTCATTTTCTAAACAATCAAAAAATAAAATCTGTCTTCTGTTACCTCGATGCTGCTGTTATAGTTTCTTATATTCCCATGGGCCACCTAAGCTGGAGATCTGGTTGTCACAGCAGCTACCCTGGCCTTGGCAGGGAGTTTTCAGTTCCAGGTGTCCTTAGCATTCATTTCCTCTCCAGGTCTGTCTTCCCAGACAAAGGCTCAAATTCTCTAACTCCCTTTTCTTCCTCTCCTCCAAGGACATAAACCATTCAAGGGACAACAGAGAGCCAGAAACAATATTTAGAGAAAAAATGCCTACATCTCATCACTGTGAAGAGAGCTTTCAGAGTGTGACTCCAGCAATGGAGAAAGCAAGTGCTCACAGGTGTTGGAGTGCCTTCCTGATCATCTTCGCTCAGTGACCAGCTGCCCTGACATATGCCAGGTACTCTGGGTGAGTTAGAATCAATCACAATTGCATATAACATACACTGGATAGTTGACAAACCCACCCCAAGTGTCCTGCTGTTACAGATGGTTGTCAGCCTATTATTACAAACTCTCAGACCGAGTAGCTTCCAGTCCTCCCTCCCTCCTTTCATAGCCCCTCTTTCTGTTCCACCCCCCTCCTTCCTTATTTTCTGTGTGTGTGTCTGTTCTCATGTGCCTTATTCTTGAAGGACAACAGCACAAGAACAGGATCAGGATACAGAGTGATATGGTTCTAGAAAAGTCTGTCTTCATCCATTTTAGAAAGGGTTCAACCTAGCTCTTCATCTTCTAAGAAGAACATAGATCCTGCTCATGAGGTCTCCATTCTCACAAATTAAATACCATTGAAACTTACCATCCCTAAACACAAATACACATATTTCAATGTATGTATTTTGATGTAAACACAACTATACAGGTCATAATACTCATGAACCTTGCTTAGCTGAGAAGGCTCCACCAGATGGCTAATAGCATGCAAGCATGTATGTGTGCATTTTAGAGAAAACAGTGAGGCAGGGTAAGAATAGAAAAAAGTGGGGGCCATCATCTTTTTTCAGGAAAATATCAAAATTGTCTACTCCCTTTCCTCAGACAACAAGCAGTTAACAACAAAAATCTCGGTTCATCATTATGTACAGACCGGGCATTCTCTCTCTTCATAGAAACCCTGTCCTGCTTTGAGTTCAGAAACTGTCTAACAGTAAAATGCTATGTTCTTCCTTCTCTAGGGGAACTACATACTGGTAGGTCTGTTTGAATTTAGAGCAGTGGATAGAAACATTTTGCCTCTTACCTTTTGTAGCCTATATCCCCACTGCTTATACAATGGACTGTGTTTTGTCAATTTTGCTTGAAAGTACCCAGCAATTTTTTTAAGTACTGTAATTTAAAATTTTTCCATTTATTCCAGGTGACATCATATAGTAGCCAATCAGACAAAAGAAACAGAAAAAAATGACAAAGCCTTTTAATATGCAGATAAGAACCTTTCCAAGCATTACATGATAAATGAATTTATCACAAGAAACATTTCATTTTCTTTGTGTTCTTTGCAAAGTTTAGTAAACCTTTATAGAAAACTCTCCTAGTCATTCATTTCTCAGACATATATAAAGAAAAAAATAAAAAACCTTCACAAATGTACCTTTTATCATAAAGAATAAAGACATGATACTATGTAAGCATTTTGAGGGCATTATCATATTGTGTCAGGTTACCAATGTCAGGGTTGTTTGGATACAGAAATGTAACTTTTACCTTACTCTTTTGCCACACAGTTGAAGCTTAGATTTAAATGTTCTTTTCCTTCAAGAAGAAGAAAGGGTACTTTTGGTGGGTTATCTCTTAGTTTAAAAGTTCAACAAGATTCATTGGTCAAAAAGATCTTTGTGAACAGGGAAGTACTGTGGAAAAAAGCAAAAAAGAAGGGATGCAGTGCTTCCTAGCTAGTCTGAGAAAGCAGAGAGAATTAAGCTGTTTGCCAACCTACTTTGTTCCAGGAAAGAGATGAGTGAGAGGGAAGGCAGTGTGATGTTTCTTGAAAACGAGACAATATTGCACAACCCTGGTCTATAGGCAGTACCAGAACTCCTTGAAAGGTATACTAAGAACCTATGGATGATCTATAGCAGCTCAACCAGCAGGTAGCTAGCTCTGCTACCTTGTGCTTTCAGATATGGTGCTAGTTTTCTGGAGAGTATTTATTTTCCTTTCCCTTCAAATAACAATTCTCCCAAAATAATTTAGCTGGAACAATACCTTCCAGGCATATGAATATGCTAATTTTAGTAGAGTTATTCTTTATTAATCTCCACACTGACCACACATTCCAGTAGATTCTGAATATTTGAAGCTGGAGGGCAGGAAATACATGGGGTCAGAATGGGTAACGACAGACAGAATCAATGGTGAGAACCACTGGGACTTAGCTGGTACATCCTGGAACAGCTTTTTAAGTTTCTAAAGTAATGTACTCAGCTTGTCATAATGTAAGACCTGGCTGAGTCTGGGAAGCAGAAACATATACTATTATGGAGTGTCTCTTCTCCACATTTCTCTTAGAAATCTACCCTCCATAGTAGTTGAATCACATACAAATGCTGAACCACTTGGTTTATTAAAATAACACTTCTGAAGGTGTGATATAGTAGATTATTTGAGGATGTTGGATGCCAGTCATAGAATGCTAAATATCTATACATATTCTGATAAATACACACACACACACACACACACACACACACACACACACACATATATATATATATATATATGCCTATAGAAGAGCTATTTCGGTAGAGAAAAAGTTCAAGGAACTGATAATGGAACCGTGTTTTCTTAGCAAAAACACTGGTTTCCCAATTAACTGTGCATTTAGAATGTTCTTCTTCTCTGGGCTCTCCCCAGCCATAGATAACATTATTGATAATTTTCTCTTTTTTCAAGTCTTTTTAAAATAACACACATGATTAGAAATAGGTTTCACATTTGTTGTATAATATGCTTATGACATACATCATATCCGATACAAGGAAGTTTTTTGGGGGCAGGGGAAGGGGAGAGGAGTTAGGACCTCCACAGGAGAGGTAGAGGTGATGTCTGGACATGTAGACAGAGCCATGAGGGCAGAGAAGGGCACATAGAGAAGAGGAGAGAGAGAGAGAGAGAGAGAGAGAGAGAGAGAGAGAGAGAGAGAGAGAGAGAGAGAGAGAGAGAGAGCGCTCAGGTGGCAGGTTGGTCCATTTACCCTAGCACATACCTGGCCATCTAGAGGTGGCAGCAAGTGAAACAGGACATTGCTAGGACCCCAAGGCAGGCCAGCTGAATTGTTGGTACACTAACAATCTTCAGGCCTTTCTTCCCTCCTTCCCTTTCTTCTTCCTTCCCTCCCTTCTTCCCTGCCTTCTTCCTTCCCTTTCTACCTTTCTTTCTTCCTTGAAAAAATAGTTTATTTCCATTGTCATCTTTTAACAGTGTGTGTGTGTATGTGTGTTGTATGTGTGTGTTTTATAGAAAAAAATCAACACCTTGAACATGCACATTAAGCATGCAATAGCTAAACTTCATGCCCAGTGCATTGACTTTTGTTTCCACAAGCCTCTTCTATGAAGAAAACTTAGTGACATCAAAATTTTGAATTCTCACGTTAATATGTTTGCATTCTGCCAATCTTCCTTTACAAATAGTCATATTCCTTCAGGCATTGAAAAATAAAATTTCATCATTAGGAAAAATACTTTCCATATAAAAAAATATCCATTTTCCTGCCTTATCTGATTAAAGAATGTTTTGCTCCAAGCTCTCAGCATTTGACTTCAATTTCTTATCTTCTTCTTTTCTTTGTTTCTTTGCTGTTTGTTTGCTTTTTGTTTGTTTGATTGATTGATTCTCTTCTTTCTGAGCTGGATCTTCCTGAATGAATCTGTATCATTTCACTTCCAGGAACCTAACTATGGCATTCAAGTCAAACCACTTCTGTGGTTTATTTCAAAAACCTAACTTATTCTTCCTCTACAAACCTTGTATGTATTTTCCTTATTCAGTGTTAGAGGGTCCTTTGCACTATTCTAATTTCTATTTGTTGCCTTTTTATCTTTTCCTTCCATGAGATGTGGCTTTCTACATGGATTTTTGTTGAAAAACTGCTTTTTTATATAGCTTTCATATTTGATGAATCTAGCCAAAAATGGAAGAAAATGATAAGTGGTATGAAACTGGTGGTGCAAAGCATGACCCTTCAGTTACTGGGGAATCATAAGTTATAGTATTCCCAGATCATAGCACACACCATAGCATGTAGGCCAGAAGCCACCAGAGCTTCTGATTGGAACCCAGAAATACAATGGGAATGACACGTAGCTCCAGAGAGCATGGAAAGTGATCATCACAGCTGGGCTCCTCCAGGAGTAGGGGTAAAGTGTTGCATTCCTTAAACTACTCTAGCTTTTTATGTGATCTACTAAGACTAAGGCAGGGCTGTGTATGGTGTTAAATAGGCAAATCATTTAGAACTGGAGAAATAATACAGATTAATAATCCTTTACGGTCTTACTTTAAAATACTAGATGGTTCTTTACTGCCTTTAATGGTCAAAAAAATTGTCACTGTGTTTCTGAACTTTCTAGTCTTCTCTTTAGCAACTCTGATAGTAATCCATCCAACCTAAAGGCATTTCTATGCTTCCCACTTTGTGGATTCCATTCCTACACTGCTCTTGTAGCTGTTTAAAACACTGTCTGCTATTCAAGCACTGGCTTCATACCACCTCCTTCTCAAGACTTTTCTATATCAGGTAAACAAAACAAGCTGCAGCCTCCTCAGGGCTTTCTACTTCTTCCATTGTCTTGCAGAAACCGGAAACTAACAATCTAACTACATATCTGTATGCAGCACTCAAAAATACAATGTTGTTCTCTGTCTTATACTGTGGACATTTGTACTCTTCTAGTTCCTTCTATAAAACTATACACTTTTTTTTTTTCAGATAGGCCAAGCATTAATCCTTTGTGGAATCTACTACAAAGTCTTGTTCAAAACAGGACTCAATAAGACTTTTCTAATTTAATAAATTCCCTTATTATACAATTAAATTATAAAGATTAATACTGAGTATTGCCACTAACCATGCCAAGGTACTTTACAGTGAATGTTAATTAACTGTTATTAATACTTGCTTGCAAAGCCCAAAGGCCCCACTCCCTCCCAACACTGTTTTTGAGGATGTCTAACTGATTACATATATTCACAAATATGTTGCCACTGCTACAGAATAACTCTTCCCACATATGGACAGCATATCTCAGTCCCAACAAGTAACCACCACAGCTAAAAATATTGTCCTCTTCTTTGGATGCCACTGACTGCTGTAACTGGAGATCTGGAAACCTGATCTTACATCAGCACTTTGTGCCAAGAGAAGAAACCACTTCTCTGCACTGTGCTTAACTCAGGGTGGGGTGACAGTGAGATTGAAAGTGAGATCTTTAATTAGGCCCCATGATTGCAAGCTGTATCCCAGTAACTTCTACTAAATACCACAGTTAATAAAGTCATCGTGTTGCAGCTCCACCTGTGTTAGCCCTGCAGTTCTGACAGGTTACAGTTCCTTGGCCTGTAAGACATGAAGAAGTATCAGTTAGTCAAACTGCCTGGTAAACCACTGTAATGCAGTGCACTTACTTGGGCAAAATGTTATGATTAGGCTTGCTCTTCTGCATTCCTTTAGAACAGTTCCCAGAAAAGATGAACACACTCAATTTCTTTCTTTGTTTCTTTGGTTCTTTCTTTGATTCTTTTCTCCTTTCTTTCTTTCTTTCTTTCTTTTGTTCTTTCATTCTTTCTTCAACTAATATATGTATATGGTATAATTGAGAGACTATAGTTCATGACAATATCTTCTGTATTTTACAAAGATCTGTAAAAGAGAGGAAATGTCATATCATAAAAGAATTATAAGGAGAGAGGCATACAGGCATAATCATAGCATGCTGTTTGAGTGCATTAAAGTACCACCATGCCCCTCAATAATATGTATAATTGTTTTTAATAAAAGAATAAAGACCCAATTTTATACTAGATAAATGAAATCTACATTAAATAAAAAGAGAAACTAAAATTCTAACAAACTATAACACAAAAGCTAGCCATAAGAAAGTAGAAATAACTATATTGATAACACTCATTAGATATCCAGGATAGGTAAACTGTAGAAAATAATTAAGGACTTTACTTAATAACAGAATCATCTACTTACCATATAACAGGAGTATACAACTGTCTTGGTCAGTGTTCTATTGCTATGAAGAAACATGGTGGCCACAGTAATTCTTATCAGGAAAGCATTTAATTGGCGCTGGCTTACAGTTGCAGAGGCATGGTGCTGGGAAAATAGCTGGGAGTTTTATTTCTGGATTCACAGCAGCAAGAAGGGGCCTGTGGGCTTGGAATGGGCCTTTGGAAACCTTAAGCACTTCCTTAGCGACACACTTCCTCCAGAAAGGCCACACCTCATAATCCTTTCAAATAGTGCTACTCTCTGGTGAGCAAGTATCCCTATCCATAAACTTGTGAGGAGCATTCTCATGCAAACCTCCACAACAACTAATAATGAAAGTGCAAAGACAAGACCCTCACAGTTATATTTATTTTCCATATGATGTGATTGATTTTAAAGAATTGCCTCCATGTGATTACAGGAGTTAGCAAAGAAGACACATATAACAAGGCAACAGCACAGAAATCGGCCTGGATATAGTGTCTCCTACAATTTTAAGGTATCTAAGGGAAGTTTTTAAGATAACAGACTATTTTGATTATAGGGAGATTGCAAGGCTATAAAAAACAGAGAATATCTAATTATATGATGAAAAAAAGCTATGTTCTACTATATCTAAATAACACACCAATGGTAATAGTGTTAGCTTTTAAAGTAATACACACTTATTGTAACCAATTCAGGTATAAAACTATATTTAAAACCAAGTAATATGACTCCATCCCTAATTCAGTTTTCAGATGTAAACAGTAGCAGAAAGATTATTTCTGTTCACCACTCTGACACTAGGCTTTTCTTGCTGTGGACCACATTTGTGCTCCTCCAGGGCAGTCTTGATTCCTCTGACTTGGCTGGTTTGTAACTAGAAATTCTCTTCAGAATTCTGTACTCTTGTTTTTTTTCAATACTATATTACTGTTTTGTGTTGTGTTACATTTGCTCATCACCTTTAAGCTCATTACTGATAGACTTTTTCTGAACAGCAATTCCTCTTCCAGAAGAACTGGGGTCAGTTTTCATCACCTACGTGCTAGCTAACAACTGTCTGCAGCTTCAGCTTCTGAGGATCCAATGCGTTACTCTGATAGCCACAGGGAATGTATTTAGGCTGTTCACAGACATACATGTAGGAAAAATTGCCTATATACATGAAATAAAATGGTTTTAAATGTTTTTAAGACCTACAGATTTAGTGTTAAGGAAAAATAGCTTCACCAGGTGGACAAGAGTGAACCCTATGCCCAGGATATGCTTCCTGGTCTCCCTGTAGCAAATGTTTCTTTACGGTGAGAGAAAAGTATTTAGTTATAACATTCTGCCCATACTCTGTGGAGAAGATGGAGAAGCAAGTGCCCATGCCCACAGTATTCCTCATGGACTTCTTGCTTCTCTCCAGCTCCATGTTTTTTTTTTAACCACACTATGAAAATAATTTCTTAATTGAATTCCTAGGCACAATCTCCAAATATTCACTCTCAGTCTTTTCCTGGACTTTGGTAGGTACTATTCTTAGGAAAAGTAGCAGTAATAGCGAATATAAGGAGTCCTTCTACAGCAGAACTCTAGATGGGAGCTCCTGTTATGCCCCCCAACTTGAACTTGATGCACTGACCTGTGCCATTGCTTTTGCTTCGTTCTAATGCTCAGCCTGCTTCCTACTCTCCAAAAGAAATCTTGAGATATTATTCAAGCATGAGACAAATAATTTTCTCTTATTCAATGACCCCTCTTGAAGTTCTCCCAACAGAAGTCTGAATATAAGTTGTTATGCCTTCTGCACCCTAATCAATTACACCTTTGGCCATATACTACCTACACAACCTTTGCTTTTTTGAGTTAAATTTCATTTGTCTTGCAGGGCTCTCATGTCCAGGACTCATCAACAAAATTTCTTAACCTTGGCATAGAAGACATTTTGGAATAGATATTTCTCTTGTGAAGAGCTTTTCTGTGCATCCTTGAGTGTTTTATAGCACCCTTGCCCTCCAATAAGAAGTAGTAAGTGTCCCACCACAGTGAAGACCTTCACAAATTGTCAATGACGGGCCCATGAGATAGATCAGCTGGTAAAAGTGCTTGCTGAATACTCCTGACAGCTTGAGTTTGACTCCCAGGACTCACAGTAGAAGGAAAGCGCTAATTCCAGAGAGTTGAGCTTTGACCCTGTATGTTTACCATGGAATACAAGCACCTTCCCCACCCCATACACATGTCAGACACACAAAATAGCAATAAACAAATCAAAGAATTATTAATGTCTTCCCCTGGTCCCATGTCCCTAGGCTTGGAAACTACTTGTTTAATCCATGTTTGGGCAAATGAAACAAACAGAATTCATAAGAATTGTGAATAGATAGATAGATAGATAGATAGATAGATAGATAGATAGATAGATAGATATAGATATGGATATAGATATACACACACAAATAAAAAGCACATTAGTTTTTATGTATGACCAGGAATGTCAGGAAATGGGAATGCATAGCATTCCATTTCTTATTTATCCCCAACTGAAGTATGTTAGGTAAGAAATGGGCTGAGGACAGAAAAGTGACAGTTTGGGGGTCAGTGACAACAAAAAGATAGGCTGCTTGCAGCAAGCATAAATGCAATCTCTCTTTTCCAGTCTAACTATTGAGTAGGAGAGCCAGGTTTTCAACTCTATAGGGACACAGAGTTAAGCAATGTGAAGGCATTCACTAAATGGGACAGGGCCATGTCTCAAGGTTGACAGCTAAAATGCAAACAGGTTTTACTGTTTTTGTCTTGGTGAACAAGTACCCTCTATCTCTCTGAAATAGATCAATAGTCTCCTGGAGACCAGGAAAAAAGTAATGAACTCCCCATTTTAATGGACTAAAATGGAGAGGGGGCTCCTCTCTTTCTGTATGTGGATGACATCATCAAGATTTTGGTGACAGATGTATATTCTAATGGATTGGGTTTTTAGGGCAGGTCAAATATATTTCTGCACAGAAATGAACATGTAAGCATCAAAATGGAAATGCAGAAATCATAAATAGCAAAGCCAGTGCCAGCACAGCAGCAGCACAAAAGATCAGTGAAGAAGCAGGAGTGGGTGTTAAAAATGAAGGAAGTTCTGAAGAAATTCATTGACTATAGGCATCCTTTGTTTTGTTTCTTAAAGCCACTGTAACAAATGATGGTAACAGAAACCTTGTCAGGCCGTTCAAAGCTGGGTATCTCAAAGAAGTGATTCTGTCTTCTCTAGAAAAAAATAAAATTAACACGAAACCAAGGTATTTATTTCCAGTTTTAACCCAGGAGGGATCACTTATAGAAAATAAGTCTAACAACACTCTCCTTGAGAGAACCCCTCATGTTGTTGGGAAATGACTGTCGCTGTTATCTGCGGAATGGATTCATGAAGTGTCAACCCATGTCTGACAAATCTGCCTCTGCCTTGCAACTGAAAAGCACTAAGCCATTTTCCTCATAAGATTTTAAAATATTACATGGAAAGGAAAAGCCTTGGCAATCCTCTCTCACCTAATCCTGTACTGATACTCAGGGTAGGAAAGAAGGGGATGGACACCAAAGAACATGTAGGAGGTCACTAAGGTCAATTAGTTTTATTCATCACCTCTGTTTTGATGATAACCTATATTGGTTTCAATATGTTTACTTTTTATGTATACAAATAACAGAAGCAGACCAACAACCCAAGAAGCAAGTGTGTACTTAAAAACCAGGTTCCAGGATCAGAGAGCAAGGCCAGGAAAGCCTATGTCTTTGAGAGGCTCAATTAATGATGGCTTTCAAGAGGAATGTTTAATTGTTGAAGTGTGTACAACAGACACTTAAAAACAGAATAGACAGTTATCAACCTGAGAGAAAATTAGACTTAACAGCACTTGAAACCAGAGGGTTGAGTTCAAGGGCATGAGGGGCACTGAAACCATAGCACTGAACAAGCAGCCCAGACTCCGTGTCCTTCTGGAAAGCTCTAATACTGATTCCTTTTTTCATAGATGTTTTTGGTACATTTAAGTGGAATAATTTAAGTTGTATGTGAATAAGCAGTACAGATATTATTACAATGACTTCCAGAACAATGAACTTTAAATGATTGGGCAAAGATAAAACCCACCAAATCTATAAAACATGTTTTCTGTTGACTCTGGCACTCAGAGTGGGCTGCTTTTCTTCTTTGGATTTTTCTGCATATTCCACACTTCCTATAATAAGCATATGTTATTTTATAATCAGTAAAACATCAGCATTTAAGACATATTTTAATTTTAAATTTATTGAATGAATTATTTGGCAGGCTAACAAATGTTAATACAACTTGCATAATGAAGTGGCTTTTGAATGTACAAATCTGTGATTATGTTGAACACTGAAATTGTGCCAAACATGTCCTAGGTCACATGGAGAAATAGGGAAGCATTCTCTTGGTTATTGAGAAATTAACTTGTGAATAAATATGCCCTCTGATGCTCTTTCTACCAACTAAAGATGTCCAAGTGAAAAGCAGCATCGAAAGGTGAAGGGAAGCACACTGGAGACCCTCCAGCCAGTGCTCAAGGATGGCGAACGCAAGCTCGGTTCAAACCCCAGGAAGACTCACAAAGCCCTAACTGACTGTCTACTGTGTGCTGGACATTCTCTGGGTGCTGTAACTATAAGTATGGACAAATGACAAATGTGTAGTTTTAGCTATGGTTGTTAAGTATCTGCCTCTGTTTCTTTACCTTTCTATGGTAAAAGATTAAAGGATATAATAGCATATCCCATGTCCAGTATAAAGAACAGAAAACCTATCTTCACTGAGTTGCTCTATTGGCAAGCAAACATAAGAGGTCTGAAATAATAATAATATTGCCCTGATTCTAGATCCTTTCTAATTGACAACTTACTTTTTTTGCTTCCTGTTGATAAGAATTGTGCATCCTTACTCTCTTCCCTTTTCTTTTTCTTTTGATTCCACTCCAGAAGTTGACTTTGTGAACAGGCCCTCAGACATCAAATGCTTTACCTTTGTTCAGCTGCTAAAGTAGTGCTCCTCTGAACTGATGAAGTAAAAATAGCTGTGTTTTCTAAGTTACTAAAGCAATTTAAAAATTATACATATGAATAGATGTGTTCTGAGTAGCTCATGCACGCTACAAGGACTGTTTTCACTGCTCACCCAAGCAGGCTACAAGGAGTATTTTCACTGCTCACCAATCCAAGGAGCTCCTTCCTACATGGCATTGTGTCACCATATTCACCAGTGACTGCAAGGTCAATCAATGGCCAATCTTCAGCTTTTATTTTACATTGTAGTAACAGCAGGGTAGTGGTGGACGTTAGCACTCCCTACTCTTTGAAGAACTATCTACACTACACATGCCTTTTGTTTTCATTGGTTTTGTTTTGTTTTTGTTTCTTCTTGTTTGTTCCTTTTTGTCTCAAGGCCTTTTAACACTCAAGAGGCTTTAGACATTAATCTTTAAAGATATTCTACTTTTTATCTAAAAACATCCCCTCTTTGAAGGCATTCTAGCACCATGAGTTTAAATTAGCAGTATCCTGACTCTGTATACATAGTTGTATCTACAACTGTGTCCATGCCTATGAATCCCTTCTGCCTCTCAGCCATCTCATCTCCAGTCTGAAATGTAACACACCCAATGAGATCCTAATTGCCTCTCCATAGCAATATGTTCCTCCAACTGTTCTGATTGTTACAACCCAAGACTTAAGGTTACTTAGCGTTCTTTCTCTCTTTCACACACCACATCTGCGGCCATTCTCTGTGGTATTACCTAAGCAGTGAAGGAATTCAACAATACCCCATCACTTCTGGCAGCCTATACACTCTGTCCATACAACCACCATCTTATATTTTAATTTTATTTTATTAATTTATTCTTGTTACATCTCAATGGTTATCCCCTCCCTTGTATCCTCCCATTCCTTCCTCCCTCCCATTTTCCCCTTACTCCCCTCCCCTATGACTGTGACTGAGGGGGACTTCCTCCCCCTTTATATGCTCATAGGGTATCGAGTCTCTTCTTGGTAGACTGCAATCCTTCACCTGAGTGCCACCAGGTCTCCCCATTCAGGGGACATGGTCAAATATGAGGCACCAGAGTACGTGTGAAAGTCACACCCCACTCTCCACTCAACTGTGGAGAATGTCCTGTCCATTGGCTACATCTGGGTAGGGGTTTGAAGTTTATGGCCCGTATTGTCCTTGGCTGGTGCCATAGTTTGAACAGGACCGCTGGGCCCAAATCTGCCTATCATAATTTTCTTCTTGTAGGTTTCTAGGATCCTCTGGATCCTTCAACTTTGCCATTCTCCCATCTAGAGTCCCAATAGGATGTCCTCCCCTCTATCCCAGCACATGCTGGCGAGGATGTGGAGAGAGAGGAACACTCCTTCATTGCTGATGGGAATGCAAACTAGTACAGCCACTTTGGAAATCTATCTGGTGCTTTCTCAGAAAACTGGGAATAGGGCTTCCGCAAGACCCAGCTATTCCACTCTTTGGAATATACTCAGAAGATGTTCCAGCACACAATAAGAAAATTTGCTCAACCATGTTCATAGCAGCCTTATTCATAATAGCCAGAACATGGAAACAACCTAAATGTCCCTCAGTAGAAGAATGGATAAAGAAACTGTGGTATATTTACACTATGGAATACTACTCAGCTATTAAAAACAAGGAATTCCAAAAATTTGTGGACAAATGGATTGAACTAGAAATGATCATAATGAGTGAGTTAACCCAAAAGCAGAAAGAGTTAAATGGTATATACTCACTTATATCTGCATACTAGCCCAAGGGGCATGTCACATGAAAGTCTTCACTAATCAGGAAACAACCACCATCTTTTATGCCCTTCCAATTGCCTCCTGATTGTGGGCTCACTTCTGATATGGCTCCCTTTCGGTCTGGCTCCTGCATGAGTCAGTATGGTGTTTATAAAACTTGCCTAATTGAAATCTTACAGTGATAGTCCATAGACAGAAGAGAAAAGTCAGTGTCTCACACAAGTTTCCCCACTGCAGGATGTTGGGATGTTCGGAGAAGAAGGGAGGGAGAAGGAGAGGGATGGGAGAGAGAGAGAGAGAGAGAGAGAGAGAGAGAGAGAGAGAGAGAGAGAGAGAGAGAGAGATTCTTCCACCTCTGTTGGAGAAATGGTTTCCCCTAGGAAACTCTCTTGGTAGTTACTTTGTTTTCATCGTTGTCACATTCTCAAGTGCCTACCTGACTTCCATTTGGAATTTTTCACTCTGTGTTTTGGCCAAGGTTGTCAAAGTCACTAACATGTGGATGCTGTGATGAAGCTTGGATGACCTAACTCTTCCCATACAGATAAATGTTCATGTATGGCAATGTGTATGAGGAATGATACAGGGTGAGAAAGGCAAGACACTATAACATTCAAGGAGCATTATAAACTATGTGATGAATGATTTTAATGAAATGCAAAATGTCTGCTGTAGTAAAATCTACATGGAAGGGAAAGGAATTGTATGATGTGGTAGATTATAGCAAAAATAGGCTCCAATGAGAGGATAGCAGTGGGAAGTAGAAGCACACAAGTTCACTTTTCTTTTTTGCCACTTACTGTATTCCATTTCTTGACAGGGTTGTGCTCTGGAGCCTAGTCTATGCTTGAATTCATTTACTATGCAATGTAGCCCCAGCTGGCCTCAAATTTGCAATAGCCGTGCCTCGATCTCTTCCATGATAGGATGACATACATGTGCCCTGGACCTGTCAAGCTAATCTTTATGAGGGTGTCTGTGTGTACAAGGGCTGTGGTGCATCTGCCTGGGATTGACACCCTGATTTTGCCTCAGTCATGAGGATTGTTGATTATATTTATACCTTATAGCTATATGTTCTAGTCTACTGCATTTCTTAAACATTCTCTAGGCCTTAATGGAACCCTAGAACTTCTAGATGCCCAGCTTGTCAAGCACAGGTTGTAGGAAATGAGGGTGCTGAATCAGGTGAGTTCTGCAACATGCCAACACTCTACTGTAGTCTGTCTGCCTATGTAATATACACATGTTTTAAATCTAATAGGAGAACTCCCTCAGAATTCCATATAGCATTCTAAAACTCCTTCTAGCTTTCCAGATTTTTACCCATTTTCTACGTTTTGATAAACATTTAGATTGTCTTCTACTATTGGTTTCTTGTTCAATTTCTTTTTATCAGCAAGCTCACACTGTTCTCCGAGTAGTGAGTGAGTGAATGAGTGAGTGAGTGAGTGAGTGAGTGAGTGAGTGAGTGAGTGAGTGGGTGAGTGAGTCAGTGAGTCAGTGAGTGAGAGAGTGAGTGAGTGAGTAGTTTTGTGTTTTATTTCTGAAGGTTCTATGGTGGCCAAATGTGTTGCCCTTGCTTCATAACGATAATGTGAGGGTTTTCTTTTGTTTTGTTTTCCAGTCTGGTGTTAAAGTTTTTTATTTATCCTCAATTTGCAGCAGTTTGGTCACAATACACTTGCCAGTTTCTTTGCACTCTTCCTGCATTTCTTCTGTCTGTAGTTTAATTTCTTTTATCTGCTTTAGAAACTTAGTAGTCATTATCTCTTCAAACATTGCTTCTCTTGTGCTCTGCAGCTCATAGCTTACTGATGATCTAGTGACACATTAATAAAACTAATTGTCTATATTCTTTATGCTTTATTTGCTCATCTTCTTAATCTTTCTTTCTCTGTGTTTCATCTTGGAGACTATATCATGACTGTGAATTCAGTTTTTGTTCTAGTATATGTACAAATTAATTTAAAGTATTAGGGTTTTTTTTAGCAGTTAGTTAATTTTATAGGCTAAAATTATTTAATAAATTATCCTTTTATCTTTTTTTCTGTTTTGTCATTGTTATTTTGGTTTGGTTTGGTTTTAGAGACAAGGTTTCTCTGTGTAAACTTGACCTTCCTGGACTTGCTTTGTGGAGCAGGCTGCCCTCTAACTCACAGGGATCTGCCTGCTTCTGCTTCCCGAGTGCTGGGATTAAAAGCATGTATCACCCAACCTGCCTCCTTTTATCTTTTATGTCAATTTTTTTTCTCTTACTTAGTCAATTCATTTGTAGTGTGGTCTTTGTCTACTGGACATCAGGGTTTTTTTTCTTGTGGATATGAACTTTTCTAAATTACTGAGTATACTCTTGCTAATTAGTGTGAGTCAACTCTTAAGTTGTGTGCCAGATAGAATATGTATCGTAAACTGAATTTATGTTTTACATGAAGGTTTTTAAGATCGATCAGATGGTAAAGGTACTACTTGAAGGCCTGAGATTGGTTACCAGGGTCCACAGGTAAAGAGAAGCAGAGATTGCTCCAACACACTGTCCTCTCACCTCTACCCATGCACCATGAGACACATGCACTTGCATCCATTATAAAAACACAAATAAATCAATATATCAATTTAATATTTTCTAATTGATGGAAATTTCCCTAGGAGAGAGTTTTCCATTTCTTGTATTGGCAAAGTGAGTTGAAATGCTGATTGTGGCATTCTATCAGGCATTCAGCTTTGTGAAAGCTGGAATTTTAAAGTCAGTCTACCTCATTCAAATGAGAAAGTTTTCTCTATTTTTTTTGTATGTTTCTCTCTCTCTCTCTCTCTCTCTCTCTCTCTCTCTCTCTCTCTCTCTCTCTCTCTCTCTCTCTCTCTCTCTCTCTCTCTCTCTCTCTCTCTCTCTCATCTTGGTAATTGAGCTCCCCAAGCTCCATATCACTGACCCTTTATTCAGCAAATATTTACATAAAAAACAAATCCTAAGTTTGAGGTGTCTCAGTCTTTCAACCACTCACTCTAGCTTATGTGGTTGTTGCCCCTCAACTGATGTCTATTTTCCCCTGTTGGACCCTTGCCCTGTGAAAAATATGGGCATATTCAAGGATGTCAGAGACTGCAGGCAGAAAGTATCTGGAAGGTTCATTTTACCATGGAGGGACCTCTATCTCAATAGCTGCTGAAGATCATGTACATATTTTTTAAAGTAAGTTTTATGAATGTTTTGCTTTTCTTTCTCTAGTGGATATAAGAATTGTATAGTTTGCCATTGCCTATAATGTTGTAGATAGTAGAATATCATTAGGAAGTTAGGCTTTTTAATTGGTTATAAATGTGAGACTTTATATTTATTATTGTTATGCTTTAAGTCCAGTGAGCTTAATTTCAAATATTAATTATGTTTTGCAAAATATTAGAAATTATTGCCAGTTCTATGTCCTCCTTAATACCTTTTGATTAGCATATCATTTAGGAATTCAATCAATGAATTAACTAAGGCTAAGATACTCTGATTAGGGCTAACTGTAATTGTTTCTGGCAAGATAATAGAAAGTGTGCTTTAATTAATAATTCTATCAGTGAATGTTAAGGAAAAATAAATCCTTCTTCACTATTTTATTATAATTTTCCTATCTATAAAAAGGATTGTAAGTGGGTATCAAAGGAGAAAATATTCTCCATCAATGAATTACAGTAGGTAATTTATTTTCCTAAAGTATCTTCTCAAGTGAAAGGTGCTTAGAAGTTAATAATATGTTAAATTTGTAACTAACACTTAGTAGTGTATGTTGGGGTTTGGTCTGGTTGCTGCCCAAATGAGCAGACTTAAGTACTCCAAAATGTTTGTAACTTTGCCTAAGAACTTATTTCTGTTTGGCCTATAAAAAGAAAACACACACAGGCAAGGTGAATGGGATGGGTGTGGCTAAGGTCCCTGGACTGGTCAGACAGAGAGGTTCTTGGGAAAGGAAATGGGGAGAGACAGGAAAAGGAGAAGGGAGGCCCTGCTTGGGTGGAGTGGAGGAGAAGCACATGGCCGGTGTGGATGGAAGATTCAGCCCAAATGTAGAACATTAGGAAGTATTTGGGATTATGGATGGGAAATATATCAGTAGAAATTATTAGAAGCAAATGGCATGGGATTGGGGCAGAGTATGGGATACCTGCCCCAGTATTGGAGGTAGTTTAAGGGATTAATATCTGCCTGTCCCAGGTGAACCAAGGCTATTTTAAAATGTAACCGATGTCTGTGTTTTTATAGTTCGATAATGGGTTAGATAATACCACCATAATAATAATTAGCCTAATAATAAATATTTATTAGGGAAAACTTCTAAATTTACCACAAGTGCAGAAATGATAATAATTTTGTTCTATTTTAACTATTGTTTTGATGATAAAACACCCTAACACTATTACCATAAAGGCAAAAGCTCACAACTCCAGTTTACATTCCATCACAGGGAGGTGAAGGCAGCAGGAACTTAAAAGGGCTAGTCATAACATCTACATTCAAGAGCAGAGAGAAATAAGCACATACATGCTCGCTCACTTACTTGCTCTCTCCTTGATGTCCCCATTCTCATACAGTCCTGGATGACTATCAGATGGTACTACCCACAGTAGGCTACAGATTGTCCTATCAATAGCAAAGTTAAGACAAATCTCCAAAGACATGCTAATAGACTAAACTAATGTAAACTGTCCCTAAGTGAGCCTCTCATCAGAAGTGTCATGTTCAAAACTAAAAGCTAACTGTGAAAATATTGTTTAAATAGAATATAATCCAAACTAAGTAGATAAAGCCTCTATCTTAATTTTGAAATATAAATCATTGAAGAAACTACAGGTTTTGTTTCTGAACCATAGAACCACACAATAAAGTATAGTAGGAATAATCAGCATATAAAAT
The DNA here is from genome assembly GCF_903995435.1 of Acomys russatus. NCBI lineage: Eukaryota > Metazoa > Chordata > Mammalia > Rodentia > Muridae > Acomys > Acomys russatus. The sequence continues at coordinate 57,830,078 of NC_067137.1, read as the reverse complement.
GAAGATGCTTTCAAAGTGTTACACTCTCTGTATGCAGTCCTTGGCAGATGTATGAAATTTCCAACATTATGGGGTGCTTACTATAACCCAGGCTTCACTTTCACAACTTCATTAAAAAGTCCCTCATGGGGACTCCCCTGGCACATGTTGCCCAGCATCAGTGCCACTCTGACATTCCAGAGGGAAAGAATCTACATCGACCTCATCCTTACTTCTTTCATGCTTCCAAAGCTATGACCACATGGATGGTCCTGCCAAGTTTAGATGCCCACTTGGGATGAACTCTTGCCCTTGGAATCTCATTTGCAGCATCATTTGTGCACTTTCTAGAAGCTGAAAACTTTTTTGGGTTCTCTCCCATGTTGGAAACTCAGCTCAGTAGGCTTTTATCTAGGAAGTACCTTTCTTATCTTTATACTGCAGAGCAGTTTTTTCTTTAATGGTGCTAATCTCCTTAGAAGTATAGTCTTTCTTTCAGCACATACCTTAATCATTGCATGAAGTTCCTGGCTGCCTTTTCCTCTCTAAATTGTACATTTTGTATTTCATTCTGCTTTACTACCTTATTTTTATTGTAGACTGTCATAAAAAAAATTAGAGATAACTACTGCAATCTCAACATTATGACGTCTTGAAGTTTCCTCTGCCAAAGAAATTAGTCCATTAGTTTTAAATTTTTCCTCAGGCAAATTCTTAGGACATGGGCAGAAAGAAGGCAGGTTATTTGTCAAAATGTCACAGAAATACTCTTGTTCACTTGCTGCTAAAGAACTTGCTTCCTCTGAAATCACTTCCATTGGGCCTCTGCAATATGCATCTGTCTTCCAGGATCCTATTAGAATGGTCTATTAAGTTCTTCTTAGGGCATTCAACAACTTCTCTAATCCAAAGATCCAAAATCTTTTACATTCCTCAAAAAAAAAAAAAAAATATGATCAGTTTCTTCATTCCAGCATCTGACTCTTAGTACCAACTTAGGTATTAGTTACTGTTCTGTTCCTGTGATAAAATGCCATAAACAAAAACAAATAATGGAAGGAAGAATCCATTTTGCCTTACAGTTCCATAGAGTCAGTAATGAGAGGAGATTCATGGTACCACGCATCTGGACACTTATTCTGAGAAATCGTATCTTTGTGCAAGTTCACGAAGCATAGAAGACCAGTTTTGTTTCTTGTGACAAGTTCCTTCTATGTAGCCATGACTGGCCAAGGACTTGCTCTCTAAACAAGGGTAGCCAAAAATAAACTGTAGTGATTCCTCTCCTATATGTTGGAATTTTAGGCAAATGTCATTATACTAGGTAGTAATTTATTTAACAAACAGTAAATATTGTTCATGAAAACTTATTTTATTATATACACATAGAGATATAGGTGACATTTTTTCTGCCACTTTTGAATTCAGAAGCCTCTACATTAATTGCATATTTATACATGGCTTCTTTTTTAATTCATTTGTGATTTATTCATTGGTTCTTGTTCAACTTTCAACTTAAACTCGTCTCGTAACACTTTGCTTTTTATCAGACTCTACTGATCTCAAGTTTCTATGGGTAAGAAAAATCCTACCTTCACCACTATTGACATTTGTTCCTTTACAGAAATATTCCCTCACAATGAAAAATTATGATTTCTATGGTTGTGAAATTTCACTCATAGCTTGGACAGGAACAGAAAAACAAGAGGGAATAGGATCTGTCCACATCCTGTTAAATAGCTATATCTTTAAAACTTATATTCCAGTAGTAGAGGCAAACTAGAAAGTGAAAAGAAAATCAAATAAAATTAGTACATGAATATGTAATAGGGTTGTGAAGAAAAGTAAAGCAGATTGCTTCTGGCACCTAATTGGTCTGGAGACCAGACCAGAATTCTCTGGACCAAAAACCCCTGGTGACAAAAATTTAGTTCTGACATGAGCTCTTCTTATAACCAAGTGCGTTTATAGAATATTTCTACAACAATGGAAAAACTTTTAAATATATATATAATGTGTAAATGTGTTAAATATATAATATATATCTTGTCAACTATACAATAGGCTAAAAGCCATAAATGGCGTTAGAATTGCACTCATGGTAAACAGGAAACACAATTTCTATACTTAACAAACAGAGATCAGAATTCCTTTATCATTTACCTCTGATGCCTACATTCCAGATTATAGCAAAACCACATAACTGCACCCACCACCCTGCATAACCAATAGATTAAACTGTGTTATGACTGAGCTGGTAGAGGTGAAGGTAGAATGCTGGATAGAAAGCATGAGTCTAAGAAATAAGACAGGAGCTAATGGCACAAAGAAACACTTGTTTAGAAATGCTTTGCGAGAAGTTGAGTAGATAGAAAAAAACATTTGAGTATTGTTTCAATGTTTGGAGACTTTGGAGAAAAGATTCTGTCGGAACAAGTATCTCAATGGTTGCATCATGACCAAACAGTGCTGACAACTATGAAAGCTGCATTCAGTATCACCTTCTGCCGTGTTGAGCAGAGCACTTTAGTAGGTGTGATAAAGCAATGAATGCAGAATGAGCCTGGGAACTGAAGTAATTAATAAGTCAAAGATCAATATAGATTAACGATTAATGTGAGAGGCAGCCTGTGCACACTAGAGGCTGATAACACAAGAGAACAGGAAGAACAGATGCTGACATCTCACAGGACAGGGACATCCAGCCTTGATGTAGAGTTTCCCCAGGGAGATCCCAAGCTCTCATTTAGAATGTACAGATGCACATTTGTTCCAGGCACTTGCAAATAAAGAGATTATTTTCTACCCTGCATCACTATTGTTTTAAAATGTTAATAGGTTTTATGTGATTTATGAAATATAATTTTATTTAAAAGAAGTATTCATTTATTCAAGTGCTAACATATTTACATGATGTGTTTTCTCTGTAAGCTTGAATAACAATATACACAATATACAGTCACCAACAAACATTTTCCTATAAACAATGTTTGATATTGGAAAATAGCCCTAGAGTCATAAAGGCTGAGGATGAGTACTTCAGTAGGTAAAACAGACATGCTACCATCTAAATAGATACTAGCACTAATGGGTGGCAGTTGAAGGAGTGGAGGTAAAGATAGTAAGTGAAACTGTGAGAAGTGAGACTCTTAATATTTCAGATCCATCAGTAGTTTCTTATTGTGACATCTTGGGAAAATTACTTCTCTTTTTGTGATAATATTTTAATTTGAAGTTGGCAGTGCATGCTAATTTAAAGTGTTGTTATTACACAAATGGAACTGTATGCTAAGATGCTGCCTATACTCAGGTACCTTGCTTGCTATGTGCAGTGGCTTTAACAAGCTTATTTTGAGTCAAGGTCTTTGTCTTTTTTTTTTTTTTTTTTTTTTTTTTTCTGTGAGCCACCATGTGAACAGCAAGCTTTGGTTAGTGCTGGCCCCAGAGAAATGTGAAGACATAATTAAGCAGATTTAAATCAACGAGAAACCTGGATAAAAGCCAATATTATAATATGAAGTAGTTATCTCAGCCAGCCTGTACACACATGAGAAGGAAAGGGGCTTTCTCTGTAAGCCACTGAGATGTGGGCCACTTGAGGTGTAGTGTACCACAGTGACAACAAAAGATGTTTTATAGAGAATGAATGTGTTTATTGCACAGGATTTAATACCTATGAAAATAATTCAGACCTATCCTTTCATCCATATTTTATCTATTCTCTGATACATATTTTCATATAAAGTTTAATAGCACCTATAATACATAGGTCAAAAAAGGAAAATGCATTGCTATTTATAAATATATAATGCCTTTCCATTTTCCTCAGATCTTGTTTTATATTATATGATTGAATTTTACATGCTTCCTATTTTATATTTTTATAAATTCTTTGACACTCTCATACATTGTAATTTCACCCACCTTTCTTGTTTGTTTGTTTGTTTCAATTCATTGATTCCCCTCAGCGCTGTCTATATACTCAGATGTGTAACCATCCATTGGAGTATGTTAGTCGTACTAGAAACCAAACCCTTAAAGAAAACTATCTTTCCTAGTGGCTATTAATTGCTAACAAATTCTCAGGTGGGGATGAGCTTGTCAATTACCTTTCCCCTTCATGCTAGAACTTTGCTCAGATTGAGCTTGCAAAGGTCCTATGCATGATACTTTATATGTCTAACTGTCCTATTGTCCAGAAAACACATCTTCCTTGTAACCGCACACTACCTGTAGCTTTTACAATCTTCCTACCTATCTCTTCTACAATGATTTATGAGTACTAGGAGAATGGAATATGTTGCATATGTCCCACTTAGGGCTTAAATTGCTAAAACTTATTCCTGCACCATGACCAGTGTGATAATTAATTGTTATCTACTGCAAAAGAAGCTTCTTTGATGAAGTTCAAGAGATCCAATGTCCTTGGCATTAATGACTGTCAAATATGGGCTTCTTCCTGTACAGAAATACTTAAGTCCAAGCAGCAAGTGTTTGGTTTTTCCTGTGTGTTTCTATCACTATTGCACCAGTAAGTTTATGTCAGCAGGTTTGCCATTATTGTAGCTGGATATGCCAGGCATATCATTATTGTAGCTCTCAGGGTTCACAGCTAGGTAGGACTGAAGGTTACTTATATCCTCTGGTCGTATGCATAGCACCTTCCTGCACTATTATGATAATAAATATTAACTTAATTTTTCATATTCACCTTGGGTCCAACCACATTATTAAATTTTCTTATTAAATGTTCAAATTTTGTATACTTATTGATTCATAAGCTAATTGAGTAACCAGCATTACTATATTCACATCTTTTTTTCTCAGAATTTACTGCAATTATTTTTGTATTCTTGTCTTATAGTAGACACTGTAATAAAACAGAACAACAGCAACAAAAAACAAAAAACTTGTTAATATTATTATAGAGAACAGAACCATGCACTTTGGTTAAGTAAATAAAAATAAAGGCAGAATATTCCAATGAAAATAAACAATTTGTATTAATAGAAAACAAAAAATAGCAATGCTTCAGTTAAACCATTTGTTCTTATATACTAAAATATAACTTTAAGAAAGAAGTATTTTTGTAGAGTATCACTACTTTTTCTGGGAGGGGAGTCAAATTTCCTACCAAAATATCCTTGTGAACTAATTCCTATTAAAAGCATCCCTGTTCTTTGGATTGCGGTAAATAGAAAATTGGGTTTGGAGCATGTTGTTGTTAGAAAACAAGGATGGTGTTAGAATACACTCAGGTAAGTTAAAACATGGAGGAGAGCTTGCTGCTTTGAACTTAACTCAGAGAAGACCTGGAATTGGCTAGAGCAAGCTGTATTTAGAAAATCAGGGTTTCCTGTAATGATCCCTAAAACAAAATGGATAGACACTAGTTAGGCTTTTGTCAGCTTGATGCAAACTAGGGTCCCCAGGCAAAAAGGGATCTGAACTGAGAAAATGCCTCCATCAGATTGGCCTGTGGGCATTTTCTCAATTCATAATTTGAGTGGGAAACACAGCCCACTATAGGCAGATAGTGCTGGGTTTTGTAAGCCATGGAGAGTAAGGCAGTAAGCACAGTCTGTGCTTCAGTGCCTGATCCCCTTCCTGGTAAACTGCAAGCTATTTGCTGAAACAAACACTTTCTTCCCCAAGCTGCTTTTGGTTAGGGTCTGTGTCATAGTGACAGCAATCAGACTAGTGTACAAAAGAATTGCCTGATTTATATAGCTATGTAGAGGACTAATGATTCCTTTGCATATTGCATGTATTTATAGATGGGATAATACAAAAATTTTACAAAGACACGGGCATCAAGAATACTTAGTATAATTTCTGAGGAACATACTAATTAATAAAAATGTCTCAGGCAGATGCTTCTGTTCTTGTCAGTCTTCTGATCATTGTTTACTATATTTGATGACTTTCTGCTCTTCATACTGAAGCAAACAAATAGGAAAATAAGGCATGCCAACCTCTTCCATACGATGGCTTAATATCATAAAAACACCATTTTCCTGAGTGCAGTATATTAACTTATGAAATCAGAGTGAAAATAAAAGCTATTTTGTGCCAGCTTGTTTTGTTGGGCAGGCACTATACTACTAAACTTCACAAAGAATTTTTTTTATTTTTTTTTCAAGCATAGTCCCAACACATGCTAAAACAGATAATGAAATGCTTGCTGGGAATGTTTCAAAAATACTGGAATATGAAACAAGTCACAAGAGGCTTTATTCATTGTGAAACATTTCACGCTTGTGGAAATTTTATTCCTGAGTTGCATTGCTCAATAAGGAAATTGTTTGACATAGAGGATTTTGTATAAAGCCAGTTATCTTTAAATAAATACAATGGTAAAATTAAAAATTAAGTGGTAAAACGTAAGAAATTTCTTCTTAAGTTAAGGAAAACCTTCTTGGCTTTCCAGAGCTTTGTTGCTTCATTTGTTGTGGATGCCAGATAACTTTCAGTGTGTTGATTTGTTTTGTATTATATTGTTTTGTTTGTGCCTTGATATAATTTATGTTGGCTTTTATAATTTATGATATTACCGCAGTGAATAACTTTTTTAAAATTCCCTTTGCTAAACCATGCTCTCCTTTTGAGATAAGATGAAATTTAGTAATGGCTTGCTAGCATTTTAATATATTCTTATTGTACGTTATATTGTTATCAAACTAATGAAGTTTTTGCCTTACATTTTCTATGTTTGCCAACATTTTTAGTGGTTTTCTCTCCCATGATTTGTGTGTATATGCGTGTGTGCGCACATACATATGGTATATAAGTACATGTTCATGTAGATGTGTGCATGTTGCTGTGTGTTTGTGGGTGGGTATACATGTATATGTGCATGCATATGCATGGAGGTTAGAAGCTAATGTCATGTACCTTAGATACTCATGCTTAGCAATGCTAATCACATTGCTATTAGCTGCAATGTCAACGTAGATCCCCTGGGAAAACAGTCTGAATAAGGAATTGCTTACATTAAATTGGCCTGTAAAGAGACTTTTTTTTTTAATTTGGTTAATTGAGGTGGGAAAATTCACCTGGCATGTGGGTGGTACCATTGCATAGGCTGGGCATGGAGAAGGCAAGATAAGCATGAGCAAGCTTGCATTTATCACTCTGTTTCTGACTGTGGATATGATATGGCAAACTCCCTCATCTTCCTACCATGGTAGCCTGTAAGACAGAAGTGTGGAATAAAATCAACCCATTCTTTCCTAAGGGGATTAAGGTGTTTCATCATAGCAACAGGAAACAAAACTGAGGCTCCCACTGCTACGTATCCCTAGCCTCCCAAAGTTGTTTATTATCTACATTCATGCCTTTTATAACACTTCCATAATGCATATAAAGGACTTTGGCCATATTTACTAACCCACAATCTCACAAACATATTATTTAAAGATTGCAAGTATGCTGAACACATGACACTATTCTTTCTAAATCAACTTTCTTTAATATGATATTTGCAGCTTCATACATGCTCCTGCAAATAGCATTATTTTGTTCTTGATGGCAAGATAAAATTCCATTGTGTACATCTGTTAGATTTCCTTTATGCCTTCTCCCGTGGTAGGCATCTAGGCTGACTCTGTGACTTTGATACTGTGAATATTGCTGCAACATATGTGACAATGCAGATATCTCAGTGGTCTGTTAACTGAAACCCTTCCAGTGTATAACCAAAAGAAGTACTTACTGAGTCAGATGGTCATTCTAGTTGAGATTTTTGAGGATCTCCCATATTGATTTCCACAGTGGCTGCATTAATTTATATTACCACCAGCAATGTGTAAAAGGTCCTCTTTGTTCCCATCCTCACCAACATTTAAATAGCATGACAGAGATTTCCATAATCATTTTATTTTTTTCCCATGGGAACATTTTAACTTCTCGTTGTTCCTTATTTGTTTTCTTTGTACATAAAGTCTTATGTAACCCAGGCTAGCCAGGAACTCCTGATTTTCTTACTCCTGCCTCCAAATGTTGGATGAAAGGTATACACCTTGATGCCCCAGTTTAATACTTCTACTGGGCACTGTCCTGGTTTTCATCTTCATCTTGAATAAATTTACTGACAGGTACTTTTTTTCTTATGAAATCATTTCATCACTATTTATTTTTCCACAACTGTTGTGCAACAAACAACCCCCAACTCTAGTTGATTAAAGCAAAACAATAATTTACTAGGCTCACTAATCTGCAGTTTGGGGAGGAATTACTTGGATGGCTTGTGCGTACTCCACATGGCATTAGCTATGGAGGCTGCTGAAGCTGAATGGTTCACTTCCAAGACAGCTCTTTCACATGGCTGGTAAGCTCTCCACTGGGACCTGAGCCTGCCCCGTTGGACAGAAGCTTCCACTATTCTCTATGTGTGTATCTTGAATTAAACAGAGCATAGTGTATCAGGTCCAAGCACAGTATTCCAAAAGGCAGAGGCATCTTTAATTCTGAATCCAGATGAAAAGAAGCCCATTTTCCTCCCCTGGTCTCTTGGTAGAATTGTCGTAGAACTCTCAGGAAACAGACATCGACACTGTGAGAATGTCAAGGAGTCTTAACTACCATATCAACTTACAAAAATACACTTCATGCTACCACAGGGTTTCTGTTTCCCATTCCCATTATTGTTTATTTTTCTTTTTCTTCCATCTTTCCAACTTTTATTTTGTACCTCTTTTTTTTTTTTTTCAGAAAAATTAGACCAATTTTAGCTTACCTGGCTATTTGTCATAGTTTTGCTAGTTCATTAATCTCTGTTTGTTTCATTGTTTCATTTATTGTTAACCATCACTTTAATTTCTTACTTTGGCTACTCTTTTGATGCAAGTATTTATAGAGTAAAATTTCTCCTTGTAGATCTATGGAAATGGGACACCGTAGGAGTACATCTGTATATGTGTAAATACATACATTTATATATGTGTAGTATATGTTTATATATACATATAAATCAGTTCAGCAAAATAACTGGCCATTGAGTCTTCAGTGAGATATCAAGACTGGCAACCTGTCATTAGTTTGTTGCTGGTTGCATTAAGCATCACCCTGTGATTTCCAGAGAAAGGTTCTTTTGAACTTCCTTTTGTTTTTCCCAGAGTCACCCTCTGTGCCTTTCTCTATGCAAACTGTGCTTAGTTTTATTTTACTATTATCACAGCTGTAAACACAGCTATGCACTGATTTCTGTGAGTCCTCTCAGAAAATTATCCAGGAAAAGGATTACCTTTACCTATACTCTACTTATCTTGAGATGTGATTTATTCATAATGACTTAGTACTTTTCAACTTACACAATAATGCTTTCATGAACTCATTATGTATTTAGAAAGATATTATAAATGTGTCTCTTTCAAATATTTTATTATGAACTTATAATCCTGTTGTGGTGTCAGAGAGCTGAAATATATAATCCTCCTGAAAATTTTGAGACTTTTGAAGTCAAATATATGTTGTTTGCATAAATCATTTGGTTTTGTTTCAAAAATAACTGCTACTAAACCACTAGTTGTAGAAATACATATGTATGCAAAGTATAAAATATGTACTTTAAAGAAGCAAACTACTTGCTACCTCTGATATAGCGAGAAAGAAATTCCTCTTGGTACTTATCAGATAGTTCAAGCAAGGAGCATAAAAATGGAGATCGGGCACTTCCTAAACCACTTAGGGCATAAGAGATCAAAAGCAGAGAAAAATCACTGCTGGCTTTAAGGAAATAGACAGATTCCGGGAGTGACTGAAAACAACTGTGATAATTCTGGCTTCCTGTAGCCTAGGGTGGCTGATTCATTGAAGGCTCAGATGCTAAAGCTCGCTAACTGGGCTGTCTCCTGAGAGCAGCATCACATCCCAGTTGTCCTAGCAGAATATTCAAACCACACATCTTAGAGTGCAAACTTGTACAACTACTTTGGAACTCAATCTGGTGCTTTCTCATAAAATTGCAAATAGGGCTACCGCAAGACCCAGCTATTCCACTCTTTGGCATATACCCAAAAGATACTCCACCACACAACAAGGACATTTACTCAACTATGTTCATAGCAACTCTATTCGAAATAGCCAGAATCTGGAAACAACCTAGATGTCTCTCAGTTGAACAATGGATAAAGAAACTGTGGTACATTTACACTATGGAATATTACTGAGCTATTAAAAACAAGGAAACTTGACATATGCAGGCAAATGGATGGATCTAGAAATGATCATCCTGAGTGAGTTAATCCAGACCCAAAAAGACACACATTGTATATACTCACTTATAATTGGATACTAGCAGATCATGGATGTCCTCTGAGTGTTTTCATTTAGTGGGAGGGTCAGGACAGATGCTTGGACTGTCTATTGGGACTATGGGTGAGAGTGGTATGGAAGAATAGGGAGAAAGAAGGACCCAGAGTATCCAGGAAGACTACAAGAAGACCATCAAGGCTGGCGGATCTGGATCCAAGGGGACCTGCACAAACTGCTGTACCAACCAAGGACAATGCATACAATAAACCTATTCAGATCTAGGCAATGGACAGCACATTCTCCATGGTTGTGGGAAGAGCAGAGACTGTCTCTGCCATGAACTCTGGTGTCTCCTATTTGACCACTTCTTGCTGGGAAAACCTGGTGGCACTCACAGGAAGAGTAAGCAGGCTTCCAGAATGAGACTTGATAGGCTGTGATCATATAGTAGGGGAGGAAGTCCCCTTCTGTCACAGGTATAGGAGGGGATAGGGTGAAAGAGGGAAGGGAGGGGGAAATTGGAAAATACAAGTGAGGGGATAACAATTTAGATATAATTTGAATAAATTATTTAAAGAACAAAAAAAGAATTTTAGGAAATATTTCTGTTAGACTGTCTTTGTTCAAAAATTGAAAAAAATCAAACATGAATAATAGTGAACATGGGAGTTTGATAAGTTTTTTTTTTTTTCTGTTTGTATCTGTTTGGTGAGATATCTGTTCAGCTCTTTGGACCATTTGGTTTTAGATTGTTTTTACTGAGTTTTGAACATTCATTTTACAAATATGGTATTTATAAGATATATGTTTTGCAAATACTTTTTTCCTGTGGTTTATGTTTTCGTTCTGTTATCAGTATCTTTTGAATAATCAGTTTCATTTTAATGAAGTCCAATTTAACATTATTTTCTTTTAAGAATTTTGCTTTTGGTGATAAGTCAAGATTTCATTTACAAAACCAAAAAAAAAAAAAAAAAGTGAACATGAATGTTGGTGCCAAAAATAAGAAAATTAACAAGACTCTGAAGGATGTTACATCAGATACCAAGTGTGAGGTGGCACCGCATGTTGATGAGCATGCTGCTTTCTGAGGGAGGGAACAGCCTGCTGTGGCCAGAGTGTGTCTACATCCTTCCTGCTCTCCTACTTCACGTCAGAGCCGTTTCCCTTCTGGGCTTGATTGCTTGCAGGGACCCTCAGTTGTGTTGAAACCTGAAGTGTGTAGTCAAAGCTTCACCCACACAGGGAACTCTTCCTGGTGCTGAGCTTTGTTCACCATGGATCCTATGTGTGTTTGCTGCCTTACTGTGATGGTAAAGCTATTACTTAAAAAGCATGACAGAGAAAGAGGAAGCCGGCTATCCAGATGAGACCCAACAGGCTGTGGTCATATGCTGGAGGAGGAGGTCCCCTTCTGTCAGAGGTCTAGAGGAGGGGAATGTGGTGAAACAGGGAGCGAGGATGGGAACAGAAAGATACAAGTGAGGGAATAACAATCTGGATGTAATCTTAATAAATTATAATTTTAAAAAATAAAAATAAAAAACAAGCAAAAAAGAAAATAAAGGAAAAGTTCGCTCACATATTAATTTCCTAACAGCTTAAAAAATTACTGGTTAACAATAAAATAAGCTGATTGAAACAAAAAGCAAGACAGAGTCTCACAGAGTACATTGAGTTCCTACTGCACCACTGCTGTCTCAGTGTACCAGCAGGTTTTAGTTCCTCAAATCAATTTTATTAATACTGTGCTCAGATAATCTTCACGCTTACTGGCTTTGGGGGCTGCTGTTTTTTGTTGATCAATGGAGGCAAAGGTCACAGTCTATCAGTGGGAATGGCTTTATTACTTTTTTGTGGTCTTTGTCAAACATATATTTACAAGCCAGGAGTCTAGCTCAATTATAGACGTAATGGTCCTGGAATAGGACATTTCACTGATGTGTCCTGATCCTCTTTATATCCAATACTACTTGTGGGTATGAGTTTGGTTTTCCTGATTCTTGTATTTTTGTTTCCACTAGAGTCCACCAGATCTGGCACTAAAATAACTTCCCTGTTTGGAGGCTATTTAGCTGTTACTTCTGTTACTATCTTATATTCTCAATGTTTCTTTGGTCTGCTTCTTAAGTCTTAAACATAGTAATTGCATACTTTTTATTCAATCTCACCATTTTGTTTTTCTAATCTGAAATTTGTGTTTCATCACAACAATTTCCTTCTGTGGAATAGTTTCTGCCACAGCATTGCCTTACTTCTACTTTTTCGTGTGTCTTCTATAACTATAGATAAAGTCAAGATTTTTGTTGTTGGTACCTCCTTAAATTATTTCCTCACTATTTAAGGAACCTATTTGGCTTCCAGGCTTTAGGTATTATGGTAACATTTTAACATCCCCACTTAAGGATGTTTTTATTTTACAGAGCATACTGTTTCCTCCTGAATAAAATACTCAGACTACACATTTTTAGTATTTCACCTTCAGTAGCTCCCTTCAAAAGGCAAATGTTATGTTTTCTAATATTTCAGTTCTAATTGTCTACCCTCTTACCCAAATTAAATAGTGCTAGTTCAGTTATTGCTGAGATGGCTGTAGTCTTCCTTAAATTAGTGTGTTTTCTGTCTCCAAAATAGATTCCCAGTACTAGGATCCTTCCTCCCTAGTGAGGTGCTGGAGTGATCAAGAGATGGTTTAGAAATATCCATGTAGCAAACAAAACAGAACTGGTATTTGTGAGAGCAGGCAAGCTTGCTTCCTGTTAGCTGTCAGCAGTCATAATAGTACGGTGGATACCTCTCCTGCAAAGCATGGAAGCAGGAGCAGAGTGGAGTGCCTGCTTCCCTCAAGGGATGTCAATGGATAAGTGAAAGGGAATCAGACTACAGCATTGACTCCTGGTTACAGGTATAGTTCCTTAAAGCAGAAATTTGATAACAAGAGCTTGTGTTCTGCTTTTAATGATTTAAAGCAGTTGCGGGAACATAGACTCTATCCTTGAGGGCTTCTAATGTCTGAATTTTTATGTGTTTGTACAAGAACTATAGTTTTCGATAAAATTTACTAAGCATATTAACTAAAATAATACATTTAGATAATACTAGGTGAATTTTTGCATACAGTTGCATCTCTACAGCACGTCACATAGACTGGCCAGTGTTTCTAAGAGTGGGCATCTGAGCCTGGCATGATGGTACAACAGCACTCGGAGAGGCAGAGGCAGGGGAATCTTTGTGAGTTCAAGGTCAGCCTTGTCTACAAAGCAAATCCAGGACAAGCATGGTTACACAGAGAAGCCCTGTCTGTAAAAACCAAAAACAAAACAAAACAAAAAACAAACAAAAAAAACTTTTCTATGTTCAGAGAGATGGCTTAGTGGTTTGCCAACATATCTAATGGACGGCAACTGGTGGCCCTCTGCTGTGAATCCTTCCTGGTATATGTGTTGATTATGTTTATTTTTATTCTAAAGCTTATATCTTTATTATTGCAATCACTTCTCTGGCAATTGTTTTCAATTTCCTACTAGTTGGATGATGTGAATATATTTCTGATGGTTGTCAAACTCTATAGTACTGAATTGAACAAAGGCATGCCATAACTAGTGATTTCTTTCTCACAGCTAAAAACACTGTCTTATGTCTAGTGTTCCCATATTCTGTACACATTCAAGCATTTTCATCTAAGCTTATAAGTGTTTTTATATACTTAGGTTTTTTCCTAAATTCATGAAGGCATTTGGCCCTTGTAGCCTCTCTAATTAAGCTACAGCTATTTTGCTTAAGCTTTGTGCTATACTTCCATTGTGTTGCCAGGGAAATTGTTTTGATATTCAGTAATCCAAGGCTGTTACAGAAGTTTACTTTTAGATTGTTTTTACTTTTCAAATTTTAAATTTACTAGACTATTATCAAAATAAACTATACATGTAACCCCCCCCTTGTATAATATGCTAAGATTTTCTTTGTGCTGAGAACTTGGTAGAATTTCTGTGTATGCCCTAACAGCAAATGCCACAATTATGCTCTCCTTTTTACAGGATGCTACAATATATGAATATTTATTAAATAGTCTTGATGATTGGGTTATTTAATTATGTTTTTCTTTTTTTCTAATAACTTTCTACTATCTTATGAAAAACTTCAATTAAAGCGCTCTTCTCAAAGAGCATATTAATCAAGGTTTTGTATTTCTAATACTTTTCAATTTACATGTTTAGATGAACTGTTATTTGGACCTGAAAGATTTATGACTGTCATATCTTCCTGATAAATTATAGCTCTAGGGATCACATAATCTTTCTTTATCCTACTTAGTCTTTATGTTCTTAGATTTCGCCATGCTTAATATTCATACTGAATCCTTGTTTTCTTTTTATTTGCATTTCTTAGTATCTTTTATCCCATTTCATTATTTTTCAACTTCTCTTGATGACTCTCATGAACTATGTATAACTGGATTCTGACTTACAGCACAATAATAAATGTGTATTTTTAATAGCTGAAGTCAGTCCTCTTCCCTTCATTTGCCTCACTAGCAGGCTTCACTCATTCCTCCCTCTTATCTGAATTATTTTTGCATCTCCTTCCTTGCAGTTTTTGAAATTGGGATCGTTCTTCTTTTCCCTTTACACTGTATAAGCTATCTAGGCTTTCGACTCTCTTGAGTGTGTCCCTCATTTCAAAATTCTCACACTCAAACATATATTCCTATTGTTAGTAATCTACTAACTATTGAACTTATTTTTTTTTTTACTAAAATGCTTATCCCTCCCTTGACTCACTTTGCTACATCCATGCCTACGAAAGGGAAATTTGAAAATACTTAGAAGTAATCAGCCAAGTCCTCTCATATCCTAGGTTTCATGCCGGTTTCATTCTTACAGTTCATTCAATCCCCTCGTATTATGCCTTTTATTTGGAGAAGCATTTCTTACTTAATATATCCATAGTTTTTGTGGCTGGGTTTGTGTTCTCCTCCATCAACTAGGAGTCCTGTTTAGCAAGAGCACGTCCTCTTCAGTCTCCAGGATGCCTGCTACCAGGAATCTCAGCCAGAACCATCCCCAGATCTTCCCAGGAACCTACCCTGTCCTATGTCTCCAGCTTGACATAGAGATGCTTGTGCCCATGGTTTCTCTTCTCCCCTCAGGCCCTCTCTCCTCTGGTTCCCACTCTCTCCAGGTCTGATCTTTACCCTCATTTCTCTCTGCCTTCCCTCTCCCATCTTGTTTCCTCTTTTCAACCACTTCCCCTCTTTATTCTATTTCCCCTTCTGAGTGATATTTGAGCATCCTCCCTAGGGTTCTCCTTGTTACTTATCTTCTTTGGATCTGTGGATTGTAGTGTGTTTATCCTATACTATATGGCTGAAACTGCTTATGTGAGGTCATACCATGTGTGTCTTTCTTGCTTTTACCCAAAATATAACCTGCCTACAAGGATAAAGATTACAGAGATTGAGGGAATGTTAACCAACACCTGACCCAACCTGAGACACAGCCCATGGGAGAGAGCCAACCCCCTCACACTAATAACAATACTCATCTATGCTCACAGACAGAAGCCTGGGGTAGACGTCCTCTGAGAAGCTACACACAGCAGCAGATCAAAACAGATGAAAAGACTCATGGTGAAGTGAGTGGAGAGATGAATAGAAGTACTTGGAGGGGACAGGAACTCCACAAGAAGACGAACAGAGCCAACTAACTAGGGCCAAGAGATGCTTGCAGGGAGTGAAGCACCAACCAAGGACCATGAATATACTGGACGTAGGCCACCTGTACAGATGTAGCAGATGGGCAGCTCAGGCTTTATGTGGGTCACCTACGAAGAGGAGTAGGGGCTGGCTCCAACATGGATTGTCCCTGCTTTTTAAAAAAAATAATGTAATATCTTTAATAAGATTCAAGACAGTGCTTCCATCATCATACAAAGTGAATTTTGTTCACAGATGTATTAATCAGTATACTACAAATACATACTACTCTTACGGCTTTTTTTTTTTTTTTTTTTTTTTAGCTTTTCCTTGTTGAAAACCTTGTTTATAAAGTTTATTTTCTTCCTATGGACATATCATCACTTTTTTCAAATTTTTTTGTGTATCAGCATATTTTCCCAATTTTCAAATGTATCTGTTAATATATACCACTTACTTGCTGGATCTTGGTGTCCAGGTATTTAGTCTGATGTCATTCTTAGTATTTCTGTGAGAGTATGATGGGTGAGCTTTATCTATTTGGTTGAGGAAATCAATAGAACTAAAATGCTGAGCATCCCCCCAGCCAATAGCCTTTGGCCTTAGTCTCTAGGCTGGAACTGCCTCATCAACTCTGCGCAGGCTCTAGGATTCAGTCTGTTTTTTGATCACTGGCCCCCTGGCTGGGCTTCGTCCCTCACAAAGCCTTGGGGAAAAGGATATACTCAGTCCTGATGTGACTTGATGGGATGGAGTGGGTGAGTAGGGGGTTCTTCCCTTTTCTGAGGAACAGGGGAGCAGAGAGAAGGAAGAGGAATGGCTGGTGGGATCAGGAGGAGAGGAGGGAGGGGACTATGATTGGGAAGCAAAGTGAATTAATTAATTAACAAATTAAAAATAACATATCCATAGTTCCAAGAGAGTGAAAGAAGAGAGAAAAAAGCAGCTTTCGGTATCTTTGTTTCTTTTGTTTTGCAATTTTGATAGATTTGAGTCATGAGACATTTAGAATATTATATTGAGTGTTTTTTATCACATTTTATATGAGTAAGCATTATAAGGTCTGTTCACAAACATTTGTTTTTCACAGCAGCAGCTGAATCTCTTGGTTGGAAAACTCTTAATATACAGTTCCTTTGCCCACATTTTTAATATTTCATCTTTAATTTTCATCTTTAATAATTCATCTATTAAACATTTTTAAGTCAACTTTATTTTCCATTTTGAATCTTGCAGGACCTCCTCTTTATGTCAGAACTGGCAATCTCACCACATGTGTTTGCATGTCTATCTCTTGTCCATCACACATAGCACTTGATGAAGTATTTAAATCTATACAGCCATTTCAATTTCTTTAGGCATCTTGGGGGATTTTCTTCTGTAACTATTTAGTTATCACATTGATTTTATCTCTTCTTTCATTCTATCTTGCCCCCTGGCCTCCTATATAGGGTTGTTCATATGTCTTTTTTAAATTCTTTATTTTACTCATGAGATTTATTTTTCCTTCATATACTCTTTGCTGTTTTAAATTATAAGTTGACTTTTTCAAAGAATAAGTCAATGTTCAAAGTTGATTCTCATTACCTAAATTGTATAGTGCAGGCTGAGTATCACTTATTCAAAATACCAGGAACTAGAATTGTTTGGGTTTTAGTATTTTTTAAATTTAGTGTATTTATATAGGCACAATGAGTCATAGTAGGGGTAAGACTAAACTCCAAACATAAAATCATTTCTATTTTAAATATATCTTACATACAAAGCCAGGAAGCCAGTTTTCACATTTGTAATGTAGCCATGTTTGACTGAAACTCATCATATATAGTCAAGAGGAGAATTCGCCTCTTGTGGCATCATGTTGGTACTCAATATTTTTTTCAAATTCTTGGAAGCTTTAAAATCTTTGTCTTGGGAATGCTAAATCTATAATTTAAAAAACATTAAAAATATTCATATTCTTGACCAGAGACTCAGTATATGATAAAGGAACAGCATGAGATTTAAAATATATTTCAGAGATTGGAAAGCGTTCATTTTCTAGCACATGTGAGGTCCTGGGCTTGTGCCACATCACTGGAAACACAAAGCAAAAAAATCAAAGAATGATGTATTTCAAAATTTAATATTAAGAAAGGCTTTAGTCTTAGTTCTAAGTAGTCAGCAACAGCACCCTATACCCTGAGGGACTGAAGCAGAAGGAAGTTATTAAAACAAAAGACCTTATTAAAAATACATGATAAAAAACAATCATAGCTGAACTAACAGTATGGATAACATATTTAAAAATCACCAGAAGCCTTGTCATTAGTGAAGAAGCCAAAGTTCAACGTCAGGCACCAGACCTCGGCTCCCTTGACTCTCTAAAGGATGAACTCTGGCTCCACAACATCTGGCCTTCCTTGGAGGAAAATAGGAGAAGGAGCAGTTGGCATTCCAGGATGCAGATGTTTGGGAGCTGATATTCTTTGTTGTTATTGTTCCCATTTTGTTTGTGCAGTTATTTCTAGGAGTCACTGTTTCACAGCCATCTCTTGGTATTATAGCTCTCACAATCTTTCTGCCTCTCTTCCTCAATTCCTTTTCTGATTCACTGATGCAAGACATATGATGTACATATATTCCTAGAGGCTGGACTCCCCATTATCGATTGATGTCTTCATTGTATCCAATTACTGCTTTCTGTGATGGTCTCTATTTGTCCTAAAATGAAACTTCCTTTGATAAGTGCAGTTATTAGTACAAAAAAGAAAAAATTTAAATATTGTAAAGATTTATGCAGATTTATCAAAGTGGCAGCATTAGAGTCTTTTCTAAGGTCCATGACCTCACAGGCCCTGGGAGTCCAGCTAAATTTCCAGTGCCAAGACTGTTGCTCCACATGTTGAGTAGAGACTAAGTTCAATTAAGCAGCTATTGGTTGCTACCAACATGTGAGTGTCTTCTTTTGCTATGCTGGTAACTGTTATGGTTCACAGTTGCTACAGCTGGGCAGGATTGACAAATTGCTTCCTTCCCTTGGAAGGGGAAATTTTTCTGTCAGTCCTACCTTTAGACAAAGAAAAACAAGCAACTACTTACTGTTAGATAAAGAGAACTAACTTCTTTTCAAGTTGAGCCCTGTTATTGGTTGTCTAGTGTAGAATGATCAGCTTTGGTATATATACCACCAACAGAAATGGACTCATCAGGAGATATATATGTATGTGTATATATATATATATATATATATATATATATATATATATATATATATATATATATATGTGTGTGTGTGTGTGTATATATATATATATTGTATATATATATATATATATATATATATATGAATAATCAAATACAAAGATGCTATCACCTTGAAAGGTGAACCAGGAGGGGTTCAAGGGAAAGTAACTTGGAGGAGCTAGAAAAAGAAAGGGGATTGTGATGTAATTCTGTTTCAATTTAAAACATTTTAAAAATAAATAAAAAGCAAAAATTCTCTAAAATCAGAGTTCTATATGGAAATCTTGGAGAACAGGTAAAAGCAAGGTCTAATTGCTTATATGAGCTGATTGTTTATATGTTAGAAAATGCCACTCCTGCTGAAAGTAGGAATCACCTCTGTTTCACAAGTCTGGGAGTCTTATGTGTTCATGCTAGCAGTAGAAACATAAGAGGTCGAAGTGTTAAAGCATACCATAGGAATCCCTGGAGTGCCTAGAGTGCATTGAATAGTCAAGAATGGATAAAGTGAGAAAAATATGTCCTGGCAGAATATAGCGCATAGAACATTTAATGCTGCCCTTGATATTCATCATCATTTGAAAAGTAAGCCAATCTCTGAAGGAATTGATAGACCTCGCCAACAAAGACAACTGTGATCTATGAGGCTGAAGTGTTGGCTGAAGTCACAAGAGATATATCATAAGAATTATCTCAAAGGTCAAGGAGAATGAAGAGGAATAGGAAACCTGAGCAAAAACCTTGGAATAAATCAGTACCTTAGATAGTGTTTTACTAGACAAAGAAGAGAAAACAGAAGGCCAGTGTCCTAAGTAGAGAGGGACTTCCTCTACTATTGTGCTTCCTAGGGCCGATGTGCACCTGGCTCTAGGCCTTGGATCAACTGTGCATAGCCTGTCAGGGCTCACTCCATATAAAAGATTGGAATTACTGCAATGAGTACTTCTCAGCTGCATCGAGTTTGTACATGATTGAACAAGATTTCCTTGTCGCTGCCTGCCTTCTCATGTGAAGTCAACATTGTACACAAACACTAAAACAAAAAGCAAGACCACCACACTTTTTATCTGGATTTGTCATGCCAGGAGGCTGCTGTGGACTGAAGAATCCTCAAGAGTGATCTCTGAAACAACAGCTGCTCAGGTTGAGAAGATCAGTAATGAATCACTCTGCTCTTTCTTTCCGGGTTTGATTAAAGCAGCACTTGAGCTCCTGAAAACACTGAAGTGTTTGTACAAGAAGTGAAGAGATGCCTGGTAGAAAACAAGGCATACTCATACAGAAGTTGCTGCTTTGTAGTAAAGGGTACTCTTCTCTAGAAATTCATAAGCGCTTTGTGTTGGAGATTCTGGATTTTGTGTAGGAGGACTTTCTTGAAGTAAACTGATCCTAGTTTCTATTACTTGGTCAGTATTACCAGCCTGTTATTTATTTTGAGTCTTATGAGTAATATCCAGGAATGTGCTTTACCAATTACTCAAGAATTAATAAATATTCAGTTTTATTGCCAATGGATGAAAACAGCTGCATTTCGTCTAGCCCTCATTAGGAAAAGCAAGCAACTTCTTATAATCATCCCTCAAGAGAATATATATATTGTACTATATTTTACAAGGAAAAATCATAAAAGTACATTTGTGTTACCTTTTGTTTGCTTGCCTTTTGTTTTTAAGGGATACAACAGGAAATAAAACAGATTAGACTGTTTTGATTTTAGACTGAGTTTCTCAAAAGATAAGATCAACTAATGCGCTAATAAACAGGAAAGGGATCAAAAGGATTTTTAATAAACATGTAACAGAATTAAACAAGTGGGATTGAGTGCAAGGCAATATTTCACTTGGGTATACAGATATTTTTATGTATAAACAATCTCCATTCTTGTAGCATGTTTTACCTCATCAGTACCTAACTTTGAATACTCCTATATGTATATGTGGTCCATTAAAGGTGGGAATTATTTGTATCTCTACAGTTTTACAAAGAATGTGCACACTATATGTCTGAATTTTCCAAGAAATAATAAATATTTGAAAAAGAATTATCTCAAAGATGATGAGAAAAACACACCTCCTCTATTATCCGCCCCCCCACAGACTATAATAACAAAATTTGATCTCTATATCTTTTTACTCTTTGCTTTCGTTTACCCATTTTATCATGGTCCTTAAAATGCACATCTCATTTCTTCCTTCAATTTTCATGTGACATGACATCATTTCCTTCATGCCCCTCATTAGATTATTTAACGTGCTCATCACATTACACCTTTCCCATCTTGCATCTTATCAGACCCCTTAAACATGCACATCTCATTACACAGTCCTTACATATCTCATTACGTGGCTCCATTTTTGTATCTCATTGTCATTTCATTTCTGCATCTTATTACACTAAACCCTAGTTCCCATTATATCTTACATATTTTGAAAATTTATATACTCTCCTTTCCTTCCTTTATGCATCTAATTATAATGTTTCTCCTTTATGTGACCAGCTCATTACACTTTCCTTTCACCCATCTCATTTCAGCCTGAAGGATGCCCATCTCACAGGACACTTCCTGAGACATAGCTCATTAAACCATCTCACGTATTCACCTCATTACAGCTTTTTAACATATACAGATTATTACATAGAACTCTCCACGAATCTCATTAAGATCTTGAAAGCCACAAATCTTACTTTTCTTTTCTATCATATTCTTCTTGTCATAGCATCAGAACTGCACTCATTAAAATATTTACTGTTTCAACATAGCCCTTCATTATATATTTGTGACACTTTCAGTGTTAATATTCTGGTACTTCACTACATTTTCACATTTTACATGTACCAAGAACTGTCTCATATATTTCAAGACAGAGGTTTTCTAAAATTTTATTTCACATTTTGTTCCATTGTTTTGTTCTCACACTGATGCTTTTCAAACCAGTGACCAGAGTATGTACATACGTGTGGTAAACATATTGAAATCCTTTTGGGTTTTGAAAATATAAACTTACAAATGTTGATTGAACTTAGTTCAGTGAAACTTGAATTTTTGTTATTTCAGGAATTATTGGAAATGTATATATATAGTTGAGAATTGTGAATATTCATGAAAGAAACCAGACCACCAACACTTCTCAGATGGGTTGGAAACAATAAAGTCATACCACACATATTAACATTTGTATACTCCCTGAGCAGTATAAGAAAGTCTTCATTGAATATTTGATAATCACATCTACATAACACTCTGTTTTTACCACCACTTAGCTTGCAGCTCTATACCACCTTCTAAAACTAATACCATAAGTGATTCCCTGACAAATACCTCATCAAAGTGCTTCTTAAACTTTGATGATTATCAAAGAAATGTACTTAAAAGATTCACTGAAAGTACCAAGACCTCAGACCATTTTTGTTTTATTTTGTTTTTGATTCTGTTTGGCTTTTGTTTTAGATCTGGAATTTTATGTTCTTTGTTAGTTTTCCAGAATATTCTGAGACACACCAAAATTTGGAGTAGTTCTTCCTAGATTCTTATTGAACCATGCTATCTGTAATAACACAATAAAGGATACATCTGTACAATAACCTCAAGGTCCAGTCATTAAATCACAATCACTCAATTGTAACAGCTACCTGCTTTCTCCTTAGTTACTAAACAAAGATATGGAGATACATTCCCTCAAGGAGCTGAACTGCTTGTCTAGCAAGACACTGAAGCTACTCACACAGTTGGCATGCAAACCTTGGTATCAGACATATGCGAATTTGAATCCCTTTACTGTGGATATCTGATTTTCTTGGGGAAGGATATTACATAAGATCTGGGAGTCAGTTTCTTCCACTGTAAAGAGGAGTGATAGCACTATCTTATGTCATTATTGATAATAAAAAGCAACTTAGCACATCGACATTCCTTATCATCTCTAGCATGGAGCAGCTCCTCAAATAGCAATGGCTAATATTGAAAACATTCTTTTCATCTTCTGATGTCACATAAAGACCAGCACATTTTGAAATGACTACTGTGTATCAACTGATCCACAGTTAACAGATGCAGGGAAGTAAATGAAGACACTCCAAAGTTGTGTGACCTTATAGGAGTTGTTTCCCTTCTTGATTGTTTAACAGCTGTGCAAATGCCATTGCTAATCCTTGTAACTATCTGACGGAACATCCCATTGGATCATTCATGTACAAATACACTATAAAATAGCAAATCCAGGCCCTAAAAGAAAATTTAGCATTTTTTTTTTTTTACTAACCAGAAAAGTTAGCTCCCACGAGAAGCTTGGTTCATTGCACATGTATTTACAGTATGCCCTCTAGATATCAAACCTGCCCTTTTAACTAATCAAACTTAGTCTGTGAAGGAATTAGACATAGATCTATATAGTCTGCTTCTCAATATCTTAAAATGATGTCAAGAAGAGGGTACATGCCTATAATCCCAGATCTTGGAAGGCAGAATCAGGAAAATAAGGAGTCCAAGTCCATCCGCACCCATATAGCAAGTTTGAAGCCAACATGGGCTACCTAGAGCTTTGTCTTCAAAATATAAAAATGAAACCCTAGTAATACTGAAGCAGGAGTACTTTGAAAAGGCAAAAATTTCCTATCCCAAAGTTCACTCCAGGAAAACTAATAAGACACTCTCAAGGAATGATATTCAAATCTCTTTATCTCTTATTTTCGATAAATGTCCCAAAATCCATAACCAAAGTGCAGTCAAGGAAAAGTGATAGTGTAGTGGTGTCACAGTGTCCCTTGAGCCGTTAATCTCCAAATATAGTGACTCTGTGTATTAATGACCCATGTAGTGATTGGGGCAAGGCATGATCGTATTCTCATTTGGTTTTCAAGCTCAGGATAGGAATGCTCTCTGCAACTCATTTGACAGTGGGTGAGGATATGTGACTCTGATAACTGAAGTGTGAAGAGAAGTAACAATGTCACTCAGTGAAAGGTGTAGCCTAGTCCACTATGTACTACTTCCCCACAAAAGGAGCAAATGTGTTAAAGAAGGGTCTCACTCTTGAGTTGCCAAGTATCTGCAATGACCAAAGTCCTCAGGAAACACAGATAGAAAAAAAAAAAAAAAGGACCTACTTGGCATGTCAATGATGATGTATGTTTTAAGTAAATGAGCCAAAAAGTTGACAGGTGTTCAGAGCAAACAGTTTACAAAAGAGGTGCAATTGACAAGAATTGTGTGGCTATCAGGGAAATACACAAAGTCTCAGAGATTCCAACTCATGGTGAAGAAAAAGGAACTCTTCCTTCTATGCCATTGCATATCAACTTCTGAGTTAAAATATTATCTCCCAATATTCCCTCCTGGAGGGAGGAGAACTTAAAAATCCTAGAAAGCATAATCTCATCCTGATATCACACAAACAAGAAAGAGTTTCTGGGGAGACGAGCATTTTCCACCTGCCCAACTGCCTGCAAGTCATGCAGGGAACCCAAGAAAATAGCATTTGTGTCATCAGCCACATTGGAATTCACATAGTTGGCACATAGTTGGGAGGGAGGGAGAGAGAGAGGGACAGAGAGAGAGAGAAAGAGAGAGAGAAAGAGACAGAGAGAGATATGCAGGGAGTATTATTCAGCCATGAAGAATGTATTTCATTCACAGGAATACAGAAAGAATAGAGAAGATCACTGTGTTGAATGAGATCATTCAGAAACACAAACACAAGTATTGCAGCTTTCCTCCTATGTATGCATATCACATATCACGGAGGTGATCTGGGCATAGAAGTACTTCAGGGAAAGGAAGAGAAACAAAAGAAAGAAGAGAAAGCTCAGAAGCCGAAGGGAAAGTGGAAATGATCAAAGCAGCATATATGATTGCATAGAAATTTTATAGCAAAACTTGATTTGTACAATTACTTAATAATAAAAATTAATGTAAAATAAAAATTAATTGTTATAACTAAGCTATGAAATTAAGATTGGGGATTAGTGTTTGTGTTGCCATAGTTACTTAGTAACTTTGTAACAGTCATATAGTAACTTAGTAACTTGAGTGAGAAAAGCCCATTCTAGGATTTATAGAGAACAAGAAATAGCTATTGGGCATTAGATCATTAGCCAGTCCAAAAAGCAGGATGCTTGGTGCAGGAAAATTAAAAGCATCATATGACTTTAAGACTCAGAACAATGTCTAACTGTGGGCGTTGTGCTTCCGTGCTGTGACCAAAGCAAAACAAAGCATGAAATGTTAAGATTATATATTATATCAAAGTCTAAGACTCACAGAATTTTTTTCTTTCTTCTTTTTCTAGGATACTATCTTTATAATTCTTTGCCTTGAAAACCAAAATACTGTTGAAAAATATGTGGTCTTTCTGCCTACTGAAAGCTCATGAGTGAGATGCTATGTAACATGGAAAAGCAAATGGGCTGAAGGAATCTGAGTGAAAGGGAAGATGCAAAAAGAAGTATGCATGCACTGACTGGAATTGTTCTCAGGAGATACAAGAATGACTAGAATTAATAAAGGGAATGGTAAGTAGAGAGAGAAAGGTGGGATGCATGTGATAGGAAAAACGTACAAACAGAAATCACACGAGGGAGGGAAAGAAACTAAACATGAGAACGGTTAAAGAGACTGTTAGACACCAACATGCTTTTCTGAGTAGTTCAAGGAGTCTCTCCTGAGTAGGTGAACACAAGTGATATAATGCTATTCGTAAATAACCAGATCACCTAGTGCAGCACAAATTGTATTTTCAGCTGACTAGTTCATAATAAATAAATATTCAGCAAAGTGCATGCTACTTGAGATTAGGTCATTTAGCAAGTTCCATTCCATTAAAAGTAAGTTTCATTTGCTTGACAAAGGCCACTAGCTAAAACGTCAATTGCCTGTCTTAATGGATGACACCTGTAAGTAAAATAAACATATTTTTAATGGAATGGATGGTCACAGCGACCTTATCTCAAGATAGCATAGCCTTTGGTGAATATTTATTGCTGAATTAGCAGGACTCTAATATGAAAGGACGGTGTTCCTCTCCATTACCTTTTCTTGATACATAAAGGCAGACATGTATAAATGCCCAAATTGCTTTCAGAATTTACCAATTATTCAGAAAAAATTGAACGCATAATAAACCATATTAGCAATTAGAAATCAACCTGCTACTCTGAATTTTAAGTTTTAATATAATAGTACTCATGCGGTCTTTTAACAAAACATCCTATTTTATTTTATGGCTGATACCTTATCAATATTTCTTAAATAAAACGCATCTTTACAAAAATGTAGTTATTTTGAAATATATTTTAAAATACTGATAATATACACCAAAGACTATTGGTGATGTGGAGCTAAATTGTCAAACTGTCTTTTTCAAGTTAAGAATAATTTCAGTAGGACCATGTATGTCTGGTGCTTAGCTAGAAAATTCTTCTATCATGCCTGTGTAGAAGGTCTCAATGAAGGACACGATGAAATGACACTAAGTATGCTATTTCACTAAATTTAATGAAAATTACAGCAAACCAACAAAGGAAAGAAAATGACAGATTTTCAAATATGTGTAAAAATATGTTTAATTACATTTATAATACCTAGTATTTTCAAATTATGAGATATTATTTGGGTTAAAATCCACGATACTCTTTAAAAATGTGTCATTATTCTGCTTTCTGGAAATTTCAGTGTGAGATGTTTATGAGAATTGGAGAAGCAAATGAGCCAAGGTAGAACAAAAGGGAAAATATAGGAAAGAGAATGTGAGCCATGACTCTGCAATTCTTCCCAGGAGATAGAACAACTGGAATGAGAGAAAGGAAAAAAGTAGACAAAACAATATGGTTAAAGTTTTAATTTCTTAACACCTGGTTTTAAAAGTTCAAAAAATTTGAGAAGGATCATGTCTCATGATGTCTGAAAAACAAGAACCAGAGCCTGGGGAGAAACTGTAAGGTCCTCTTCCTCTCTCTCTCTGTCTCTCTCTGTCTCTCTCTCTCTGTCTCTCTCTCTGTCTCTCTCTCTCTGTCTCTCTCTCTCTCTGTCTCTCTCTCTGTCTCTCTCTCTGTCTCTCTCTCTCTCTCTCTCTCTCTCTCTCTCTCTCTCTCTCTCTCTCTCTCTCTCTCTCTCTCTCTCTCCAGTACCAGCAGGCTCTACTTGCTCAGAGGCAGAGTCACAGCTCCTGTCTTCCTGGGCTCATTTTCCAAAGGGGTTTAGAACCACCTAGAAGGAGAAATTCTAGGCTCTATGGTGAAGCTTCAGTGCCTTTTTCCTTTTTGGAGTATTTGATATATAAGTACTGTATTTACATCACCCAACCCCTTCTCTGTCCTCCATCCAATTCTTCATTTGCCCCATTCCCTTTCATATCCTGTTTTGCTTTCATTATTATTGTTATAGGTAAACATATACATATTTATTTGTCAGGGCTCCCAAAAGATAGAATGAATGAATGAATATATTTAATTATTAGAATTTTTATTTATATATTTTGGATTTATTAGAGTGTCTTAGAGGATGTGATCCAGCTACTCCAACAATAGTTGTCTTTTGATGGAATAGCCAAGAATCCAATAGTTGTTCAGTCCCTAAGGTTAGATGTCTCAGCTGCTCTTTAATCTGCACTGGAATTCCAAAGAAGTCAGTTCAAATACCAGCTAAGGAATGCCTCAGCAACAGGATAAATGAGCTTGACAGAGAGAGTGAGAGCAAACAGGGAAAAGCCTTTTATATGGGCTTTTACCAGAAGATGTGGTCCAGATTTAGGGTGGATCTTCCCACTTCAAAAGATCTAGTCAAGAAAATCTCTCAGAGGTATGACCAGCTACTTGAGTTTTAGTTGATTACAAGTGTAGTCAAGTTGACAAACAAGATTAGCCATCACAACATGTAAGTATATAAATACAACCTGCTGAGTCCATTCAGTGTTGCTTGTATGTTTTCAGACTGTTGTTCACTTGGTACTGGATAATCAATGAGATAGCCCAACTATGGGGCCAATAGAAACTACTATTACTACTTTCTATCTGCTTCCTAATAGTTTACTGCTACCTAAGGAGAAGTAGGTATAGCTCTTGGCCTTCAACAAAGAAACTGATGAAGACCATTACAGAAAGCTATAATTTATAAAAATGCAGAAAATAACTGGCCACAGGACTGCCAGCCCCAGTTGAGATAGATACAGTATAATTCCTACAGAATATGCCAGAGGACATGGAGGAAAGACCGTAAGACCAAAGTACCATGATAACTGATGAAAGATTGCTCCCATGAACTCTCAATAGTACAGTTGCCCAAATGAGACCTGAACTATGACACCACAAGTCAACGTGCAACCATAGATACTGGAAATCTCGCAAGATTTTACTCCTAGATGAAGAGGTACAGGTAACTTAGTGCCCTTTATAGCCAGTTACTTCCACCATTGGACATATAAGACCAGTCCTAATCTAATGAGACAGGAACTACTAATGGTACCAAGGCTCATCATACAAGACCAGTCCTAAGTTAATGAGAAAGGAACTACTAAAAACATCAAGGCTAGTCAATACAGTTTTTAGAATCAAAAATGGAAACTTCTTTCCAGAGTCTTCCCAATGATTTATTTTAATAATCCAGTGAAAATACACTCACCAAGGACAAGACAGGCCGTAAACTTCAAACCCCTACCCAGATCTACCCAATGGACAGGACATTCTCCACAGTTGAGTGCAGAGTGGGGTCTGACTTTCACACGTACTCTGGTGCCTCATATTTGACCATGTCCCCTGAATGGGGAGACCTGGTGGCACTCAGAGGAAAGATAGCAGGCTACCAAGAAGAGACTTGGTACCCTATGAGCATATACAGGGGGAGGAAGTCCCCCTCAGGCACAGTCATAGAGGAGGTGAATAAGGGGAAAATGGGAGGGAGGGGAGAATGGGAGGATACAAAGGATGGGATAACCATTGAGATGTAACAAGAACAAATTAATTTAAAAAAAAAAGAAAAAAAAAACCCAAAAATTTGTTTTCTGTAAAAGCAACATGCTTTCATTGTAACATTGTAAGAAAAAAAGTCTAGAACAAGATAACATATTAGCCCTATTTTTTTCTTACCACCTAGAAAATTGTTAAAATAAAGCTGATTCTTTCATTAAATATAAACATTACCATTAGCAATATATATATGTATAAAAGAAAGAAAATACACTCACCCACTTCTGAGGCCCCCAAATGTTGGATGCCATTGCTTCTTCCCAACATGACCTCAAATCTCTGTATACATGCATAGGTTTAGATATAGATGAGGCTCTTTGGCTATGCTCACTCCTTCAGTTGAGTTCTCTAGATCTCAACTTCCGAGTTGTGATAGACTCTAAACAGATACTTCATGGCTATGAGCAGAGCTTCGAGGGTCTTTGTTCCAGCTTCTAAGTTACTCTTCCTTTCTTATGATAAACAACCAGAGATTTCCAAATCTGCTTCCTGCCTATCAGAAATGTATAGATCCAAAGGCCTCATCTCACTTTGTAATATGTGTCTTCTAATTCAAGGTGATGGTTCCAATAACAGCAATGCTCTGTTTAAAAAGAAACTGGATGTTTCATTTTACTAGAAGGAAGGCTACCCTTGTGAATGCTTACTTTGGCTGCCTGTACACTCACCATGCACAAAGGTTCAAAGGGCAAGCCTCCATCTCAGAAGCACAACCTTGGCATTTTCTCTTTGAAACATGACTTTACATGATCCTGGGGTTTAAACAAAGTTTTTAACCAATTGTCTCATTTTCATTCCAAAACCAAGAGTTCTAAAAATATGATTCAAGGACCCAAGACACTTTGACAGAATCTATGAGGTCCAAACCCTTTTCATAGTAATAGGACATAATCCACTTTTTTTCTTGTGGGATATAGAAGACTATTTTATTGACTACAGGACCTGTCTTATTTTTAACCTATCATCAAGTAAGCAGGTATTAAATAAAACTGAAAGATATATAAAACAGCCAAGAACAATACAGGCGGTAAACTTTAAGCCCCTACCCAGATCTAGCCAACGGTCAGAACATTCTCCACAGTTCAGTGGAGAGTGGGATATATCTTTCTCACGTACTGTGGTGCCTCACATTTGACAATGTCCCCTGGAGGGGGAGACCTGGTGGCACTCAGAGGAAGGACAGCAGGTTGCCAAGAAGAGACTTGATACCCTATGAGCATATACAGGAAGAGGTAATCCCCCTCAGGAACAGTCATAGGGGAGGGGAATAATGGGAAAATGGGGGCGGGGGCAAGGGAAGAATGGGAGGATACAAGGGATGGGATAAACATTGAGATGTAACAAGAATAAATTAATAAAAAATATAAAAAATTTTTTTAAAAGATATATAAAACAATGCTTACTTTATAACTTATTTTTTAATGTTATTCTTTGAGAGATAGAAAGTGATTGGACTCTCAATGGGAGAGAAGATGAGGAGGAACTGAAAGGAGTAGAGGGAGGGAAAAGTGCAATCAGGAAATAGTATCCTAAAAAATAATCTATTTTTCAATATAAGGGGAAAAGGCATTCTTTTGCAAATATATTATTTATATATGAATTACAATTTTAGATAAGTTAATGGATATTTAAAGTCTTTTAACTTAATCTCTATAACCAATAACCATAACACACATATAAAAAGCCTCTCAACACATTCAGATTTATTATAGGAAAATATAGGGACCTGAGAAAAAATTTTAGACGTACCTATTTTTGATTGTGTTTTATTTACAAAAAGCTATGCTTCTTCAACATATAAATTACAAGAAGTAAAATTTAAATATTCTGCAAATAGGTCAAGCAAGGAGTAGAAAAGTCAATCATAATAGACAAAGCCAAACCTTTCTGAAAAAAAAAAAAAAAAAAAAAACTCAGAGCAGAGAGTGTGATACACAAAACAGCAATTTTCCGTAGGCTCCTTGTAGAGTCACCCCAAGGATTATTTGGTATGATAATTGTCTATAGATAAACATGAGGACCGTAAAGAACCAAGGACTCAACCCAGAAGAGGCAGAAGCCATCTGAGTTTTCTCTTCTTGTGACTGAAAGCCATGATTATGCAATCTATCAATTGATTGAAGATATGATTAGACTCCTGTACAAAATCCAGTAGGTCAGATGAAGAGACAGGGCAAATACATGGAGAGCACATTGCATCATGTCCATTCTGTTAAAAATATTTTCCTAAGATATTGAGCAGTTGGTGCCATTTTAATATCCAAATCAAAAGAATCCATAGGTAAGAATTTCCAACTGAGCCAAAAGCTAGCACCTGACATGCAGCAGCCATTCTGGGTGCTGTGCCATCACCTATTTTAAAGGCATCTGCAAAGCAGGACTTCTTTCTAGAATGTAGGGTTTAAAAGGAAATGTAAGTTTCAACACTGTCAGGTGAACACTGAGGGCCGTAGCTTCTGGATCACTTTGTGCCTTTAGAAAATGCCTGTCACTTCCCTTAATTCCTTACTCAGTCAGTTAGAACAAAACACAACACAACAAAATCTCAATCCACTCTGCCAGCTCAACAAAAGCCTTTGTGTGGGTGTGTGCAAGAAAGTAATTATGAGGTTTTTATTTCACTAATTATTCTTCAGCCTTTGAAATGTCAGTGTAGGTCAAAGCAGTAGCCAATGTTTGGAACCAGATCTGAATGAAAATCAGGACGCCACTGCAGGAATAACAAGGAAAAGAATCAAGAGTAAAGTAATTTGACACTATGAATGACAGAAAGTGAAGTTCAAGGTCATCGAAACTTTCAAAATCCCCAGTGTCATGAAATATTGATTGTGCATCTGTTGTGTGATTGACTGTGAAACTATATTCATCACGGTGAAGCTCTGAACATGTGTAAGAAGAGAATTAAGTGGTGAAAATTTTAAATTATAGAGTGCTTTTATTTATTTATTTATTTTTTTAGGGGCTGGAAGTTTATCCCAAACGCTGTACAACTTACTAAAACATAAATAAACTTTCTGTAAAAATTATGTTCTTGAACTTGTTTATGTATTAATTGGAGGCTAGGTACCACTATCTAATTTTAAAAATTAGCCTTTCTACATTTTATATTGTGACATTTGTCTAAATTTTAGAGAAGGGTTACCTGTGAGGAGAGACTGTGAGTAAGACAGGTGAACTGATGGATGTGTCCTCTGCTAACTAATATGCATGAATAAGAAGAGCTTCCTTTAATAAATTATCCAAGGAGGTTAGTAGACTTAGGTTCAGCACTGATTTCCATGACCCCAAACCTCAGGACCAGCTAAGTTTACACAGTGAAAGCAAACCAGAGTGGAGTAAAGTGATTCCATTCATTTCAGTCAGGCTCATGACTGATACCCAGTGTCATGACCAAATTGATCACACAATGGTCTCCATCAATCTTTGCAACAGGAGAATTGAGGAGATTAGTTGTACTGTGGCCTGTTCATTGTACCTTCCATAGATACAGCTCAATCTGTGAGGAGAAAGAAGAGTGAGTTAATTAAGGACACAGAGTTTTCTCTGATAGTTTCTCTTCCCAAATTTTAATGTCTTGTGGGTCTGAAACCCTCCATCTCCCACCCGCTTTAATGTGTATTTGCCAAGCTCAAGACCTCACGAACTAACCCTGTGTTCACCTACAACAAGAGCTCTTCCCACCTAGCATGAATCTATATGCTTGCTGACCTGAGAAGTATCTAACTACTAACTACTTGGGGATCCGTTGAGGTTTCACGATTACATAAAGCTCTGAGGTATTTTGATGGTTTGAGATCAAGAAATTCTTTGGAAGAATAGACCAAGACTTCCAGAAAGTCTGATCTCAACCCTCTCAAACACACAAATCTGAGTTTACATGAAACAAAAACATTCTCTGAATGCGTACTTTGCTTACCCTACTTCTTGCTACTTCAGCCCAGTGCTGTTTGACAGCAATGTAACATGAGATTCAAATGTGAGCCACACATTGAATTCTACATTAAGAAAGCAAAAATAGACAGGAAACATTTACAATAACATACTCTTTCACCTAATATGGCAAAATGTTGTTCAATACAAAATCAAAATAAAATATTAATGAAATAAATTACTATTTGTGAGCCAGAGCTTATGGGCCTTTGTAGTTGTCCTGGCACTGCAACATTTGGTTGTATTTCATGCGTTGATCATCTATTGGTCAGAATTAGACACAAGTCTAGTACTTAGGAGATACATATAACAGATGTTATAGTGTGAACTAGCAGAGTACTTGTTTGGGGGTGAGGATCATGCCTTAACTCATGCTCCCTAATCCAATTACCCAGGGAATCATACTTTCATAGCTTTCAACTAGTGTTTTGATGCTAGACTCTGAGATCTGCTTTTTATCATAATATTAATGTTGCTTTTGTATGTGTATATATGCCTGTGTAAGTGTCTGTTTATATGTATTTATGTATGTATCTGTTTTTTGTGTGTATGTATGTGTGTTTGTGTTTGTATGTGGTGCTTATGTATATACATGTATGTGTGTATGTGTATATGAGCGTGTTTGTGTGTGTGTACATGTATATGTCCCAGTTTTAAGCATGTGCAGCAGTGTACCTATACTCTATTGTCTAAACTATTTCCAAGTAAATTCTGCTCCTTCCAGCCTACCAGTTGAGGTAAATACTTCCTCCTAGCATGTTCTCCACCCTATCCCTAGATCAAGGAAAAATCAACTTGCCATGTATTCCACTGTATCCCTACTGACATGAAAATTATTCCTCAATTCTCAGTTTCTTTATCTGAAAAATAAAATAGTAAACAGCAGCATTCTCATCATAAAGTTGCTATGATAATCTAACCCAGTGCCTGGCATATGAAGAGTCAATAAATGTTTATTGTTACTTCCAGTCTCTCTTCCACTTAAATAACAGCCGAAGAAAAAAAGAACCTACTGGAACCAAATAAAGAAAAGCAAAGAAACAATGATTCAGGATAGATCTATAGACGTGATTTACAAGAAGATAAGACAAGATAAGAATGTCAAGCTTCACATCAGGGGTACCTAAAGAGGAGGGCATTTTAGCTACTGTCTTTTGGAATAAATTTCTGTATTAGTTAAGCTAGTCTAGTCAATAGTTATAATTAAGAAAATAAATAAATAGACTTAAATTTTAGAAGATGATTTTAGACAAGGCTTTTGTCTGTTCTCCAAATGATGGGACTGTAGAAGGTATTCCATATGCTTTGGGTGACATGTTAAATACCTAGCCTGTAAGGTATATATAATAGGTTAATAAAGCATGGATATCCAGCAAGGTTTATGAAGAGTATCAGAAATAGATGCAATGTTTCCAACTGTTTCTATCAATCAATATGAAATTAACTGATACACTAAAACTCCAAGTTGTCCTATAAGCCTGAAAAGCAGGTAGTAAAGTAAAATTTGAAAAGTATAATGCTATTTAAGGTACTGGGTAGTATTTTCCATGTCTATCTAGAATACATTGTAGATATTTTATAAAATTTTTCTTCCCAAATATCTGGCTATATTGATGGCTTATGGGTTGTATAGGAAAGACTAATGAAAGACAGATGTAAACATAGTAATATTGTTGGACTGTATATGTCACAGGCAAAATTTATTTATAGATTTGTTTCATCTAATGTAGTGGCTCTCAACCTTCCTAATGTGGTGACCCATTGACATATTTTCTCATGTTGTGTTGACTTCAGAACCATAAAAGTATTTTTGCTACTTCATTACTGCAATTTTGCTATGGTTATGATTGCAATGTAACTATCTGATATGCAAGATATCTGACATGCAGGATATCTGATAAGCAACCCCTTTGAAAGGGTCCTTTGACCCCCAATGGAGTTGAAATGAATAGATTGAGGTCTAATTAATGTAATGTCATTAGTGCAGTATTATTTTAAAAGTTATAATGTGTTTGTAACTTTCTGTATAATTGTTGTTTTGTACCGTCACAGAGCTTGGAGATATCAAGAATATGTTTCGATTCTATAGAAAGGTAAGCTGTGTACTGGAAGGGTCAGTGGCTGCCGTCCAATATGTCTAAGGTTGAGGTCATGACTTTTCTCCAGGTGCCACAGAGGTCTGAAATATGGCCTCTGTTGTAGGCCAACCCTTGTCAATGCAGTGTGAGGCATTCATCTACACACTAGATGACCCAAGAACCGGCTCAGGCCATTAGGAAGCTTCTCCTTCCATTTAGCTAGTTCTAGCAAAACAGTTTCATGGAGTAGTTCTTACTCTGCTTTAGAAACCACAGAAAAGGCCAATAGTTTTTCTTCATTATCACAAACATTTTGATTAAAATGATTATACCTGTACCTCACTCTTGGTTTGTAAATATGTTTTAAATTTTACTGATTATACTTTGACCTGATATTTAAATTTTATGTATTATATATAATAATTGAATAAAAACTTAGGAATGTAAAACTTAGCCCCTTTGATTTTATACTTTCCGGTCCTGTACTACCTTTCTCTATTTTTGTTTTGTTTTTGTTTTTGTTTTTTGTTTTTATTTTAGGATTTCACACATGAGTACTATTTCAGTGTCATTTCCACTCCCTTCCCCCTCCAGCTCTGTTTCCCAAAGTCACCCTATTGATATTATGATCTCTTCTTCTACATTCATTTTTGTTATGTGTGTGTGTATAAGTACATATTTTCTCTATATCATGCTGCAATTTGTCAACATCCCTTTGGAAACTAAATATCTACCATTGTTCACAAAATTTGTACATACGTCCAACCAGAGTCTAAAATTTCTCTTGAGCAAAACTTATCCATGCCCTCCAAATGCCAGACTTCACCTTCCTGAGTTTAAGGCCCTTTCCCCTACCCTGCTCCTTGGAATTTAGGACCTCTATGAAGTAAACCTTAAATAAAGCCTCAATCTTTGATGTTTATTTTATTTTAAAATCCACAGAACTCAAAAAAGATGATTTAATAAGACCACAAACTTTAAAGACTCTCTTCTCATGGAACAGAATTTTGATAAGAATAAAAACACATATCCTATATCTAAATATAACAGAACACCAATGGATACTTCTAGATTATAACAAATGTGCCAATCTGAGTTTTGCTCCTGTGGGAGACTATGCAAATATGGGGCAGGGTTCATGTAAGAAATACCCATGTCTCTATTCTGTTTTGTTCACAATATAAAATTACTTTTTTAAAACAATGAGGATTTTCCTTAAAGCTGGGAGGAAGGCAAAAAGGAAACTTAAACCAATTATATTTTAATAAGAATGATTTTCACATTAAAAACAAGGGAATCCCAAAATCTGTGAACAAGTGGCTGGAACTAGAAACAACCATACTGAGTGTGTTAACCCAGGAGCAGAAAGACTCAAATGGTATATAATCACTTATAATTGGGCACTAGACCAAAAGGCATGTCCCACATTGTCTTCACTTACCAGAAGATTGGGATAGATGTGAGGACATCCCACTGGGACTCTAGGTAAGAGAAATATAGGAGAGGAGGAAACAGAAGGACCCAGAGGGTCATAGAAACCTACAAGAAGAACATTATGATGGGTGAAGATGCATATTCTTGTGACAAAAGTAGACTAGCAATTGACATGACCATGATTTAATCTACTAACCTTTAATCTGTATAACTTATTTCTCCTAAACAGCTTGATAGCACTTTCAAAGCACTGGAAGTAAACCTTGTATTATAATTGAGTTATATGGGTACAATAACTCATATTAAAGCAGAAATATATATATATATATATTGAAGAATAATCTTACATTTGAATTCTATACCACTGTATCTAGAATTAAACTTATTTTAAATCTATATACAAAATTCTATACCAGTCACTTGAGTTTCTTATCTTAGCCATTCGGATGAAATGAAATCTCAGAATTGTTTTGATTTGCATTTCCCTGATGACTAGAAACATTGAGCATTTTTAAAAGTGTTTCTCAGCTATATTCCTTTGTTGATAATTCTGTTTAATTTGTACTCCATTTTTAATTAGGTTATTTAGTGTGGTGGGGTTTGATTTCTTGAGTTCCTTATATATTTTGGATTCTATCCCTATTTTTGATGTAGCGTTGGTGAAGATTTTTTTCCAGTCTGTAGACTATCATTTTGTTCCATTTACAGTGTCCTTTGTTTTATAGAAGATTTTCAGTTTCATGAGATCCCATTTTGTCTCTGTCATCTTCTCATTTTGGAAGCTGCTAACCTGCACCCCCTTGTATACTCAGATAATTAATGTTATTCCTTCTCTGATGAGATTGAAGAACAGTTTAGTTTTACAATTAAGCTTATTTGTTTAGTGGTCAAAATGTTTTTAGGTCTAGATAGATGTTTTAAGATGATAATGATGAGATATGATAGATATTGATTTACACTCAGAAAATTAGACCACCAAGATAGGAAAGATGTTTTCTTCAAGGCTGCCAAATACAAATAGTAAGAACACTATGAATGTAACATTTATTTAATTCTTGATTGTTTCATGGTTCTTCTTTCAGTGAGTAGTTTATTGTATATATGTGTAATAATATAAATGTATATGTAAAAAACTTCTCCTCTAATTCTGAGTATGTCAAAATTTTATTTTAAAATGAATATGTGCATTCTACTGAAGATTCTTTTACTGTGAAAAATAATTCACGATTCTATTATAGAGAATATAGTCACTCATAAAATTTTGATTTTTATTTTAATTTCTACATACTATAAATTAGATTTGGTAATGGGTTTAAACTGCATCTTTTTCTAGGATAATGTTATGTATATTTTTTTGAAACATAATATTAAATAATCTTTAAAATTATAATATTTCATAGCATTGTAATATTCTATTACAGGAATAAAACAGAAAATAAAAACAGAAAAACATGTGAGTGGCCTGAAAATTTGAGACAAGAATACATATGTTACTTTCCCACATAGATTCAGAAACAACTGAGGTCATCAAACACACCTTAGAATGCAGGAAAGCATGAGAGCTAGTAGATACCTTTATATACTTTCTTTCAGTTTTTCAATCTCTATTTTGGTTGAGTTTATACTTGCCGAGTGTCCAAGACTATGTACAGAGCTGAGAAACATGCCAATGAAACAGTCATGTTCTGTACTTTCATGTGCAGGAGTCCAGGAGAGAATCAACCACACAAGATAATATAAAGCTCAACCAGTGGCAAATTCTTGTGAGACTGGAGTGCAGTCCCTAGATGGAGGAGATTTTCACTCAGATGTTGAGTTGTTGGAATCAGATACTAGGAATCTAAGTCTCATACACCTGCAGTGCATCCCAACTTGCTTATCAAAGAGAGTACTGGGCCAAGAAGCTTGTCATCTGAAGAGTTCTGCACTACAAACACAACACATGGATAATGTAGGGCCAAATGAGGCATGTGCAGCCTTTTGAGACAAAACAACCCAAAGGAAGCTGTTTTCCAACAAACTCCACTGGTCAGGAAGGTGCAAAGACAAGAAGGACAGAGAAGTTTGGTATGTAATGTCAAAGGCAGGTTATTATTAGGGTATAGAAGAAAAGCAAAAGTCAGGATTCAGGAAAGGATGATAGGTACACACAAAATGCTTCAGAAAAAAGGAGACAGAAAGGGCAGTGACCAGCTCTCACTTCCGAGGAATTATTCTGCATTTTCTTAGCACAGAGCCAGTCTTCTCATGAGAAACTAACTTGCCTTCATTGCAAGTGTCAGGCAAGTAAAGTTGGGTGTGCCAAGTAAAGCAGGTCCTTTATGTCCTGCCAGGCTCATCAGATCAAGTGCTAGAAAGTAGATAGTGCCATTTGAAGAAACAAGGAAATGATATTCCCAGTTAATGGAATCTCAAGTAAGATTGGGTTTGTGCACTGTGAAACATGCCATGTTCTGTCGCTTTAGAAAGGCACCACTTGACTGCACTTATGGCTTGGAACATGTTGACATTCAGAGGCTTTAGGACAGTAAATGTTGACTGCTGTAATGAAAGTTTACATCTTGCCTCTTCCTCTGTTTGCAGCAACAATTTGTAAGGGAAACAACAAATCTCAAATCCACTATTAGTTAGCGATTCTAGATTTCGGTCTAGTCATGTTTGTAGGTGAATGACTTCAGGCGTGCCCACCACAACCTGGTAGAAAATGTCAGACAGCCTTCCAGTAGAGTTTGGCCTTACATTAGGTTACTGAAAATCAGGCTATTTCATACTGTGAAATAACAGCCATCGCCTGTATCATTTGTCCACGTAAAGGGTTTGAGGACAATTTGACTTACACAGCACATTTCATGAGATTTTCAACCCCAATTCTTGAATAGAAAACATTTCTGTCTTGTAAAATCTGTAACATTTCATTTTCTACCCTTAAGCATCTAGATTTATTTTCTCTTTCCTTAGTTTCATGGTTAGGTAAAAATTTCTGTTTTCTGTCAAGAACATTTAAACAGGGATATGTTTCAGGATTGTCTGTGTATGCATCTAAAAATGCAAAGAATATTGTTTTAATGTATTTGACTTTCCTCAAAGTCAACATTCCTACTAACACCTAAGTAAAATGCTGCAAATCAGAACTCAATCTGAGAGGTTCTCAGCCTCTGCCTGGCCTGACCTGCCCTCCACAGATTGCACAAATCGTCATTATACTTAATGAATAAACAGTGCAGTTTACACATAGCACACCTTCCAAATAGAAAGTTCTTAATTATTAGCACAGAAATTCATGCAACTCCAGATCTTCAGCCCAATCCACAGCTCTGAGATTGTACATAGAACAGTTCACATAGCATCCTCTCTGAAGAGACAAGCTCATTCTTTAAACTTTAAACTCCATATCCCCCAGCTCTGGAACTGAACCTCACATTATAAAAAATGAAATTGTGGGCACACAGTGTGGAGCCTGTTGCAAGGAGAATGTGTTACTTCCGCCATTGCTTGTTTAGTTATCACTGGAATGAGGAATGTTCCTGAGAGTCACTGGTTTTCCTCTGCTCATCTGATTACATAAGCATGTTTTTCCAGCACCTGTGTTCAGAAAGAAGATCAAGGTGTTCATCTACCTCCAGCTAATCACCTCATTCTGGACCATCCCTTCTGTGGACCTAACTCCCTTCTTCCCCTGCTTCCCTCTGCCCACCACTTTCATCTATGTAGAAAGTGTAAAATTGAATGTTTGTGAAGTGATCACATGATGCCTTTCCACTGTGCTGCATTGAGAGTGCTTTGTCGGGCCGATATTACTATGCAGCTCACAGAACCACAGACATTTTTCAGCTAGAAAAGAATTAGCAATAACCCTCCAAAGTGCTTTCTACGTTATATTTAAGAAGTGGGATATTTGGCTTAAAGAAAATTCTACACAGCATCATGATACCTGCAGTTTATGCAAACCAGGCTGTTCTAAGAAACAAAGAAGGGTAAAAAGTCCCTTATCAGCCTTTCAGAAACCTAGTCCTCAAAATAATTCGAACCCTGTGGTAACCCAGCCGCATCTGAGGACCAGGGAGATCAAAGACTTTAGTTCAGGTCATATATCTGTTAAGTTACAAGGGCACAACTGTACTCTAGCTTTCTGCATGCAGAATTATAGATAACTTGGGTCTTATTTGTTAAATGTGACTCTGATGTGGAAGAATGTAGAATATCCTTTAGTAAATAAGCAGTCTTTATGTGATTGCCCACTCACGTGCATGCACACACACATGTGCAAGCACGCACACACACACACACACACACACACACACACACACACACACACCAGCAACAACAAAAAACCCACACCTCATCATTTACACTGTTCTAGGCAGGCAACAGGCATTCTGTATACAAAAGGATTTACTCCTTCAAGGTGCTTAAAGCTCAGTTGGTCGGAAGATATACAAAGCAAAGCACAATGCAGAAATGGAGTTCCATCTCCTTCAGGCTGTTAGGGAACGCTTAAGTAGCGTGATAGCTTTTTGACAATGACGTGGAATGCATGGAAGTTAGAAAGGGACATTAAGAAAAAGATCTTACTTTCCAAATCATGGAGGACTGAAAGGGTCACACAGGAACATCAACTAGGGAAGTGGGAGAATGTGGAAAGTACAGAGGATGACAAGAGTTTGCCTTATGAGACTCTTGGAGAACTCAAGATTTCTAAGCAGTAAACTGACATTCGTTATTTAAAAAAAAAAAAAAAAATAATAGCCTTTATAATGAGAATGATGCCAAACAAACTGTGACCTTGAGGATAAAAATGAAATACAGAATCAAAGGGACTTAGTTATACCCTGGGTATGATGAATGAAAGTGGATGACACAGCAGAAGGGTAGGGTTCAGTTAGAACCATGCGGTAGATGGTTGCTAGGTTCTAAACTGGGGAAACAGAAAGGACATCAGATTTCAGGCTCCTAGTAAAAAGGATTGTTTGGGTTTGAATATGCATGATTGGAAAAGAATGAGTCCCAG
This sequence comes from Acomys russatus, assembly GCF_903995435.1. Lineage (NCBI taxonomy): Eukaryota > Metazoa > Chordata > Mammalia > Rodentia > Muridae > Acomys > Acomys russatus. The sequence goes on along the minus strand of NC_067137.1, from coordinate 57,788,521 downwards.
TAGAAGTGTCCATGATTTCAGATGAAATACTACAAGACCCTGGGAGAAAGATACTTGAAATGAGAAGAAAGCAGAAGGCAACATCAGCTTGTTTGTAGTAGCTGAAGCCATGAAAACTAATTTCCTAAAATCAAAGGAAAAAAGATGAGCGGGCATTCAGACTTAAGTATCTAAGTGATAAACAGTATACCTGTGCTAGCAAGAACGAGAAGGGGCCAAACAAAACTGTACAGAGAAATGCAGAGGGAGAGATAGATGTCATGTAAACCAAAGAAGGAAGGAGGGGAGAAAGCTGGGTGACATTGTAGAGAATCAGGTAAGTTGATCATCACCAAGTGTTTTGCAATAGGAGGCTTACGGCCTTGAAATGTAATGATGAAACAAAAACAGCAGAAGCCAGCCTTTGTTTGATAAAGAATTATAAGGTGAGGAATGAAGCGGTTTTTTTTGTTTTTTTTTTTCAAGAAATGTTGTTAGGAAAGGAAGTGAAAACAAAGTGTACAAGGAAAAATGTGAGATAAAATTTAAAATATGTAACCAGTAGTGGCAACATACACTTATAATCCCAGAACTTGGGATGCGGAGTCAGGAGCATCAGTGCCTCAAGGCCAATCTAGGCTACACAGTGAGCTGTGTACCAGACTGGGCTGCAAGGAATCTTATCCAAAAACAAAACAAAAAAAAGAAACAAAACAAAAAACAAAGTAAGCGACAAAAACAAACTAAGAATGTTTTCATGGTGGAAAGACATTGAGAGCAATCAGTCAACTAAACTGCCAGAGTTTAAAACTCAGGGGAAGGGAAAAAAGAGAGGAACAGAAGCAAGAGGAGCCAGGTCTCGTCCTCAGGCCCAGGAAGCAATTACAGTGTTGATCCGGTTGAAGATGGTTACAAACTGACATACTGACATGGTGAAATCCACCAGTGGGCAGCACAGACAATGGAATGCTGTAAGAGAGACAAGAGGTTAAAAAAAAAAAAAAAAAAAAAAAAGACATAATCTGGGGACAGAAGTTTGAGGAATTCCATGCATGGAAAGTCAAAGAACAGGAACCACACTCACAAGCTTTGGTATTAGAAAGGCTCATTGGTTGGCAGTGCGGTTGAGCTTAGGGGCATGGGTTTCTGGTTTAAATTCAGGTTCACGAAGAATGACCACTCTCAGTCCTGCCTTGCAGTTGAGAAGGACAGCAAAAGAATTGGGAGATACAGCAGCACAGACCTGGGTGCAGAAGTGAAGAAATGTGGGCTTCCCCAAAGTTTTCAAAGTCACAAACTTCTCTCATGACCTTCACAACAAGCTAAATTTCCCCTCTGCTAAAAGGCACATAATCTTGCTAGCCTGAACCAGTTTTAGTTCTAGTTTCCAGTGTCCTTAGGACTTGCAACAACAGCAGTTGCTTCTGCATACGGAATGATTGTGTCCACAGAGGCCATTTGCAGTACATCATAAGGCAGGTATGGTATCTCTATTCTGGGAAGATTATACTGTATTCATAATCACCAACACTCCCCCTCTCTTTATGGTCAGTTAATAACACTCTGTCTTCGCAAGGACCGCAAGGAATTCAGAAGCCATCGCCTCCACCGTGTTTTCACAACTGAAACTGCTCTTCAAGACAGTAGAGGGAAAAATCAAATTAAGCCATTTCCCTCCTACCCTTTTGCTACCTACTTAGAAATCATTAGTACAAATGGTAGTTAGCCCAGCCACAGCGAAGCAATCAAAACAAGCACATCCATCTCAGTGAACCATGTCCCAGCTTCAGTATTCCAATGGCTACTAATTAACAGTGACACACATTAATGGCCCCAGCAGCAGGGTCAGCACAGCATTGGTAGTGTCTTAATGCCAACAGAAATGATAGATATCAATGTTTTTTTCCAGCCACTTGGAAGGGGGAGGGTGGAACTGGAAGTTACTGGACAAACAGACAGCACATAGAAACAGCCTTTGTAGCAGCAGCTTTTTTGACCCTAGAGAAGAAGGAAGTGCCATCCATGAAGAAGTCTCTGTATTTGGCACTCAGGAAGAATTCATAATTAGTTCAACTGAACATGAAGTTAGTCCTGACAAGTAGGGCCATCACGTGAGGGGTTACCGAGAGAGTTTGGATTGTGCCATATTTTTATTGTTTTTTCCTAAAAGATAAAATAATAATAATAATAATAATAATAATAATAATAATAACACCCCATATTACAGCAACTGTGACCCAAATTGTCTAGAAGGATAAACAGAAGCTTTTCCTAAGGGACCTTAGTAGCTCTTCCTTTCTTAAAAATGGATCCTTCAGGATTCTATGCAAAGAAGAATTGTGTGACTTGCCCAAGACTCTCTCAAAAGGGCTTTAATCCTTGTGCCCTCAGGGCTTCACTATTGCAGAGAACAGCAGTGCTCATTAAATATTTGTTGGCTAAATGAATAAACTCATGCCCAATTGTTATTAATTTAGCTTTGCCTAGTGATCACAGTATAGTTTACACCTGTCCCTGAGCAATGTTTAGTTAAGCTAAAAGACAAGTTAAAGACAGGTGGGACAGAGGGGAAGCGGAGCTCCGAGATGACAACGGTTTCCGGTAAGGAACTTGAGGGCCTCAGGCATGTGCCTGGAGAAAAGATGAAATTATAAAGGGCGGGAGCAAAGACAAAGGTGCTCTGGGGGAGCTCCAAGGGCTACAGGATGGGCTTTCTCCTGTGCAGGGGAACCTTGTCCCAGATCCCTCCCCTGGAGCATTCCTTTCCTGCCTCCCCTTCCTCAGTCGCCAAGGGAAGCAGTCTGTGTTTGTTTGTTATGCACAGCACTGCAATACACAAACAGACTGACATAAATTGTGCCAGCCTTTCTTGTTTAAAACCATGAATTATTCAAGAAATATTACAATATTAATTAGAAATCATTAAAATACGAGTGTTGGGGGAGGGAGGCACAAGATGGTGCATTAGCAGAGTCGCATTTAGCCCAAATATGAAGTGTGCCAAAGCGGTTTAATCATTGTTTTGATAGTCAAAATGCCATAACACCAGTTTCACAGTGCAGGGAGAGGAAGCCTCTCCAAGGCTGCTGCTTCCCCTTATTATGAGGGAATTAATTATTTATGGAGCTCCAGCAGTGTATTGGGTGCTCCAGAAGATACAAATAAGGCTAGGATTCTGCCTGGAGGGCACAGGAGTGAAATCAGAGTGGCACAGACTTCTGACTCACTCCCAGCCAGTGATTAGCATTAAGAGGAAGACAGGCTTTCTGCTCTGACTTTTCAGTTTGCTTAATGTTTTAAGCTGGTGGTCTTTAGAGGAATCACAAAGTGAAGGTTTTTACTAAAGAATGCCAGGGAAGAATTAAGCTATCAGGAGCCCTACAAAGGAGGAAAATATTAGTCTTGAAGTTCGATGTCGCCTTCTCAACTCGTAGGAAGCAGCAAGAGGAGCCCAGAGCCTGGGAGCTACTCACTGAATGGAGTGATCTAGGTCCAAAAGAGTCACCAATGAGGATGGTTGTTTCCTGCTTGTTATGATATCTGCAGATTCCTCTTGTTAAAGAGCATGCACACATGGTAGAAATGCTGCAGTTGTGTGTAACATTGTGTATAACATTAGTACAATGTGTGTTTTGCGTACACTGACAGGACCCAGGCACCAACCTGGGGTGGTCAGTTAAAAATCATTGATGACATCTTAGTGTATTATAAAAGACCAGGAAATGCAATGAACCAGCTTTTGAAGTTTTAATTGGGAGAGTTTGGCTCTTCAAAGTAACTATTTCTTGGATGCTGCAGCTGAACACAAATAGAATGCTAATAACCTTTACTGATTACAAAAGCTTCAAATTCAGCACCAGCCAATGAGCAAGGGTCTACCACAGCCTATAAGACATGTGCAGGAAAAAGAAAGACAAAAAACAACCGATGACAGCCAATATGAGAAGCTATCCATCTTCTTTGCCCATTTAACTTGGTTTATGGCCAGAACATTGAGCATTGGGTTTAATATGTGTTAATATCTGTTAATTGGTTAATGTAGCCCTTCAAATTTTCAGTAGTACATAGCCACATCACTATGACCTCACATCAAACCAAGGACATACAGGCTGTGCTGTGGCCAGCTCATTTAAAATATTAGCTGATGCAGTTGCAGGATGATGACCCAAAATCTGTACTTCTGAAAGACCATGAATTGGGTTTCCCTCCTCTACACACATCGCTTCTCCGTGTTAAGACAAAGATGGAGAATGAGGCTTGAAGCTGGTATTAAAATACAAAGTCAGTTAGTATATCTGAGGGTCTAAATAAAGTCATAGAGTAGCAAAGCAAAATGAAATCAGTCTAGATGCAAGAGACACGCAACCAAGGCGCAAACACAACTGGGGATCCGAATGCCCAGTCTTGGGGATGTCAGTCACAAATGGTGAGCTGAGTCAAAGCAGGGGCACTTTCTTCCTTTCCACAGCTCTTGTTGTATGTCTTCGGCTCCAGTATGTTTAAAAATGATCTTCAGGATGAGTACCATCATGCTTTTTAAAATAAATTCTGCATCTAATCTCAACTTGTATATTGCATCTTCTCCTTCATATATGACCTGACCTGTGTTAAAAGAAGAGTGGAGATGAGTGGCCATAACTGAGACTGCTTAGAAAGCTCAAGGCTGAGCACATCAGTTAAAGCACTTCATGATGTACGTAGTTGTCCAAACTAAGTTAATATCCCCAAACAATGCTAGCATATAATATTTGCATTGGTTCCTTGCATATTGCCCAGTATTGCCATACTGGAACAGCACTTTCTAACGAGTGAAAGGAGGATTTTCCTTCCACCACTGAGTCCCTTAGCACAGGTTCTTATCCATTAGCTGACGTCTTTTCTGTCTTCACATACACATTCACACACACACAAACAATACATAGTAACTGGAATATTAACTTTGTCATTACATTTTCTTGTTTTCTTTTTTTTAAAGAAGTGTTTCTTTTAACTTCTAGGAGTGGGAATGGAAGTTATTTTTGAAACTGCAATAATAGGCTGCAATAATAGGCCAGAGAAACAAGCAGCAGAATTAAATAAAGGTACAAATCCATTTGAAAGAAAATACAAGTGTAATGAGATACTTGACCCTACATGCATGACCCCAGTAGCTTATCAAAAGCATTGTGCTTTCCAAATAATCAGGATGCAATTTAATATTGTAGAAACTGCCCAGGTTATAAGATCAACTGTCACCATTTAGATGTTCTTGAGTTCATGTTTACACGCTCTATTTCTACAGAATAAAAACCTCAAAAAAAAAAAAAAGCATAACTCCCCCTGAAGAGTAGAGCTTCCAGATCTTTCTTTGTCAGATCCCTTGCTGACCAGGCACAGTTCCTTCTAAGGCTCTGAATCTTCTACCAATGAGAAGTACTGACCCAAGGGTAACTATGGTGATAAACCTAACTTCAAAGGTCATGTTCAACTGGGGTCATAGAATAGACTAGACTTCTGCTTTATAATGTCCTATGGGTAGTCTGAAGGCCAATAAGAAGTGTGACAATTCTCAAAGAGGAAAAGTTTAAGATGATCAGAAATAAACACACACACACACACACACACACACACACACACACACACACACCATATCTCCACCCCAAATAGTCCTCAAGAATTAGGTGCTAACTGAAGCTGTCAGGAAGGTGTGCTCTAGCATAATCCATAGAAATTTTCTGCAGAAGAGAAATATACCCTAAACTATCTACCCAAACATCAAAGCATCCCTACCTCAAAGTCAGCCACCCTACCTGGATCTGATACTCCTCAGAACCTCCTTGGAGAGGTGCCTCTGAGAATGAGCGGCAAGAGGCCTTTGCAGAGTTCAAAAAGGAGAGGCCAGGGCCTAGCAGCCGAAGACACTGGCATAACTAAATATTTTTTACTGTGTCTCAGTGGAAACAGAACCCAAATTTAAGGAGTCTACATTCTGCTGACCATCTGATGGCATGTTAAAAAAAAAAAAAATGATCCCCTTTGAATGCTCAGTAGCATAGCACCCTTTCCAAACTTCTGATAGAGATACAGTGTGCTGGTATCAGAATGTAAGTCAGAATTTACTGCAGTATGAAGAAAATAGCTAACCGTCTCCAAGTCAAACCACATTCAGCTTTCTATTACTATTTTTGTATTAAAAATGAGTTTTGCAAAAGCCCTCGGGGAATCTGCATCTTGCTTGTTGCAAAGGCTCCAATAGAACATGCATGCATGAGAATTAGTACTTGGTTTGGGAGGCCTCAAAACACAAAGGTACAAACCCTGCATAGAATATCCCCTTCATACTAGAGAACTACACTTCCCTAAAATTAAAGGCAAGCAACCAGAGCAGAGGAGACAAGTAAATATCCCCTTTCCCGGTGGCACCTCTGGCTAATGGGAACTGGAGTTAATGATCTGAATCGAAAGCAAAGCCGTGTTTTATGGAATGCTCACTCTTTGTTAAGCAAAGCTGTTTGGGCAAAGGACCATTCTATTGATTTAGAAATTGATTTCTTTTTTTCTCCTGCATATAACTAAAACATGACTCACAAATCACAGCTCTTTTATTCTTCTGGTTTCGACTGAGGCTGAATCTTTCCCAACCTACTCACCCAGGAATGTGTGATGGAGGTGCAGGAAGAGAAACAGGAACATTGGGACAGAGATTGTTCAAGATTCTATTAAATGTTTCAAGTGGCTCCCTTTGAACAGAGTCCCATGGTGTAATTATTGTAATTATCATTAATCATCAACTTCCAGACCCAATCGAAGTGCAGCACATCAGAAAGGTCAAAGCAGTGGCGAATTCTACTATCCTTCATAGAAAACATGAGGCATTAACATTCTGAGGCTCCACCTGTGTGACAACGATTGTAATGGAAACAGAAAATAGCACAAGATTAATGTGTTCTCATGATAAAAATTATCATATGGGAAAGAGAAAGTGAAGCATACTTAACCCGTTCCTGGCACGGCAGCATGGTAATGACATGAGTTAGGCTAAGGGATAAGCAATGGCAGTTCAGTCTTGCCCAGGTGAAGATCACTGGGTCTTCTTCTGTTAACTAACTAACTAACTAACTAACTAACTAACTAACTAACCATGGGAACATGAAGGCCACCTTTTACATTATTCACTGGACCCCTGGATGTCTATTTGTCTACTTTCATAGATAGCATAACTCTTATTCAGACTACTAACATGACCTTTAAACCTGCAGCATAATGGAATGAAACATGCTCGGCCTAAAGTAAATCCACCTGTATCACTGACGCTGAACTCATCCCCACATGCTCAAACCAAATTCGCCACACTGGCACAAAAGAAGACACTGTGTATTTGTGTGTGCGTTTCTTATCCCAGAGAATCTATTTCTGGTCACTCAAGAGAGAATGGACAATGACAGAGCAGTGGAAGGGTTTCACCTCAGTCTAGCCAGAGGAAACAACTACACAAGATGAGAGTGCACATATTCAGGTTCAAATCCATTTGGTCACTTATTAAGTGACTGTGGGGAAGGTACACATTCTTTTCTAGGCTTCCATTTTCTTGGCTGCAAAACATGCTTACCTGGGTCGACTCCAGGTGTTATACTAAGGATAAATAAAAGAATACACTTAAGACTATTGAGTGTCTAATGAGTGCTCAAAAATATCAGCTATTTTTAAAATGACAATGTTTAAGATTATAAAATTCAACTGATCATTACTTAAATAAAAGAAGATAAATATGCAAATGATTCTATAGTTATAGATTTCTATCACATTCAAACAATAGGATAGAGCCAAGTTCTATCAATTTACCTTAAAAATCTCTCTCTCTCTCTCTCTCTCTCTCTCTCTCTCTCTCTCATTTCTATCTATCTGTGTGTATATGTGTGTGTGTGTGTGTGTGTGTGTGTGTGTGTGTGTGTGTGAGAGAGAGAGAGAGAGAGAGAGAGAGAGAGAGAGAGAGAGAGAGAGAGTATGAAAGAGAGTTAGAGAGATAGCTCTGCAGTTAGGAGCACATATTGCTTTCCAGGGGACCTGAGTTCAGTTTCCAGCACTCATAATCTGCGGCTCATAGCCTCAGACATCATTTAATACCTCTGTTGTTTGCAGGCAGTGTTACCCTGTAAGTACATTTCAACAGATAGACACACATAGGCATATAGTTAAAGTTACACTATTTTTAAATAAAGTATGAGACGTCATGCAGGGAAGAAGGTAGAATAACTACAGGTCTTTACCTCTCTCTTCTCTCCTACATATCTAATCCCCCAATATCATCCAGCTCTGTAACACATTACCTTTTATAGCCTCTCTCTCCTCACTCTCTGTCCATATTCACAATGGATTAAGTTGTCTCCCTCCTACAGATTCAAAAGCCTACTATTCATTGCCCATCCCCATTCCTAAATGTCATCTCCCTATACTTTGAGATACGTTTTACCAGGAAATACCAATGACCACACATATCATGGTCCCAGAAGAATGTCCTACCAGACAACACACAGCCAGCACACACTCCTAAAATGCAGAGACAGCAAAACAAAACCAAACAAACAAGGAAGAAAACACCCACTTAAATATCAATACCTAGAATTACATTTTTTCCAAACCCAGGAGCCTAAATGCCAGTATAAAAACACAATTAATAGCCAGGACCAATTCTCCACAAGAGACTTAGCAACACTACCACCATTGCAACAGAACTACGGTATAGATAAATACTTAAGTTAAGGCTCTTTATGATTATTTATAAAATATTTATAAGACATTTAAAATATATTATATTATATACATATAGATAAATGTTTATCTAAAATTATAAATGAGTATATAATAAATATATTGTATTATAAGTATAAATGTTTATAAAATAGCCTTTACATAATGATAGAAGTCCCTAGAGAGGAAATGAATAAAGTTCCTTAAGGAAATCTATGAAAACACAAAAACTGGAAGGATATTAATAATAGAATTTAAGCCATGAAACTGGAAATAGAATCAATAAAGATAATCAAAAAAGAACAATAAACTAAAACTGAGGGAAATTTGAGAATAAAAATTTAGAAACTTGAACAGGAACCTAATAGCAAAGCCTCACCAATAGAATCTAACAGATGGAAGAGAGAATCTTAGGCACTGAAGACACAATAGAAGAAGAAATGGATATAACAGTAACAATGAACACAACAGACAAAACACAAGTAATAAATAATCCCAAACAAGAAAATCAAAAACAGGGACACACATATTCAACAGTGAAACAACAATTTAAACAATATCTGTCTACAAATCCATTCATACAGACAGCATTTGTAGGAAAATTCCTACCTAAGAGGATATTCACACCCAAACAAAACACACAAGGAGTAAATTATCCCAGACTAGGATATCAAAAAAGGAAACCTACACAACAACAACAACAAAATAACACGAATCAATAGTCATTGGTTGCTATTATTTCTCAACACCAATGGTCCCAATTCCCCAGAAAAAAAGACACAGACTAACAAAATGGATATGAAAATAGGACTTATCCTTCTTCTGCACCCAAGAAACATATCTTAACATCAAGGGAAGATATCACCTCAGGGTACAAGAATGGAAAAAGTTATATGAAGGAAATGGACCTGAGAAGCAGGATGGTGTCATCAATTCCATATCTCACAAAATAGATTTTTGAACCAAAATGAATCATGTGACAACACTAAATTCTCTTGAAAGGAAAAGTCCACCAAGAGGACATTGCAATTCATAATATCTATACACCAAACACAAGGCCACCCATGTTCTTAAAAGAAACACTACTACAGTTTAAAATCACATATTGATCTTCACACACTGATAGTTGGACACTTCAGTACCTCATTCTCACCAATAAACAGGCCATTCCAACAACAACTACACAGGTAAATGCTGGAACTAACTAACATTATAAACCAATTGGGTCTAACAGATATTTACAGTATATTTCACCCAAACACAAAAAAGAATATACCTTTTATCAGCATCTCATGAAACTTTCTCCCAAATTGACCAATTTATCAGACTTAACGCAAGTCTCAACCGACACAAAAAAAAATGAAATAATACTCTGCAACCTATCTGAGCATTCTGTATTAAAGCTGAATATCAACCCCAACAGAAACAACACAAAGTTCACAAGGTCATGAAAACTTTACAACTCTCTACTGAATGCAAGTGGGTCAAGAGAGAAATTAAAGACTTTTTAGAATTGAATGAAAGTGAATACACAACAATCCAAACTTATAGTAGACAATGAAGGAAATTCTAAGAGGCAAGTTCAGAGCAGTAAGTGTCTTCATTAAAAAACATTGAGAACTCATACTACTAACTTTATAGCATATCTGAAAGCTCTAGAACAACAACAACAACAAAATCAAATAACAAAAGCAAAACACACACACACACACACACACACACACACACACACACACACACACACAGACAAATTCAGGCCTGAAATCAGTAAGATAGAAACAAACAAACAAAAACCCAAAATGTATGGAATCAATAACAGAAAGAGTTGCTTCTTTGAGAAAATCAATATGATTGACATTATTCAAATTAACAAAATTATAAGAGAGAGAATATCCAAATTAACAAAATTAGAAGTGAAAAAGGATAAGAACAGTAGACACTGAGGAAATCCAGGGAAATGTAAAGACAAGCTTATTTTAAAAACATTTTTATTCTACCAAGTTAGAACGTTTAAAAGATGTGAACCATTTTTGTAATACAAAACATTTCCAAAAGTTTAGTCAATATCAGATAAGGAATTTAAACAGATCTATAACTCTTAGTGAAGTAGAAGCAGTAACTAGAACAATCTCAACAAAGAAAAAGCCCAGAGCCAAATAGATTTAATGTAGAATTCTATCCAAATTTCAAAGAAGACTTAATGCCAATACTCACCAAATTATTCCATGAAATAGAAACAGAAGGAACATTGCCTAACTCTTTTTATGATGACACAGTTTTCCTGATACCCAAACTACATAAAGACCCACAAAAAATGAAAATTACAGACAAAATTCCCTATCAACATACATGCAAAATTTTTCAACAAAATGTTTAAAAGCCAAGTTCAAGAACACACCAAAAGGATTATCCACTATAATTAAGTAGGCATCATCCCAGAAATACAGGGATGATTCAATACATATAAACTGATTAATGTAATCCATCATGAAAAGAAATTGAAAGATAAAAATCATATGATCACCTCATTAGATGGAGGAAAGGCCTTTGACAAAAGTCAAAACTCCTTTCTGATAAAGGTCCTGGAGAGATTAGGGATAAAAGGGTCATTTCTCAAGATAGTAAAGGCAGATTTCAGCAAGATCATCACTAACATCAACGTAATGCAGAGAACCACTTAACCAATTCCACTACAATCAGGAAGAAGACAAGGTTTACCTCTCTCTCAGACATATTCAAAACAGTACTTGAAGTCTTAGCTAGAGCTGTAAGACAGCTGAAGGTGTTCAATGGGATACAAATAGAGAAGGAAGATGTCAAAGAACTTTTTAAAAATATATTTTATTAATTTATTAATATTACATCTAAATTGTTATCCTATCCCTTGTATCCTCCTATTCCTCCCTCCCTACCATTTTCCCCTTACTCCCTTCCCCTATGACTGTGACTGAGGGGAACCTCTTCCCCCTGCATATGCTCATAGGGTATCAAGTCTCTTCTTGGTAAGCCTGCTATCCTTTCTCTGAGTGTCACTAGGCCTCCCCATGCTGGGGACATGGTCAAATATGGGGCACCAGAGTTCATGTGAAAGTCAGCCCCCATTCTCCATTCGACTGTGAAGAATGTCCTGTCCATTGTGTAGATCTAGGTAGGAGTTCAAAGTTTACTGCATGTATTGTCCTTGGCTAGTGCCATAGTTTGAGCAGGACCCCTGGGCCCAGATCCGCCCGTCATAATGTTCTTCTTGTAGGTTTCTTGGACCCTCTGGATCCTTCTATTTCCCCATTCACCCATGCTTCTCTCACCTAGAGTCCCAATAGGAGGTTCTCCCCTCTGTCCCACTTCCCTGATAAGTGAAGACATTCATGGGACATGCCCCTTGGGCTAGTGTCCAGATATAAGTGAGTATATACCATTTGACTCTTTCTGCTTCTGGGTTACCTCACTCATTATGATCATTTCTAGTTGGGCTGGAGAGATTGCTCAGCCGTTAAAGGCTAGGCTCACAACCATAAACATAAGAACTTTTATTTGTAGATATTATAGTGTTCATAAGTGACCCTGAAAATTCCTCCAGGGAACTCCTACAACTGATAAACAATTTCAGCAAAGTAGCTTGATATAATTAACTCACAAAATTTAGTAGACTTCCTGTATATAAATGGCAAACAGACTGAGAAACAAATCAGAGAAACAATACTTTTCACGATAGCCTCAAATGATATAAAATATCATGAAGTAACTCTAAGCAAGCAAGTGAAAGACTTGTATGATAGAAACATTAAAACACTGAAGAAAGAAATTAAAAAAGATATCAGAAGATGGAA